>NC_074669.1:48250889-48621189 GCF_029448725.1 Salvelinus fontinalis
CCTCCAGTGCGCTTCCACAGTCCAGTACGGCCTGTGCCTCTTCCCCGCACTCGCCCTGAGGGGCGTGTCTCAGCCCGGTATCACCAGTGCCGGCACCACGCATCAGACCTCCAGTGCGCCTCCACAGTTCAGTATGTCCTGTGCCTCCTCTCCGCACTCGCCCTGAGAAGCGTGTCATCAGCCCGGTACCACCAGTTCCGGCACCATGCATCAGGCCTCCAGTGCGCTTCCACAGTCTAGTACGCCTGTGCCTCTTCCCTGCACTCGCCCTGAGGGGCGTGTCCTCAGCCCGGTACCACCAGTTCCGGCACCACGCATCAGGCTTCCAGTACGCTTCCACAGTCCAGAGCTTCCAGCGACAGTACCCAGTCCAGAGCTTCCGGCGACAGTACCCAGTCCAGAGCTTCTGGCGACAGTACCCAGTCCAGAGCTTCCAGCGACAGTACCCAGTCCAGAGCTTCCGGCGACGTTTCACAGTCCGGAACCTCCAACGACGGGCCCCAGTCCGGAACCTCCAACGACGGGCCTCAGTCCGGAACCTCCAACGACGGGCCTCAGTCCGGAGCCTTCGGCGACGTTCCACAGTCCGGAGCCTCCGGCGACGTTCCCCAGTCCGGGGTCTCCGGCGACGGTTCCTAGTCCGGGGCCTCCGGCGACGGTTCCCAGTCCGGGGCCTCTGGCGATGATCCGCAGTCGAAAGCCTCGGCAATGATCCACGATCCGGGTCTACAAAGGTGGAGGGATCAGCGTAAAGAGGGGGGGCTGCGTCCAGAACCGGAGCCGCCACCGAGGGTAGATGCCCACCCAGACCCTCCCCTATGGGTTCAGGTTTGTGGCCGGGAGTCTGCACATTTGGGAGGGGGTACTGTCACGCCCTGACCTGAGATATCTCTGTTTTCTTTATATTTTGGTTAGGGTGGATACGTTAGTTCTTGTATTGTCTAAGGTTTTTTGTTAGTCTAGGTATTTGTATGTCTATGGTGGCCTGATATGGTTCCCAATCAGAGGCAGCTGTTTATCGTTGTCTCTGATTGGGGATCATATTTAGCTAGCCATGTTCAGTGTTCGTTCTTATAATAAAGAAGAATGTACGCTTACCACGCTGCGCCTTGGTCTCCTCCTTACAACGGCTGTGACAGCGTAGTTGGCTGGCTTTGGTGTCGGACTAGTTAGCCAAATGGACATGGACAATATTAAAGCTGATCCACCCCCTAGTGGAAAAAAAATTAAAATAACCTTTTTCCATAACAATACCTGATGCCTAGACTCAATTTAGCTTACAATGTATTTTAAAGATACGCTTAATATATTAATCATACATAGACAACATTGGCCTGAACTTGTAAAGACCTTTGGACAGGAACATTAGCTAATCAGTGAGGGGCAACAGTATTTTTTATTTTTTATTTTTATTTTTATTTTATTTCACCTTTATTTAACCAGGTAGGCTAGTTGAGAACAAGTTCTCATTTGCAACTGCGACCTGGCCAAGATAAAGCATAGCAGTGTGAACAGACAACAACACAGAGTTACACATGGAGTAAACAATAAACAAGTCAATAACATGGTAGAAAAAAAAGAGAATCTATATACAATGTGTGCAAAAGGCATGAGGTAGGCAATAAATCGAGTAATTACAATTTAGCAGATTAACACTGGAGTGATAAATCATCAGATGATCATGTGCAAGAAGAGATACTGGTGTGCAAAAGAGCAGAAAAGTAAATAAATAAAAGCAGTATGGGGGGTGAGGTAGGTAAATTGGGTAGGTAGTTTACAAATGGACTATGTACAGCTGCAGCGATCGGTTAGCTGCTCGGATAGCAGATTTTTAAAGTTGTTGAGGGAGATAAAAGTCTCCAACTTCAGAGATTTTTGCAATTCGTTCCAGTCGCAGGCAGCAGAGAACTGGAAGGAAAGGCGTCCAAATGAGGTTTTGGCTTTAGGGATGATCAGTGAGATACACCTGCTGGAGCGCGTGCTACGGGTGGGTGTAGCCATCGTGACCAGTGAACTGAGATAAGGCGGCACTTTACCTAGCATAGCCTTGTAGATGACCTGGAGCCAGTGGGTCTGACGACGAACATGTAGCGAGGGCCAGCCGACTAGGGCATACAGGTCGCAGTGGTGGGTCGTATAAGGTGCTTTAGTAACAAAACGGATGGCACTGTGATAAACTGCATCCAGTTTGCTGAGTAGAGTATTGGAAGCTATTTTGTAGATCACATCGCCGAAGTCGAGGATCGGTAGGATAGTCAGTTTTACTAGGGTAAGTTTGGCGGCGTGAGTGAAGGAGGCTTTGTTGCGGAATAGAAAGCCGACTCTAGATTTGATTTTGGATTGGAGATGTTTGATATGAGTCTGGAAGGAGAGTTTGCAGTCTAGCCAGACACCTAGGTACTTATACATGTCCACATATTCTAGGTCGGAACCGTCCAGGGTGGTGATGCTAGTCGGGCGTGCGGGTGCAGGCAGCGAACGGTTGAAAAGCATGCATTTGGTTTTACTAGCGTTTAAGAGCAGTTGGAGGCCACGGAAGGAGTGTTGTATGGCATTGAAGCTCGTTTGGAGGTTAGATAGCACAGTGTCCAAGGAAGGGCCGGAAGTATACAGAATGGTGTCGTCTGCATAGAGGTGGATCAGGGAATCGCCCGCAGCAAGAGCAACATCATTGATGTATACAGAGAAAAGATTGTCAAGCCCAGCTGATTTGTATGGGTCCAGGTTTTCCAGCTCTTTCAGAACATCTGCTATCTGGATATGGGTAAAGGAGAAGCTGGGGAGGCTTGGGCGAGTAGCAGCGGGGGGGGGCGGGGCTTTTGGCCAAGGTTGGAGTCGCCAGGAGGAAGGCATGGCCAGCCATTGAGAAATGTTTGTTGAAGTTTTCGATTATCACGGACTTATCAGTGGTGACCGTGTTACCTAGCCTCAGTGAAGTGGGCAGCTGGGAGGAGGTGCTCTTGTTTTCCATGGACTTTACAGTATCCCAGTACTTTTTGGAGTTAGAGCTACAGGATGCAAATTTCTGCTTGAAAAAGCTGGCCTTTGCTTTCCTGACTGACTGCGTGTATTGGTTCCTGACTTCCCTGAACAGTTGCATATCGCGGGGGCTCTTCGATGCTATTGCAGTCCGCCACAGGATGTTTTTGTGCTGGTCGAGGGCAGTCAGGTCTGGAGTGAACCAAGGGCTATATCTGTTCTTGGTTCTGCATTTTTTGAACGGAGCATGCTTGTCTAATATGGTGAGGAAGTAACTTTTAAAGAATGACCAGGCATCCTCAACTGACAGGATGAGGTCAATATCCTTCCAGGGTACCCGGGCCAGGTCGATTAGAAAGGCCTGCTCGCAGAAGTGTTTAAGGGAGCGTTTGACAGTGATGAGGGGTGGTCGTTTGGCCGCGGACCCGTGGCGGATACATGCAATGAGGCAGTGATCGCTGAGATCTTGATTGAAGACAGCAGAGGTGTATTTGGAGGGCAAGTTGGTCAGGATAATGTCTATTAGGGTGCCCATGTTTACGGATTTAGGGTTGTACCTGGTGGGTTCCTTGATGATTTGAGTGAGATTGAGGGCATCAAGCTTAGATTGTAGGACTGCCGGGGTGTTAAGCATATCCCAGTTTAGGTCACCTAACAGAACAAACTCTGAAGCTAGGTGGGGAGCGATCAATTCACAGATGGTGTCCAGGGCACAGCTGGGAGCTGAGGGGGGTCGGTAGCAGGCGGCAACAGTGAGAGACTTATTTCTGGAGAGATTAATTTTTAAAATTAGAAGTTCGAACTGTTTGGGCATAGACCTGGAAAGTATGACAGAACTTTGCAGGCTATCTCTGCAGTAGATTGCAACTCCTCCCCCTTTGACAGTTCTATCTTGACGGAAAGTGTTATAGTTGGGTATGGAAATCTCAGAATTTTTGGTGGCCTTCCTAAGCCAGGATTCGGAAACGGCAAGGACATCAGGGTTGGCAGAGTGTGCTAAAGCGGTGAGTAAGGCAAACTTAGGGAGGAGGCTTCTGATGTTGACATGCATAAGGCCAAGGCTTTTTCGATCACAGAAGTCAACAAATGAGGGTGACTGGGGACATGCAGGGCCTGGGTTTACCTCCACATCACCCGAGGAACAGAGGAGTAGTAGGATGAGGGTGCGGCTAAAGGCTATCAAAACTGGTCGCCTAGAGCGTTGGGGACAAGGAATAAAAGGAGCAGATTTATGGGCGTGGTAGAATAGATTCTGGGCATAATGTGCAGACCAGGGTATGGTGGGGCACGGGTACAGCGGTGGCAAGCCCAGGCACTGGGTGATGATAAGAGAGGTTGTATCTCTGGACATGCTGGTCTCAATGGGTGAGGTCATCGCATGTGTGGGGGGTGGGACAAAGGAGGTATCAGAGGTACGGAGAGTGGAACTACGGGGTCCCTTGCAAACCAAAACAATGATAACTAGCCTGAACAAAGGTATGCAAGGCATATTGATATTTGAGAGAGACATACAATAAGGCATAAAGTGATTGCAGGTCTTGATTGGGAGAGCTAGCTAAAACAGGTGAGATAACAGCAGCTAGTCAGCTAACACAGCAACAGCAGGTAAAAATGGCGACGACCAGGCAGACAGGGTCGGATTAACTACACACAGATCCTGAGTTAAAGCACAGAGCCGACAGATAAAACACAAATAAACGGAATGGAGTACCGTGAATTAATGGACAGTCAAGCAGGCATCAGCTATGTAGCCGAGTGATCATAGTGTCCAGGGGGCAGCCGTAGATGGATCAGTGAGGCCTCCACTAAGCTAGCCCGCGGCGTTTAAAGTTAGTAGCCCGGGGGGGTGGTCTGCTCAGACGGAGGGGGTCTGCTCAGACGGAGGCCGGTTGAGGGCACAGCGGATGGGGTATTTGTCTGCAGACCAGACGTGGTCGTGTCGACAGAGAATCCAAGCCGGATGGCGGTGGCGAAAGAGAGGTTGTGAGTTGTAGAATTGTGTTTGCTAACTGGTGCTAGCTTCGTGATTCAGACAGCTAGTCATGGGTAGCAAGCTAGCAGAAGATGGAGGTCTGTTTTTAGCCACGCCGTGCAATTCCGTCGGTAGATTAGTGGGGTTCCGTTTGGTAGAGGGGACCAATCCAATTGTCAAATAGTTATAGTGGCCTAAGAAGATTGTTCGATAGACCTGTTCAGATAGCAGCCGATATGCTCAAGACAGCTAACGATTAGCGGGCCGCAGTTAGCATATGGACGTTCAGGTTACATCGCGATGGAGGGGCCAGTTGAAATACTCCCTCGGGCAGATAACGTTGGTATCCCAGTCGTGAAGGCCCGGTGGGGCTCCGCATCGGCAGTAAAACGGGTCCGGATAGGTGATTGTAGCCCAGGAGTGGCTGATGGAACTCTTCAGCTGGCTACCTCTGGGATAATTGGTGTTTGCTCCGGAATTGATGTTAGCCGATAGTCACTCGGATAGCAGCTAGTTAGCTGCAAGATCCAGGTGTAAATGTCCAGAGCTTGCGGTAAAAATCCGGGGATATGGAGAGAAAATAGGTCTGGTATGCTCTGGTCTGAGTCGCGTTGTACAAAACTGGCAATAGTTTTCCGAGCTAAAGGATAGCTGATGAGCGCTAGCTGTGGTTAGCTGAACTACTAACGTTAGCTTGTGAGCTGGCTAACTTCTGGCTAGCTTCTGTTGTAGATTTCGGATACGAGGTGAATAATACTTTTGAGGAAAAAAACAGATCCGCACCACATTTGGTGAGGTGGGTCGCAGGAGAGTGTTTTGAAGTTGAGTTTTTAAGAAGAAAAAAAATATATATAAAAAGATATGCGAAGAAAAATATATAAAATATATATACACGGGACAAGACGAGGACAAAGGACATCTGACTGCTACGCCATCTTGGATTTAGATGGATAAGGGGGCATGTCACGCTACCAATAGAATCTATGCCCCAATGTCTGAGCCAATAAGAGAATGGAAACTAAGTAAGACAACAAGATTCATAAAGTGGAGTGACGATGTTATGTAAGGATAAGACTGTATAGAAGCCAAGTACTAAGAATGTAGAGTTAGTTCTTCCATGGAATTGCTCGGCTTTGTTACTCTGTAATAAAGTCTATTTGAATTCACAAGCTCTGGTATTTGAGAAGTATTTGAATCAATATTTTCCACAACACATCCAAGTTATGATCACTGTAACCTAGTGCCACTGTTACAGCTTTAGAAGAATGTTCAGCCATGTTAGTAAAAATGTGATCGATACAAGTTGATGACGTAATACCAGACCTATTAGTGAACATTATACCGGTGCACCTTGTGCTGGGAACAATAAAAGGCCGCTCTAAAATATGCAGTTTTGTCACACAACACAATGCCACAGATGTTTCAAGTTCTGAGCGAGTGTGCAATTGGCATGCTGACTGCAGGAATGTTCACCAGAGCTGTTGCCAGATAATTGAATGTTCATTTCTCTACCATAAGCCGCCTCTAACGTTGTTTTAAAGTATTTAGCAGTATGTCCAAATGGCCTCATAACTGCAGAACACGTGTAAGGAATGGACATGGGAAGAGATTCTGGATGGAGCAGGACCCTGAACGTAGGCGGGGGAGTATCGCCTTCCGAAGGAAGAAATAGAGGCAGCGAAAGCGGAATGGCGATATTACGAGGAGAAATACAAACGAGGCAAGCACGAGAGGCAACCCCAATAATAATTTTTATTTTGGGGGGGGGGGGGGTGGCACACGAGGAGATTGTCTGAGTCAGCTTGGAGACCTGAGCCAACTCCTCGTGCTTACCGTGGGGAGCGTGTAACTGGTCAGGCACCGTGTTATGCAGAGATGCGCACGGTGTCTCCTGTTCGCATTCATAGCCCGGTGCGCTCTATTCCAGCTCCTCGCATTTGCCGGGCTAGAATGGGCATCCAGCCAGAACGGATGGTGCCGGCTCAGCGCTCCTGGTCTCCAGTATACCTCCTTGGACCAGGATATCCTGCGTCGGCACTGCGTACTGTATCTCCGGTGCGTCTGCACAGCCCTGTGCGTCATGTGCTAGCGCCCCGCACTTGCCGGGCTCAAGTGAGCATCCGGCCAGGATGCATTGTGCCAGCTCTACGCTCTAGATCTCCAGTGCGTTTCCACAGTCCAGTACGTCCTGTGCCTCCTCTCCGCACTCGCCCTGTGATACCGGGCTGAGACACGCCCCTCAGGGCGAGTGCGGGGAAGAGGCACAGGCCGTACTGGACTGTGGAAGCGCACTGGAGGCCTGATGCGTGTTGCCGGAACTGGTGGTACCGGGCTGATGACACGCATCAGGCCTCCAGTGCGCTTCCACAGTCCAGTACGGCCTGTGCCTCTTCCCCGCACTCGCCCTGAGGGGCGTGTCTCAGCCCGGTATCACCAGTGCCGGCACCACGCATCAGACCTCCAGTGCGCCTCCACAGTTCAGTATGTCCTGTGCCTCCTCTCCGCACTCGCCCTGAGAAGCGTGTCATCAGCCCGGTACCACCAGTTCCGGCACCATGCATCAGGCCTCCAGTGCGCTTCCACAGTCTAGTACGCCTGTGCCTCTTCCCTGCACTCGCCCTGAGGGGCGTGTCCTCAGCCCGGTACCACCAGTTCCGGCACCACGCATCAGGCTTCCAGTACGCTTCCACAGTCCAGAGCTTCCAGCGACAGTACCCAGTCCAGAGCTTCCGGCGACAGTACCCAGTCCAGAGCTTCTGGCGACAGTACCCAGTCCAGAGCTTCCAGCGACAGTACCCAGTCCAGAGCTTCCGGCGACGTTTCACAGTCCGGAACCTCCAACGACGGGCCCCAGTCCGGAACCTCCAACGACGGGCCTCAGTCCGGAACCTCCAACGACGGGCCTCAGTCCGGAGCCTTCGGCGACGTTCCACAGTCCGGAGCCTCCGGCGACGTTCCCCAGTCCGGGGTCTCCGGCGACGGTTCCTAGTCCGGGGCCTCCGGCGACGGTTCCCAGTCCGGGGCCTCTGGCGATGATCCGCAGTCGAAAGCCTCGGCGATGATCCACGATCCGGGTCTACAAAGGTGGAGGGATCAGCGTAAAGAGGGGGGGCTGCGTCCAGAACCGGAGCCGCCACCGAGGGTAGATGCCCACCCAGACCCTCCCCTATGGGTTCAGGTTTGTGGCCGGGAGTCTGCACATTTGGGAGGGGGTACTGTCACGCCCTGACCTGAGATATCTCTGTTTTCTTTATATTTTGGTTAGGGTGGATACGTTAGTTCTTGTATTGTCTAAGGTTTTTTGTTAGTCTAGGTATTTGTATGTCTATGGTGGCCTGATATGGTTCCCAATCAGAGGCAGCTGTTTATCGTTGTCTCTGATTGGGGATCATATTTAGCTAGCCATGTTCAGTGTTCGTTCTTATAATAAAGAAGAATGTACGCTTACCACGCTGCGCCTTGGTCTCCTCCTTACAACGGCTGTGACAGCGTAGTTGGCTGGCTTTGGTGTCGGACTAGTTAGCCAAATGGACATGGACAATATTAAAGCTGATCCACCCCCTAGTGGAAAAAAAATTAAAATAACCTTTTTCCATAACAATACCTGATGCCTAGACTCAATTTAGCTTACAATGTATTTTAAAGATACGCTTAATATATTAATCATACATAGACAACATTGGCCTGAACTTGTAAAGACCTTTGGACAGGAACATTAGCTAATCAGTGAGGGGCAACAGTATTTTTTATTTTTTATTTTTATTTTATTTCACCTTTATTTAACCAGGTAGGCTAGTTGAGAACAAGTTCTCATTTGCAACTGCGACCTGGCCAAGATAAAGCATAGCAGTGTGAACAGACAACAACACAGAGTTACACATGGAGTAAACAATAAACAAGTCAATAACATGGTAGAAAAAAAAGAGAATCTATATACAATGTGTGCAAAAGGCATGAGGTAGGCAATAAATCGAGTAATTACAATTTAGCAGATTAACACTGGAGTGATAAATCATCAGATGATCATGTGCAAGAAGAGATACTGGTGTGCAAAAGAGCAGAAAAGTAAATAAATAAAAGCAGTATGGGGGGTGAGGTAGGTAAATTGGGTAGGTAGTTTACAAATGGACTATGTACAGCTGCAGCGATCGGTTAGCTGCTCGGATAGCAGATTTTTAAAGTTGTTGAGGGAGATAAAAGTCTCCAACTTCAGAGATTTTTGCAATTCGTTCCAGTCGCAGGCAGCAGAGAACTGGAAGGAAAGGCGTCCAAATGAGGTTTTGGCTTTAGGGATGATCAGTGAGATACACCTGCTGGAGCGCGTGCTACGGGTGGGTGTAGCCATCGTGACCAGTGAACTGAGATAAGGCGGCACTTTACCTAGCATAGCCTTGTAGATGACCTGGAGCCAGTGGGTCTGACGACGAACATGTAGCGAGGGCCAGCCGACTAGGGCATACAGGTCGCAGTGGTGGGTCGTATAAGGTGCTTTAGTAACAAAACGGATGGCACTGTGATAAACTGCATCCAGTTTGCTGAGTAGAGTATTGGAAGCTATTTTGTAGATCACATCGCCGAAGTCGAGGATCGGTAGGATAGTCAGTTTTACTAGGGTAAGTTTGGCGGCGTGAGTGAAGGAGGCTTTGTTGCGGAATAGAAAGCCGACTCTAGATTTGATTTTGGATTGGAGATGTTTGATATGAGTCTGGAAGGAGAGTTTGCAGTCTAGCCAGACACCTAGGTACTTATAGATGTCCACATATTCTAGGTCGGAACGGTCCAGGGTGGTGATGCTAGTCGGGCGTGCGGGTGCAGGCAGCGAACGGTTGAAAAGCATGCATTTGGTTTTACTAGCGTTTAAGAGCAGTTGGAGGCCACGGAAGGAGTGTTGTATGGCATTGAAGCTCGTTTGGAGGTTAGATAGCACAGTGTCCAAGGAAGGGCCGGAAGTATACAGAATGGTGTCGTCTGCATAGAGGTGGATCAGGGAATCGCCCGCAGCAAGAGCAACATCATTGATGTATACAGAGAAAAGATTGTCAAGCCCAGCTGATTTGTATGGGTCCAGGTTTTCCAGCTCTTTCAGAACATCTGCTATCTGGATATGGGTAAAGGAGAAGCTGGGGAGGCTTGGGCGAGTAGCAGCGGGGGGGGGCGGGGCTTTTGGCCAAGGTTGGAGTCGCCAGGAGGAAGACATGGCCAGCCATTGAGAAATGTTTGTTGAAGTTTTCGATTATCACGGACTTATCAGTGGTGACCGTGTTACCTAGCCTCAGTGAAGTGGGCAGCTGGGAGGAGGTGCTCTTGTTTTCCATGGACTTTACAGTATCCCAGTACTTTTTGGAGTTAGAGCTACAGGATGCAAATTTCTGCTTGAAAAAGCTGGCCTTTGCTTTCCTGACTGACTGCGTGTATTGGTTCCTGACTTCCCTGAACAGTTGCATATCGCGGGGGCTCTTCGATGCTATTGCAGTTCGCCACAGGATGTTTTTGTGCTGGTCGAGGGCAGTCAGGTCTGGAGTGAACCAAGGGCTATATCTGTTCTTGGTTCTGCATTTTTTGAACGGAGCATGCTTGTCTAATATGGTGAGGAAGTAACTTTTAAAGAATGACCAGGCATCCTCAACTGACAGGATGAGGTCAATATCCTTCCAGGGTACCCGGGCCAGGTCGATTAGAAAGGCCTGCTCGCAGAAGTGTTTAAGGGAGCGTTTGACAGTGATGAGGGGTGGTCGTTTGGCCGCGGACCCGTGGCGGATACATGCAATGAGGCAGTGATCGCTGAGATCTTGATTGAAGACAGCAGAGGTGTATTTGGAGGGCAAGTTGGTCAGGATAATGTCTATTAGGGTGCCCATGTTTACGGATTTAGGGTTGTACCTGGTGGGTTCCTTGATGATTTGAGTGAGATTGAGGGCATCAAGCTTAGATTGTAGGACTGCCGGGGTGTTAAGCATATCCCAGTTTAGGTCACCTAACAGAACAAACTCTGAAGCTAGGTGGGGAGCGATCAATTCACAGATGGTGTCCAGGGCACAGCTGGGAGCTGAGGGGGGTCGGTAGCAGGCGGCAACAGTGAGAGACTTATTTCTGGAGAGATTAATTTTTAAAATTAGAAGTTCGAACTGTTTGGGCATAGACCTGGAAAGTATGACAGAACTTTGCAGGCTATCTCTGCAGTAGATTGCAACTCCTCCCCCTTTGGCAGTTCTATCTTGACGGAAAGTGTTATAGTTGGGTATGGAAATCTCAGAATTTTTGGTGGCCTTCCTAAGCCAGGATTCGGAAACGGCAAGGACATCAGGGTTGGCAGAGTGTGCTAAAGCGGTGAGTAAGGCAAACTTAGGGAGGAGGCTTCTGATGTTGACATGCATAAGGCCAAGGCTTTTTCGATCACAGAAGTCAACAAATGAGGGTGACTGGGGACATGCAGGGCCTGGGTTTACCTCCACATCACCCGAGGAACAGAGGAGTAGTAGGATGAGGGTGCGGCTAAAGGCTATCAAAACTGGTCGCCTAGAGCGTTGGGGACAAGGAATAAAAGGAGCAGATTTATGGGCGTGGTAGAATAGATTCTGGGCATAATGTGCAGACCAGGGTATGGTGGGGCACGGGTACAGCGGTGGCAAGCCCAGGCACTGGGTGATGATAAGAGAGGTTGTATCTCTGGACATGCTGGTCTCAATGGGTGAGGTCATCGCATGTGTGGGGGGTGGGACAAAGGAGGTATCAGAGGTACGGAGAGTGGAACTACGGGGTCCCTTGCAAACCAAAACAATGATAACTAGCCTGAACAACAGTATGCAAGGCATATTGATATTTGAGAGAGACATACAATAAGGCATAAAGTGATTGCAGGTCTTGATTGGGAGAGCTAGCTAAAACAGGTGAGATAACAGCAGCTAGTCAGCTAACACAGCAACAGCAGGTAAAAATGGCGACGACCAGGCAGACAGGGTCGGATTAACTACACACAGATCCTGAGTTAAAGCACAGAGCCGACAGATAAAACACAAATAAACGGAATGGAGTACCGTGAATTAATGGACAGTCAAGCAGGCATCAGCTATGTAGCCGAGTGATCATAGTGTCCAGGGGGCAGCCGTAGATGGATCAGTGAGGCCTCCACTAAGCTAGCCCGCGGCGTTTAAAGTTAGTAGCCCGGGGGGGTGGTCTGCTCAGACGGAGGGGGTCTGCTCAGACGGAGGCCGGTTGAGGGGACAGCGGATGGGGTATTTGTCTGCAGACCAGACGTGGTCGTGTCGACAGAGAATCCAAGCCGGATGGCGGTGGCGAAAGAGAGGTTGTGAGTTGTAGAATTGTGTTTGCTAACTGGTGCTAGCTTCGTGATTCAGACAGCTAGTCATGGGTAGCAAGCTAGCAGAAGATGGAGGTCTGTTTTTAGCCACGCCGTGCAATTCCGTCGGTAGATTAGTGGGGTTCCGTTTGGTAGAGGGGACCAATCCAATTGTCAAATAGTTATAGTGGCCTAAGAAGATTGTTCGATAGACCTGTTCAGATAGCAGCCGATATGCTCAAGACAGCTAACGATTAGCGGGCCGCAGTTAGCATATGGACGTTCAGGTTACATCGCGATGGAGGGGCCAGTTGAAATACTCCCTCGGGCAGATAACGTTTGTATCCCAGTCGTGAAGGCCCGGTGGGGCTCCGCATCGGCAGTAAAACGGGTCCGGATAGGTGATTGTAGCCCAGGAGTGGCTGATGGAACTCTTCAGCTGGCTACCTCTGGGATAATTGGTGTTTGCTCCGGAATTGATGTTAGCCGATAGTCACTCGGATAGCAGCTAGTTAGCTGCAAGATCCAGGTGTAAATGTCCAGAGCTTGCGGTAAAAATCCGGGGATATGGAGAGAAAATAGGTCTGGTATGCTCTGGTCTGAGTCGCGTTGTACAAAACTGGCAATAGTTTTCCGAGCGAAAGGATAGCTGATGAGCGCTAGCTGTGGTTAGCTGAACTACTAACGTTAGCTTGTGAGCTGGCTAACTTCTGGCTAGCTTCTGTTGTAGATTTCGGATACGAGGTGAATAATACTTTTGAGGAAAAAAACAGATCCGCACCACATTTGGTGAGGTGGGTCGCAGGAGAGTGTTTTGAAGTTGAGTTTTTAAGAAGAAAAAAAAAATATATAAAAAGATATGCGAAGAAAAATATATAAAATATATATACACGGGACAAGACGAGGACAAAGGACATCTGACTGCTACGCCATCTTGGATTTAGATGGATAAGGGGGCATGTCACGCTACCAATAGAATCTATGCCCCAATGTCTGAGCCAATAAGAGAATGGAAACTAAGTAAGACAACAAGATTCATAAAGTGGAGTGACGATGTTATGTAAGGATAAGACTGTATAGAAGCCAAGTACTAAGAATGTAGAGTTAGTTCTTCCATGGAATTGCTCGGCTTTGTTACTCTGTAATAAAGTCTATTTGAATTCACAAGCTCTGGTATTTGAGAAGTATTTGAATCAATATTTTCCACAACACATCCAAGTTATGATCACTGTAACCTAGTGCCACTGTTACAGCTTTAGAAGAATGTTCAGCCATGTTAGTAAAAATGTGATCGATACAAGTTGATGACGTAATACCAGACCTATTAGTGAACATTATACCGGTGCACCTTGTGCTGGGAACAATAAAAGGCCGCTCTAAAATATGCAGTTTTGTCACACAACACAATGCCACAGATGTTTCAAGTTCTGAGCGAGTGTGCAATTGGCATGCTGACTGCAGGAATGTTCACCAGAGCTGTTGCCAGATAATTGAATGTTCATTTCTCTACCATAAGCCGCCTCTAACGTTGTTTTAAAGTATTTAGCAGTATGTCCAAATGGCCTCATAACTGCAGAACACGTGTAAGGAATGGACATGGGAAGAGATTCTGGATGGAGCAGGACCCTGAACGTAGGCGGGGGAGTATCGCCTTCCGAAGGAAGAAATAGAGGCAGCGAAAGCGGAATGGCGATATTACGAGGAGAAATACAAACGAGGCAAGCACGAGAGGCAACCCCAATAATAATTTTTATTTTGGGGGGGGGGGGGTGGCACACGAGGAGATTGTCTGAGTCAGCTTGGAGACCTGAGCCAACTCCTCGTGCTTACCGTGGGGAGCGTGTAACTGGTCAGGCACCGTGTTATGCAGAGATGCGCACGGTGTCTCCTGTTCGCATTCATAGCCCGGTGCGCTCTATTCCAGCTCCTCGCATTTGCCGGGCTAGAATGGGCATCCAGCCAGAACGGATGGTGCCGGCTCAGCGCTCCTGGTCTCCAGTATACCTCCTTGGACCAGGATATCCTGCGTCGGCACTGCGTACTGTATCTCCGGTGCGTCTGCACAGCCCTGTGCGTCATGTGCTAGCGCCCCGCACTTGCCGGGCTCAAGTGAGCATCCGGCCAGGATGCATTGTGCCAGCTCTACGCTCTAGATCTCCAGTGCGTTTCCACAGTCCAGTACGTCCTGTGCCTCCTCTCCGCACTCGCCCTGTGATACCGGGCTGAGACACGCCCCTCAGGGCGAGTGCGGGGAAGAGGCACAGGCCGTACTGGACTGTGGAAGCGCACTGGAGGCCTGATGCGTGTTGCCGGAACTGGTGGTACCGGGCTGATGACACGCATCAGGCCTCCAGTGCGCTTCCACAGTCCAGTACGGCCTGTGCCTCTTCCCCGCACTCGCCCTGAGGGGCGTGTCTCAGCCCGGTATCACCAGTGCCGGCACCACGCATCAGACCTCCAGTGCGCCTCCACAGTTCAGTATGTCCTGTGCCTCCTCTCCGCACTCGCCCTGAGAAGCGTGTCATCAGCCCGGTACCACCAGTTCCGGCACCATGCATCAGGCCTCCAGTGCGCTTCCACAGTCTAGTACGCCTGTGCCTCTTCCCTGCACTCGCCCTGAGGGGCGTGTCCTCAGCCCGGTACCACCAGTTCCGGCACCACGCATCAGGCTTCCAGTACGCTTCCACAGTCCAGAGCTTCCAGCGACAGTACCCAGTCCAGAGCTTCCGGCGACAGTACCCAGTCCAGAGCTTCTGGCGACAGTACCCAGTCCAGAGCTTCCAGCGACAGTACCCAGTCCAGAGCTTCCGGCGACGTTTCACAGTCCGGAACCTCCAACGACGGGCCCCAGTCCGGAACCTCCAACGACGGGCCTCAGTCCGGAACCTCCAACGACGGGCCTCAGTCCGGAGCCTTCGGCGACGTTCCACAGTCCGGAGCCTCCGGCGACGTTCCCCAGTCCGGGGTCTCCGGCGACGGTTCCTAGTCCGGGGCCTCCGGCGACGGTTCCCAGTCCGGGGCCTCTGGCGATGATCCGCAGTCGAAAGCCTCGGCGATGATCCACGATCCGGGTCTACAAAGGTGGAGGGATCAGCGTAAAGAGGGGGGGCTGCGTCCAGAACCGGAGCCGCCACCGAGGGTAGATGCCCACCCAGACCCTCCCCTATGGGTTCAGGTTTGTGGCCGGGAGTCTGCACATTTGGGAGGGGGTACTGTCACGCCCTGACCTGAGATATCTCTGTTTTCTTTATATTTTGGTTAGGGTGGATACGTTAGTTCTTGTATTGTCTAAGGTTTTTTGTTAGTCTAGGTATTTGTATGTCTATGGTGGCCTGATATGGTTCCCAATCAGAGGCAGCTGTTTATCGTTGTCTCTGATTGGGGATCATATTTAGCTAGCCATGTTCAGTGTTCGTTCTTATAATAAAGAAGAATGTACGCTTACCACGCTGCGCCTTGATCTCCTCCTTACAACGGCTGTGACAGCGTAGTTGGCTGGCTTTGGTGTCGGACTAGTTAGCCAAATGGACATGGACAATATTAAAGCTGATCCACCCCCTAGTGGAAAAAAAATTAAAATAACCTTTTTCCATAACAATACCTGATGCCTAGACTCAATTTAGCTTACAATGTATTTTAAAGATACGCTTAATATATTAATCATACATAGACAACATTGGCCTGAACTTGTAAAGACCTTTGGACAGGAACATTAGCTAATCAGTGAGGGGCAACAGTATTTTTTATTTTTTATTTTTATTTTTATTTTATTTCACCTTTATTTAACCAGGTAGGCTAGTTGAGAACAAGTTCTCATTTGCAACTGCGACCTGGCCAAGATAAAGCATAGCAGTGTGAACAGACAACAACACAGAGTTACACATGGAGTAAACAATAAACAAGTCAATAACATGGTAGAAAAAAAAGAGAATCTATATACAATGTGTGCAAAAGGCATGAGGTAGGCAATAAATCGAGTAATTACAATTTAGCAGATTAACACTGGAGTGATAAATCATCAGATGATCATGTGCAAGAAGAGATACTGGTGTGCAAAAGAGCAGAAAAGTAAATAAATAAAAGCAGTATGGGGGGTGAGGTAGGTAAATTGGGTAGGTAGTTTACAAATGGACTATGTACAGCTGCAGCGATCGGTTAGCTGCTCGGATAGCAGATTTTTAAAGTTGTTGAGGGAGATAAAAGTCTCCAACTTCAGAGATTTTTGCAATTCGTTCCAGTCGCAGGCAGCAGAGAACTGGAAGGAAAGGCGTCCAAATGAGGTTTTGGCTTTAGGGATGATCAGTGAGATACACCTGCTGGAGCGCGTGCTACGGGTGGGTGTAGCCATCGTGACCAGTGAACTGAGATAAGGCGGCACTTTACCTAGCATAGCCTTGTAGATGACCTGGAGCCAGTGGGTCTGACGACGAACATGTAGCGAGGGCCAGCCGACTAGGGCATACAGGTCGCAGTGGTGGGTCGTATAAGGTGCTTTAGTAACAAAACGGATGGCACTGTGATAAACTGCATCCAGTTTGCTGAGTAGAGTATTGGAAGCTATTTTGTAGATCACATCGCCGAAGTCGAGGATCGGTAGGATAGTCAGTTTTACTAGGGTAAGTTTGGCGGCGTGAGTGAAGGAGGCTTTGTTGCGGAATAGAAAGCCGACTCTAGATTTGATTTTGGATTGGAGATGTTTGATATGAGTCTGGAAGGAGAGTTTGCAGTCTAGCCAGACACCTAGGTACTTATACATGTCCACATATTCTAGGTCGGAACCGTCCAGGGTGGTGATGCTAGTCGGGCGTGCGGGTGCAGGCAGCGAACGGTTGAAAAGCATGCATTTGGTTTTACTAGCGTTTAAGAGCAGTTGGAGGCCACGGAAGGAGTGTTGTATGGCATTGAAGCTCGTTTGGAGGTTAGATAGCACAGTGTCCAAGGAAGGGCCGGAAGTATACAGAATGGTGTCGTCTGCATAGAGGTGGATCAGGGAATCGCCCGCAGCAAGAGCAACATCATTGATGTATACAGAGAAAAGATTGTCAAGCCCAGCTGATTTGTATGGGTCCAGGTTTTCCAGCTCTTTCAGAACATCTGCTATCTGGATATGGGTAAAGGAGAAGCTGGGGAGGCTTGGGCGAGTAGCAGCGGGGGGGGGCGGGGCTTTTGGCCAAGGTTGGAGTCGCCAGGAGGAAGACATGGCCAGCCATTGAGAAATGTTTGTTGAAGTTTTCGATTATCACGGACTTATCAGTGGTGACCGTGTTACCTAGCCTCAGTGAAGTGGGCAGCTGGGAGGAGGTGCTCTTGTTTTCCATGGACTTTACAGTATCCCAGTACTTTTTGGAGTTAGAGCTACAGGATGCAAATTTCTGCTTGAAAAAGCTGGCCTTTGCTTTCCTGACTGACTGCGTGTATTGGTTCCTGACTTCCCTGAACAGTTGCATATCGCGGGGGCTCTTCGATGCTATTGCAGTTCGCCACAGGATGTTTTTGTGCTGGTCGAGGGCAGTCAGGTCTGGAGTGAACCAAGGGCTATATCTGTTCTTGGTTCTGCATTTTTTGAACGGAGCATGCTTGTCTAATATGGTGAGGAAGTAACTTTTAAAGAATGACCAGGCATCCTCAACTGACAGGATGACAGGTCAACTGATATTGACAGGTCAATATCCTTCCAGGGTACCCGGGCCAGGTCGATTAGAAAGGCCTGCTCGCAGAAGTGTTTAAGGGAGCGTTTGACAGTGATGAGGGGTGGTCGTTTGGCCGCGGACCCGTGGCGGATACATGCAATGAGGCAGTGATCGCTGAGATCTTGATTGAAGACAGCAGAGGTGTATTTGGAGGGCAAGTTGGTCAGGATAATGTCTATTAGGGTGCCCATGTTTACGGATTTAGGGTTGTACCTGGTGGGTTCCTTGATGATTTGAGTGAGATTGAGGGCATCAAGCTTAGATTGTAGGACTGCCGGGGTGTTAAGCATATCCCAGTTTAGGTCACCTAACAGAACAAACTCTGAAGCTAGGTGGGGAGCGATCAATTCACAGATGGTGTCCAGGGCACAGCTGGGAGCTGAGGGGGGTCGGTAGCAGGCGGCAACAGTGAGAGACTTATTTCTGGAGAGATTAATTTTTAAAATTAGAAGTTCGAACTGTTTGGGCATAGACCTGGAAAGTATGACAGAACTTTGCAGGCTATCTCTGCAGTAGATTGCAACTCCTCCCCCTTTGGCAGTTCTATCTTGACGGAAAGTGTTATAGTTGGGTATGGAAATCTCAGAATTTTTGGTGGCCTTCCTAAGCCAGGATTCGGAAACGGCAAGGACATCAGGGTTGGCAGAGTGTGCTAAAGCGGTGAGTAAGGCAAACTTAGGGAGGAGGCTTCTGATGTTGACATGCATAAGGCCAAGGCTTTTTCGATCACAGAAGTCAACAAATGAGGGTGACTGGGGACATGCAGGGCCTGGGTTTACCTCCACATCACCCGAGGAACAGAGGAGTAGTAGGATGAGGGTGCGGCTAAAGGCTATCAAAACTGGTCGCCTAGAGCGTTGGGGACAAGGAATAAAAGGAGCAGATTTATGGGCGTGGTAGAATAGATTCTGGGCATAATGTGCAGACCAGGGTATGGTGGGGCACGGGTACAGCGGTGGCAAGCCCAGGCACTGGGTGATGATAAGAGAGGTTGTATCTCTGGACATGCTGGTCTCAATGGGTGAGGTCATCGCATGTGTGGGGGGTGGGACAAAGGAGGTATCAGAGGTACGGAGAGTGGAACTACGGGGTCCCTTGCAAACCAAAACAATGATAACTAGCCTGAACAACAGTATGCAAGGCATATTGATATTTGAGAGAGACATACAATAAGGCATAAAGTGATTGCAGGTCTTGATTGGGAGAGCTAGCTAAAACAGGTGAGATAACAGCAGCTAGTCAGCTAACACAGCAACAGCAGGTAAAAATGGCGACGACCAGGCAGACAGGGTCGGATTAACTACACACAGATCCTGAGTTAAAGCACAGAGCCGACAGATAAAACACAAATAAACGGAATGGAGTACCGTGAATTAATGGACAGTCAAGCAGGCATCAGCTATGTAGCCGAGTGATCATAGTGTCCAGGGGGCAGCCGTAGATGGATCAGTGAGGCCTCCACTAAGCTAGCCCGCGGCGTTTAAAGTTAGTAGCCCGGGGGGGTGGTCTGCTCAGACGGAGGGGGTCTGCTCAGACGGAGGCCGGTTGAGGGGACAGCGGATGGGGTATTTGTCTGCAGACCAGACGTGGTCGTGTCGACAGAGAATCCAAGCCGGATGGCGGTGGCGAAAGAGAGGTTGTGAGTTGTAGAATTGTGTTTGCTAACTGGTGCTAGCTTCGTGATTCAGACAGCTAGTCATGGGTAGCAAGCTAGCAGAAGATGGAGGTCTGTTTTTAGCCACGCCGTGCAATTCCGTCGGTAGATTAGTGGGGTTCCGTTTGGTAGAGGGGACCAATCCAATTGTCAAATAGTTATAGTGGCCTAAGAAGATTGTTCGATAGACCTGTTCAGATAGCAGCCGATATGCTCAAGACAGCTAACGATTAGCGGGCCGCAGTTAGCATATGGACGTTCAGGTTACGTCGCGATGGAGGGGCCAGTTGAAATACTCCCTCGGGCAGATAACGTTGGTATCCCAGTCGTGAAGGCCCGGTGGGGCTCCGCATCGGCAGTAAAACGGGTCCGGATAGGTGATTGTAGCCCAGGAGTGGCTGATGGAACTCTTCAGCTGGCTACCTCTGGGATAATTGGTGTTTGCTCCGGAATTGATGTTAGCCGATAGTCACTCGGATAGCAGCTAGTTAGCTGCAAGATCCAGGTGTAAATGTCCAGAGCTTGCGGTAAAAATCCGGGGATATGGAGAGAAAATAGGTCTGGTATGCTCTGGTCTGAGTCGCGTTGTACAAAACTGGCAATAGTTTTCCGAGCTAAAGGATAGCTGATGAGCGCTAGCTGTGGTTAGCTGAACTACTAACGTTAGCTTGTGAGCTGGCTAACTTCTGGCTAGCTTCTGTTGTAGATTTCGGATACGAGGTGAATAATACTTTTGAGGAAAAAAACAGATCCGCACCACATTTGGTGAGGTGGGTCGCAGGAGAGTGTTTTGAAGTTGAGTTTTTAAGAAGAAAAAAAATATATATAAAAAGATATGCGAAGAAAAATATATAAAATATATACACACGGGACAAGACGAGGACAAAGGACATCTGACTGCTACGCCATCTTGGATTTAGATGGATAAGGGGGCATGTCACGCTACCAATAGAATCTATGCCCCAATGTCTGAGCCAATAAGAGAATGGAAACTAAGTAAGACAACAAGATTCATAAAGTGGAGTGACGATGTTATGTAAGGATAAGACTGTATAGAAGCCAAGTACTAAGAATGTAGAGTTAGTTCTTCCATGGAATTGCTCGGCTTTGTTACTCTGTAATAAAGTCTATTTGAATTCACAAGCTCTGGTATTTGAGAAGTATTTGAATCAATATTTTCCACAACACATCCAAGTTATGATCACTGTAACCTAGTGCCACTGTTACAGCTTTAGAAGAATGTTCAGCCATGTTAGTAAAAATGTGATCGATACAAGTTGATGACGTAATACCAGACCTATTAGTGAACATTATACCGGTGCACCTTGTGCTGGGAACAATAAAAGGCCGCTCTAAAATATGCAGTTTTGTCGCACAACACAATGCCACAGATGTTTCAAGTTCTGAGCGAGTGTGCAATTGGCATGCTGACTGCAGGAATGTTCACCAGAGCTGTTGCCAGATAATTGAATGTTCATTTCTCTACCATAAGCCGCCTCTAACGTTGTTTTAAAGTATTTAGCAGTATGTCCAAATGGCCTCATAACTGCAGAACACGTGTAACCACGCCAACCCAGGACCTCCACATCTGGCTTCTTCACCTGCGGGATCATCTGAGGCCAGCCACCCGGACAGCTGATGAAACTGAGAAGTATTTCTGTCTGTAATGAAGCCCTTATGTGGGGTAAAAAAACGAATTCTGATTGGCTGGGCCTGGCTCCCCAGTGGGTGGGCCTATGCCCTCCCATGCCCACCCATGGCTGCGTCTCTGCCCAGTCATGTAACATCCATGAATTAGGGCCTAATTTATTTATTTCAATTGACTGATTTCATTTTCTGAACTGTAAGTCAGTAAAACTGTTGAAATTGTTGCATGCTGCGTTTATAATTTTGTTCAGTATAGAAAGGTGAACGTAGGGATCAGGTTACTTCCACCAGGCTAATCTCATAACCACCATTGATAATTTAATCAGTGGTGTGTGTGTGTGTGTGTGTGTGTGTGTGTGTTTGTGTTTGTGTGTGTGTGTGTGTGTGTGTGTGTGTGTGTGTGTGTGTGTGTGTGTGTGTGTGTGTGTGTGTGTGTGTGTGTGTGTGTGTGTGTGTGTGTGTGTGTGACCGGCCAGCAGGGTTGGGTAGATGACTTTCTAAATGTAATCTGTTACAGTTACTAGTTGCCTGTCCAAAATTGTAATCAGTAACGTAACTTTTGGATTACCCAAACTCAGTAACGTAATCTGATTTCATTCTGTTACTTTTATATTACTTTCCCCTTAAGAGGCATTAGAAGAAGACAAAAATGTATGTTACCAATATAACCACATCTATTGCAGGATAAATCAATGTAAAAGCAGGTCATTTATGGATGTTAAATTTTACTTTATGGGTTGGTTATGTAGGCTTCTTCTAACCCAATGCTTTCTACTACATATAATAATATTAAAAACCAAAGTCTATCAGAATTTCAGTCATTCCAATAAGTGTCATACCACTTGATCTTCAAGAATAGGACTTGGAAATATGGAAGTATAGATTAGCCAAATTGTTTTACGTGAGCATAACCCCAAAACTAAGGACTTATTAGCCAGCCTACTCTGTTGTTTATGATTGGGCTCATTGATTCGAGTTGAAAAATAAATGCTGAGCTCATGGAATAGCATGCTTTGAGCACTACTGAAAAGTGCTATTTACATGTGAAAAATGAATGCCATATGCTGCATTTTCTATAGGCCTATTGTTTAACTTTTTGTTATTGATACTTTGATATCTTGATAATATGTAGCTGTTTAAAGGGCAAATCCACAGATGAAACAATAACAAAATGGTCGCCCCACCTCTGTTTTGGTAAAAAACTGAGGGATGGGCTGGGAGAAATGTAACCACTCAGATTAATAGACAGAGTTATGGATGCAAGGACTGACCATTCATGATAAAACATTATTGTTTTAACCATGTTATGAGCCTATACAGTGTTTGTTTACATTTACGATGTTTACAAACATTGGAGAAAAATAAGCTTATATTTTGGATTCTCATGGAGTGTGACAGTTGAACTAAGCTCATGAGGCATTTATAAGTAAAATTCTTCAAGAAGCAATGGATATATATACAGTACCAATCAAAGGTTTGGACACACCTACTCATTCCAGGGTTTTTCTGTCTTTTTACTATTTTCTACATAATAGTGAAGACATCAAAACTATGAAATAACATATATGGAATCATCTAGTTACCAATAAAGTGTTAAACAAATATATTTAAGATTTTAGATTCTTCAAAGTAGCCACAATTTGCCATGATGACAGCTTTACACACTCTTGGCATTCTCTCAATCAGCTTCATGAGGTAGTCACTGAAGAGCCACTGAAAAAGCTGATTGGCACGTGTGTTTTTCTGTTGCTCATTAGAAAAACTAGTTTTCAGTCTTGGAGGTGTGTTTCCTGAACAATTACGTTAATTTTGTTTGTCCCCCATGAGATACTTCCTCAAAATCCCCAGAATAAATCTAAGATAACTCTGTAATGAATTTCAAGTTTTTGCTGAGGATGTTTTAGTTATTTTACATCCAAGTAAGGTGTTTGGTACAGTATTTATCAAGTAAAAAAATGTGTCACATGTTTCTTATTTAAAAAATCTAATAATAATCGCACCTGCTGGACAGGCCTGTCTCACTGTCTATGCTGTTGGATAGAGAGCAATCACCGCAGCTGTTCACCCCATGTCAGTGGGTAAATGGCCATTGTCAAATCAAAACCCAACCTTCTTTTATTTACCCGTTGTGACACATGGATTTTCCAAACTTCGTTTTAGACTAGACTGACTTTATGACCAAAATTTTCCTTTTTACACTTTGTAGTCAATTTTACCACTAAAATAACTGCTTCTGACTTATATCGATGACAAATAGGCTGTTTTCAAAGGAATTCATTGCTTTTGAAAGGCAGTCGCTGTTTATTAAAATTAGATTCTGGCTTGTACTGGTGGCCCTTATTTAGGGAATCTCTCATGCTATACAATAATTTGATTTTACTATAGGCTATGGCAATGTTTTTCATAGATGCAGTCCACCCAATTTAAAAGTGCACATTTACTTCCATACGTTTTTTTACTAGCAGGTAAGATCAACATATACACAATAATACACGAATAAATAATCAAATAAATTAAATATCCTGTCTTGTAAGGTTAGCTAACATTAGCTAATGTTATAGCAGTGTTTAAGAGATGGGCTGACATTAAAATGGAATAGCATCCACATCTGAAGAGCGGAAGTAGATGGCAAATTCCTGTGTCTTTGAAAAGGTAGGGAACTTTTCACTGATGAATTACGTAATTGACCTATTACACAATTATAAAAGGATACTGAATAATTAGGTTACGATGGGTTATATTTTGTGATCGAGTTGCATTGGTTGTCTATGTGTGCTGGCTTTACACAATACACATTGCCAGCTAGGACACATTAATAAGGCACAAAAACAGGTGCAAGTGAGCACCACTTCTTGCATGTAGTGGCTTTTTCTTTGGTTGTGATTGTCATCTTAATACAGAGTACCTAACCCGGATCCGGGATCCCCCCCACCCCCCCACACACTGATTAGCATAGCTAGCATAGCTTCACAAGTAGATAGTAGCATCTAAATATCATTAAATCACAAGTCCAAGACACCAGATGAAAGATACAGATCTTGTGAATAAAGCCACCATTTCAGATTTTTAAAATGTTTTACAGGGAAGACAAAATATGTAAAGATGTAAATCTATTAGCTAAAAACACATTAGCATAATCCACCATCTTTTATTTGTCCACCAACACCAGTAGCTATCACCAATTCGGCTAAACTAAGATATTTATAGCCCCTAACCAAGAAAAAAACTCATCAGATGACAGTCTGATAACATATTTATGGTATGGGATAGGTTTTGTTAGAAAAAAGTGCATATTTCAGGTAGATGGCATAGGTTACAATTGCACCCACCGTCACAAATGGACTAGAAAAACTACATTGAGCAACGTGTTTACCTACTTACTAATCATCAAACATTTCGTAAAAATACACAGCATACACTAATCGAAAGACACAGATCCTGTGAATACAGACAATATTTCAGATTTTCTAAGTGTCTTACAGCGAAAACACAATAAATCGTTATATTAGCATAGCACATAGCACATAGCAGCCCAGCATTGATTCTAGCCAAAGTGAGCGATAAAAGTCAACATCGCCAAAAGATATTAATTTTTTCACTAACCTTCTCAGAATTCTTCCGATGACACTCCTGTAACATCATTTTACAATATACATATACAGTTTGTTCGAAAAGGTGCATATTTAGCCATACAAAACCGTGGTTACACAATGAAAATAGTAGCAAAACAAGCCTGAAAATGTCGGTCGCCATCTTTCAGAGTGATCTAGTTTAATTAATAGCTAATCATATACTTGACTAAAAAATACAGGGTTTACAGGAATCGAAAGACAAATTAGTTCTTAATGCAACCGCTGATTTACATTTTTAAAATTATCCTTACTTTTCAATACAGGGTTCGCCAAGTGAAGCTATACCAAACAAAATGGCGAAATATGCGTTTAAAATATTTCGACAGAAACACGATTTATCATATTAAATATTGCTTACTTTGAGCTGTTCTTCCATCAGATTCTTGGGCAATGTATCCTTTCTATGTTATAAACGTCTTTTGGTCGATAGATGTCCTCTGTCCTTCGAAATGTCCACCACCAACGACCGACACCCCAAAACGTGTCCAAAGTTTCAGAGTGCACAACAAATAAATTCCTCAAAATCGCACTAAACGGATATAAATTGCTATAAAACGGTTCAAATTAACTACATTATGATGTTTTTAACACCTAGAACGAGTAAAAACATGACCGGAGAAATATTGCTGGTTAGAAAACGATTTGGAACGAGGCAGGTCCGATGTCCTTCACGCTTCAGGCGCACGACGAGAAAGGGCGGTCTCTATACATTTTGGTCTTTTATAATGGCTGTGAATATCCCATCGATTCCATTGAAAGCGTGATGACGTACAGACACCCAGAGGAAGACGTAGGCAGTGTCGGTTTCTTCATAGCATTCACTGTCGCCTTAAAAACAGACCCCAGATCAGAGGTAAAAAATTTTGAAATCTGAACCCTGTCATGAAAAGTGCTGTAGAAATTGTTCTGTACCACTCAGAGACAAAATTTCAACTTCTATAGAAACTAGAAGGTGTTTTCTATCCAATAATAACAATAATATGCATATTGTACGATCAAGAATTTAGCACGAGGCAGTTTAATTTGGAGACACAAATATGCTAATGCGGAACAGCACCCCCTATAGTTCCAAGAAGTTAAAGGCTATAGGCTCAATGTGCTAACTTCTGTCAACTCATTTAGACAATATTTGTATATTTCCCACTAGATCTTTTGATTCTTCAAAATGTCAGACCAATTTTCAATCCTTTCAGGGATAATAAGTGAGTATTCTGTACATCTGTCATTCATGTAGCCTACTGGTGTCAGGGTTGTGTGTAGCGAAGTACCAGAGTCAAAAGCAGGACACAGGTGTTTGAGCGAAACATAAAACGTTTACTCAAAATACAACAAAAATCCACAAAGGGAAAAAACAGAACTAACAACAACCACTAACGTAATAAACAATCACCGACAAAACAGAAATGAAAGCAAGAGGGTTAAATAGGGAACATGATGGGGGAATTGAAAACAGGTGTGGATAATACAGACAAAACAAAACGAAACTGAAAAGTGGATCGATGGCGACTAGAAAGCCGGTGACGTCGACCGCCGAACACCACCGGAACAAGGAGAAGGGCCGACTTCGGCGGAAGTCGTGACAACTGGATTTTTACTGACCTACTTTTAAAATTGTCTTTTGATTCCCAACATTTTGTTACTTTTAGCTACTTAAGGCTCATGGTTGTTATGAATATTCAGAATGTGATCTCAAGGCCATGTTACAGTAACACAATCATTTTCCTGTCACACTCAAGATTAAATTCAAATAATGTAGATGGTAGGCCTATAGCATACTAAGTAGATGGATGAGCAATAACACACCCTCTTCTCTTGTTGCTTTACTGACAATTTAATCAAAACACATCAGTCAGTCCCATCAGTTAATAGTAGCCTATGTAACATTTTGTATTGCAGTTTTTTCTGAATGCTTAAACACTAACAGTGATTCTTGAAGCACTATCTCTGAAACCATTAAAACTTGTAACATTTACCAAGTGTGCCAAACTGAATGCACGTTCTCTGCTTTACACTCAGTTTGTAATTTTATAACACACTTTTTTCAAAACTTTAAACACAACTCACTGTTTTACTCAGTTTGCAATTTAATAACACACTTATAGCAAAACTGTAAACATTGGTCTACATTGCTACGCTATTTCGCCAATTGCCTTTCCACATTGACACATGTGAAACAACTTTTAGATAATGAGTTCACTTACAAATCAGAGCTTGAGCACTATAAATAGGCCACAGGTAAACATTTGGTTGGACAGCAATGGAGGCCAATATTGGACAGAGAGTATGAGGGGTGAGAACTAGAGGAGGAGGAAGAGGAGGATGAGGAGGTGAAGAAGTAAGAGGAAAAGGAATAGGAGGAGGAGAAGAAGGAAGAGGAAGAGGAAGAAGGAAGAGGGGAGAAGGAGAGGACGGGGAAGAGAAAGAGAAAGAGGAAGGGGAGTCAGGAACACAATAACTTATGAAATCAGAGTGACTGTGGTTGACCATGTTGAAAACCATGGGATGAGCATGAGGGAGGCTGGGCAACGGTTTCAACCAAATCTGAGCCGCTATACTGTTGCAGGTATCATCCGAATATTTCGAAATGAGAACCGGTAAATAACTGCAAGTGCTGTAGTCTTACTGGTACAGTAATATGTACGGTACTTTCATAATGAGAAAAATCTATCACTAAAACCATTCAAATGTTTTTACAGAACTGCAAGAAAACCCGTATCTGGTGGAAGAGGTTGACTGTTCACCCCAGAGCAGGAGACCCACATGTAAATATGGTCATTGCAAATAACTGCATCAGACTCAGAGACCTGCAGGACCACATAATGGCAGACAACACCATATTCCAAAACGTCAACAGAGTGAGTCTCTCTGCAATGTCTTGTCTACTGAAACGCACTAGAATTAGGATGAAGCAGCTGTACAGAGTCCCTTTTGAAAGAAACTCAGACCGTGTAAAACAACTGAGATATGAATATGCGCAGGTAAGCTATACTATCCTATCATTGGTGTTGGATCTGGAAGTGTATGGTGCTACATCCATCATTTAGACTAGGGTTCGTGCAGATTTGAAGTCATTCATGACATTCAGAACGAGACTGATATGAGGTAATAATTATTAATGGATGACTAATATGATAATGATATTGTGAAATATTCTTGAGTTAATTCGGGAAACGGTAACTCATTAAACACATTTTTGATGTGTTGCCCCAAGATTACTAAGAGTTCATTGTTACATGATTAATTTAATCACGTAATAATTAAACATAGTTATTTGCCAGGATAGGCAGAGGGGGCTTTACTTGGCTCACCGCGCTCTATCGACTCCTTGTGGCGTGCCGGGCACCTGCAGGCTGACCTTGGTCGTCAGGTGAACAGTGTTTCCTCTGACACACTGGCTTCCGGATTAAGTGGGCGGGTGTTAAGAAGCGCGGTTTGACGGGTCATGTTTAGAAGGAAGCATGAATCGACCTTCACTTCCCGAACAAGGAGAGTTGCAGCGATGAGACAAGATTGAAACTGGGGAGAAAAAGTGGGTAAAATACCCACAAAAGAAATGTGTGTTGTTATAGATGCACATTCGATGTCTGGGGAAAACAATTGTTGTTTGGTTTGAGGTTTAGGTTTAGTTAAGAGTTAGGGTTAAGATTAGAGTTAAGATTAGGATTGTTGGTTGTTACCCCATTGCCCTCTGACCTCCAGGCAGTGGTGTCCCCTTCTTCCCCCAGTACAGCTGTGTATCAGCCCTCGGGGGTTCTAAAGATGACAGACAGGGGAACCTTAAACTACAGCTGATGGTGAGCTGTAGAGTTCTTCATGTTTGAAAAAAATTCCAAGGCACTTCTCAGTGGGGCACAGACATCAATTTAATTTAATGTCTATTCCATCTTGGTTCAATGTCATTTCATTGACATGGAAACAACGTTGATTCACAATTTTAATGTATGTTTTATGTTGGCATACTGTATATCCGCAAGGAATGTTAAAAACAATTGCAACTTGCATGTTTCAGTTATAGGTTGCCTTCATGATGGCTTTTGAGTTATAGCTTGTAACATGTTATGACATAGTTTGAACAATCTTATATATTGTAGGTGATTGATATGTTGTGTCAGATACTGCAGACTGAGTCTATATGGGATGTCCAGCAATGGATTCTGACAGCTGGTCAAAGAGGTAAGTGCACTGGACTGCACATATACACCAATCCATTTAGCATGCAGTCACTGTTATCTAGAGCCCTTTTCTAGTTGTTGAAATCCAGCTGCAGAGCATAGTGAGGGAAAGACAAGATTAGATAGATAAGATAGTTCTTTATTCATACCCCAAAGTAAATGTGAGATCATCAGCCATATTAACAGTAACAAAATGGTACATTATCAAGAAACCTTTTATCACAACATTAAAGTGAGACAGGCAGAATGAACCAAGAATATTGCAGATGAGCGAGATGCACTCACACAAAGACTTTAAAAGTCCCCAAAATACTGTTTATTGGTAGTGGTGTAAAGTACTTAAGTAAAAATACTTGAAAGTACTACTTACGTAGTTTTTTGGGGTATCTGTACTTCACTATTTATATTTTTGACAACTTTTATTTTTACTTCACTACATTCCTAAATAAAATAATGTACTTTTTACTCCATACATTTTCCCTGACACCCAAAAGTACTCTGTAATGTCGTGTGTGTAGGTGGCAAGGAAGTCAGGCACCGGAAAATCGAACTTGGTATAAATGGAGTAGTTTAATAGTCCTAACAAAACTCCAAAACCAAAGTTACATAATAAATAAAAGTGGGAACAAGAACCCGTCGCGCACCAATACATAATACACGAACACACAAAACAAACAATCTCTGACAAGGACATGATGGGTAACAGAGGGTTAAATACACAACATGTAACTGATGGGATTGGAACCAGGTGTGAAGGAAGACAAGACAAAACCAATGGAAAATGAAAAATGGATCAGTGATGGCTTTTCCACCACTGTTAATCGGGACCATAATCCCAAGCCCCTAATAATATCCATCAGGATGTAAACATTGATCTGTCATGCCTTTAACCTGTGGTGGTATTTACTTTTGTCCAGAAAAGGACCAGGTTCTAAGTCTGCTGTGTTCCGCCCTGGCCAAGGACCCTGTCTCAGCCTATGAGGCTCCAGGAAGAGAGCAGCTGACGGTGAAGGAGGTTCAAAACTTCCCTCCTGCCTCCAGAATGGCTTTGGTGAGTGAGAAGGATACCACCAGGTTAGTATTTCCAACCAGAAAATGACGTCATTGTAAGACACCTATGCCATATGTTGTTATCTGGGAGGATTGATTGTTGAAACCATGGTTGTGTTTTAATTGTTGGGTCACTTGAAGATGGCAAACGCTTTTAGTGGATAACAGATAAGAAATTATGTTTTGGAACCATTGTACCTTGCAAGTTGGCTGCACACTTCATAGCATACAGGCCTAAAAAGTAATTGATGATGTGTGGGGAAAAAGCCTAGTTCTTAGAGAAATCTATTTGAAATTGATTTGATGATGATCATGATGCCATGCCATGATGATGCAATGCCATGTAGCATGAAATCATCATGCTACCAAGAAATAGTACATCGAGCTATAACTATTTTCTGGCCCCTTGAATCATGTCCATATCTGGCTGCCACTTCCCCCCTGGACAAATACTGTAAGTTGTGCACCCTGCAGTAGGTGCTGTATATCAATACTGCTACCCACTGACCAATACATTTGCCTATTCAAAAAGGACAGCCTGTAATGCATTTACAAAATGTATTATCTTTACACTTCACAGAGATCATTCCCTAGAAATGATGTCAAACTGTGACACCGGGAGAGTCTCCAAGGTTATGTGCTGACAAATAATATAATTAATTTACCTAGTAATTGATATGTTGATTAATTCAATCAAAATCTGGAGTTCTGTCTATCTATAATGCACCATTCCCAGGTAAACTGGAGGATGCAGACACAGAGAGGGCAGAGTCCAAGACCCCCAGGGAGAAGCACAGCGCCAGACCCCTGAGAACCCAGAGGACCCTGGGTAGCCCCACCGTGTGTCACCTCAACCAGAAGGTGGTCCTACGGTGCACCAAGTGGGCCCTGAGGCCTCACACACAACCTGAAGTGTTCCAGGCCGAATGGCCCAACTATACCCAGCAGGCACCTGGCTCACTCGTGACTTAAAACACCACTCTGGCAATACACCTGGGGCTGGTTCAGGAAGTTGCAACGTCACTGAACGTTCAGATAGAAATGTATGATGTAGAAAAGATACCATTGTCTGTCATGTTGAATAGGTTATTGTATCAGCTCTAGTGATTTTATTTCTATCAGCAAAACACTGAACGTTGTGCCCTTATGAATGTACCCCTCCTGTGCATCTCAATACATGTCTTACTCAGCAATTGGTAGTCATTCTGTTCTGATTTGGTTTGAATTAGATTTTGAATGAGTGTTTGATTGAGTTGGAAAGGGAGTTAAAATGGGACTTGAAATTGTGATAGACAACAAAAAATACTCAGACTTGATTAATGTCTTCTAGTTTTACTCGCTATAGTGCCCTTATTACTGTGTCATTTGTTTTATGTCATTACAGTCTAATGAGTATGGTTAATTACTCATTATTACGCTCTACTTAGAGTTACTTTGGGTTAGGGTAAGGTTAGGGGTAGGGTTAAGGTTAAGGTTAGGGTTATTGCTACAGTGTAATCATTAGTTACAACAATACTTTTTCCACTGCAATTACATAAGTAGTCACACACTAATAATGGCAATGTAAATTAAGTGTTACCACATACTGCACCACTACCAGTATTTCTAGACTGACAATTGATCAGAACAAAAGAATAACATCCTCTGAAAGACTATAAAGACAATATGATCTGACTCAATATCTCTGTATATATCTCAATTTTTCCCCAAATGCATGAAAAAATAAAGTGAACTGATGAATGCCTATTAATGAATACAATAGATTGATTGGAAATCACTCAAAATTACATTCATCCAGACATCGATGAAGTAGGGCTGCATGCAAAATCTAATTTAATCATTGTGGTGTTGTCGCTGATGACAGAGTTGATCTAATCAGAGAAGTATCACCTTGAAAGGAGGCCTCCATATTCCTTTCCGAAGTGTGAGATACTTTGTATATGGTTAATCAGTAGAAGAATATGAGCTACTAAAAATACAGATAGATAGGATTCTCCAATAAAGACTATTATAAGAACGACTTCACTGTCAAGGAAATTACTTCACTGCTTGATACATTCTAGAACTGTTATTTCCTTTTCACCCGCAATGTAATCAAAGATATGAATCATCTATAATGTAAACCCAGATAAATTTGTCCCTGATGGGAATGGGGGGTCACATGTCACGGATCAGTCCGCGTCCCCTCCCCACATGTCCCCACATCCATCCTTACCATTAGAGTGGGGAAACGCAAAACTGACCTCAAGTTGGTGCTTACAAATTCCCCCAAACCGCACACAAACACGGCAGAAAGCCAAATACTTACCATTGGCTCATATGCTGGCCGTTATAGTGTGACGTGTATAGTCAATTTCCTTCAACCGTGTGTGCAACAATGTCAATCTGTTTTATTACCGACATGCAAAATTAGGTGAAAGGTTCAATCTCAAATTGACGCCGTCTCACTACCGAGGGGGTAAATGTCACCAGTGTTTTAACCCCTTTAGACGTACGTTGTAAATGTAGAGTTTTATTGTTTTAAACTTGTTTCTTAAAGTTGGGCAGAATTCGGAAGTATCGCTACTGCTGTGAAACTACTGTTTTAGCCTAAATGTAATTGTCTTGCTGATTTTATCATGATGGGCTACTGCTTGAGAACGAAACATAGATATCAATTCGCATTTGTGCATGCGCTGTTGATAAGCCTATCATCCGATCATTGGGTGTCGTAACGTAAATTAACTGCTCCCGTATCCCCCGGCGACAGTGGGCATTGCACTTATCGATATTTGAAGGGATTGTCAAAACTCAGCTCTACAAGTTAATGATTTGCTCTTTATCTCTTACTTAGTTCTTGAGCGTGGAGTTTGGATTCTGACCTCCACATCGTTAAACATAATTTGAGTAGCTTCGGGTAGCTGAGCCTTTCTTTCTGGCCTGTGAGCGCCTATTCCATAAACTTTTACCTGCAATCACCTTCTTGCTCCTAATTTAGTGCAAAATGTTAGCTCTCTTTGTGCTTTTGCTCTGCATGACATCTTCATTTTCTGCTTCTAATAGAGGTGAGTTATTGGGTTTTTTCATGTACCGATATGTGTGATGAATATGTTGTGTTATATTGTGTTGGTGTGATTTGCTTAGAGAGTATTTTAGGAGTTGGGCTCTAGGCCTACAGTCAGTGACCTTGGAACTTCTGTCATAAAACCTTTGAATGGTCTTGCAACAGCCAAGAAACCAACAAATCACTTTCGCTGGAGATGGACAAATTCACAAAACATGTTTGTTCCTAAATTCAATAGTTAAATAGAGTTTCCTGGTGATGTAATGTGGGCTCCTGAGTAGCGCAGTGGTCTAAGGCGCAGTGGTCTAGTGCTAGAGGAATCACTACAGACTCTGGTTCGATTCCAGGTTGTATCACAAGCGGCCGTGATTGGGAGTCCCATAGGGCGGCGCACAATTGGCCCAGCGTTGTTAAGATTTGGCCGGGGTAGGTCGTTGTAAATAAGAATTTGTTTCATAACTGACTTGCCTAGTTAAATAAACATTTAAATACACAACCAATAGTAATTAGTGCCCTAAACATTTGAGGCAACCTGCAGGGTAGATATTGTGGATATTACTGTAGTTGGTGGTGGTAAAGTCGTTTTTTTGGGTGCCATATCTATTCATCATAGGCGATATGAATGAAATTATTTCATGTTCAACTTGGTCAGTAGAAACTGAGGCAGTTGACAAAGTGGATGAATACAGCTGTCTGTGACAGATTTTGTATGTTTGATTCAGCACTTGGTGAAGCAACTCGAAAGTGACACGTCAGTCTTGACTAGTGGCCTAATGTTACTTATTTTGGAATGATACACTGTATTAGAGCAATAGAGAACTTTAGTATTCCACCCACAACGTTCACTGTCTCCAGTGTTGATTGTGTCCATCAGAAACGTAGACCATCTTAGGTTTAGTTTACAAGGGTTCTCGTAATAATGACACAATATTACAAGCTGCAATTGCACCACCATGAAGGGCTCACCTTCTCACCTTCTGAATCTAGGATGTATACATATTACTGTCTGTTTTAAATAATCTGCTACAGAGGATAAGATTTTTGGAAGTATTTTGCCCAAAGCTACACATAGTTTTACATGTGTCACAGTCTCATCCACCTGCCTGATCTTTCTCTGTCGAACCAGTAGCAATTAGCCAGGGGACTAGGTAACGTGTGTAATGATTAAACGGTTAATTGTTGCCTAGCCAAGACATTACAAATCTAACAGAGTAATTCATTCCTCCAATCTGAACTCAAGCCTTTTTTGTAATGATTGACATACAAAGGGAAGTAATTGACTGCTGAGGATAATACCTTCATTCAATCACTGCTTAATGGTTATATACCAACTATTTTGTTTAGGAGTTGTTTTGACAGACATCTCACTCAGCAGTGAGGGCCCTTTAGTGTTAATCAGCTTACTGACATTGTGCAGTTACTGATGAAAGACCTTGATATTTATTTAGAGAAACACCTGGTCTAAGTGACTCCCAATCCTTTGGGGTCCTCAGGGTCTCAGTAGCCATGTTCCAACTGCTCTTAGCCTAGTACAAACACCCTGGGTTGTCACCCAATTGACTCCAGAAAAGTGACACAGGAATATTCTACTCCAGAAAAGTGACAGTTGGTTTCAACTAGCCAGGGTTAACAAATGCTTGTGTAAAAGGATGTTAAACTGGCCCTGGGCTAATTTTAACCCAGGGTTAAGGATAGCCCTGGGCTAAGAGAATGCAGTTTGAAAAGGCCTAGTGGGGCTCAAAAAGAAAACAGACTGAGAACCCCTGCCCTAAGTCACTCATATCACTGTGAGTTTTGATATTAATCTGTGATTCCAGCATGCCCCCTCTTGTTGTTTCAGGTGCTGGTGCTGCTGGACCCAGGCTGAACAATGACCGGTTGTACAAATTCAGCTACACCACGGAGGTGCTGGTGGACAGGGCCAAGGGGTCAAAAGATGGCAGTGCCGGCTATAGGATCTCCAGTGACGTGAATGTCAATTTAGTGTGGAGAGACCCCAGCAGCAAGGACGACCAGCTCATACAACTGGTGGTAAATAATCGCACAGCACCACCTCCTCACCCTGACCCTGACTTTGCTGATAGCTACATTGAGGGAAAATGTACTGGACTGATGGTACCTGCATCTGATGGTCAACGAGATCAAATCACAACGTCAGTGATCTTCAGGTCGAAAAGTCGGAGCTCTAGAAAGATACCCGGGTTTCCGACTTGGAATTCCGAGTTCAAAACGATTTTTCCCATCTGCCTCTCACGGTCCCTGCTCTCCTTCCTTTCCTGCAGTGAGACTGACCAGAGAGAGGGGACACCGTCTTCCACCTGATGGCGAAACTCGAGTCGCACCGCATCTGCCTCATGCACAAATTCATGTTGTTCCTATGACCAGAGAAAGTTAAATATTCCTTAATATTAAAATCGACACGACGAGCTGCTAATAATAATAAAACGCAGGGCTATCGATACTTGGCTACTCATTCATTGCAACTGCAGCCCGAGCGGAAGTACGGAGAAGCGTTTTGTAATAGTGTTGAATAAAAACAGTGACAGTGCTGAATATAAACTTGAACATGAACTCACTTGTAAAAACAGCTGTATTCGTTGAGTCTCTCTGTGGTCATGGTTTTAAAAGTTATTAAATCTTACATAGACTAGTAGCCTATTAAACGTGGCTGTGGCCAGGGTCATGGAAGCTCTGTAGCCACTGTGATTTGAGCTATCTGATTGGGCAGCGCAGTAGGTGCACTCGATTTAGTCACAGATTTGCCAGGTAGGCGGAGTTTGTCTCATGGGAACACTTTGCTACCCGGTGTGCAGGACTTTTGAATCAAGTGCACCTACCGGCAACAGCGCAACACGATTTTTAAAAAGGAGCACAAGCCTTTATTGTTCGTTGGCTTTTCTACATACATATTTGGTGAATGACATGGAATGCCTTGAAGATTGATTGCGATCAACCGGTTGGCGACCACTGCACTAACTGTAAGTCGCTCTGGATAAGAATGTCTGCTAAATGACTTAAATGTATGTTGGATAGATTAACCTGAATCCCAAATCCACCGCTAAAACCCCAGCCCCTAGACCATATATAGATCTGAGAGTATTGGATACGTGTAACTGCTTTATGGCAGTAACCCTACCTCGCCAAATGATAGCCTAGTTGGAATTTTCACTATAACACTTAGACCTATCCAGTCTTTTCAGATCTACACAAACGCAGAGAAGGCAGTGAGTAAGGGATAGGGGTTGATTTAAGATTCATTCAGGGTCAGACAGAGACAGTTTTTGTCAAACCTGGTTACATGTTTCCCTGGGATATTAAATATTTTTTGGGAAAACACCTCTTATTTTGGGAGGGTACATGTTGGAGTTTATACATGCAAAATATTGTTTACAATGTGAAAGGAAAGGAAACTCAACCACATATTGATATGATCCTGGGAAAGTGGTCCTGGGAAAGTGGTCCTGGGAAAGAGGTTCTTAATGTCCCCTGTAATTGGCACAAATAGAAAAAATGCCTGGTCTGATTGTGTAAAAATAGTACTTAAGTTCTCAGACAGGCCCCTCAGGGAGTCTGTTTTTTAAATTATATTTAAAAAGGCCTGGGTTCAAATAGTATTTGAATTCTGTTACACTTAAGTTGTGCTTAATTGTACGTGCCTGGCCCAAAAGCAGTCATCTCAAAAGTGCCAACATGCCTGCCTGGAATTCCAGACAGGCTAAACCAAACACTGACATTTTTTTTGAAAGATTTCAAATACTATTTGAAGTCTATACCTTCCACTCTGGTTGTATCCTTTGGAGAATATTGATATTGAGCTGCTTGAAATGTCCTAAGCTTTTTAGTCACTAACTTTTCTTCTGCCCGTTGAGGAACATGCATCCATGTTATAAATTCCTTCTTTTTTCTTAACATGACTATGTCCTCCTCCTCCTTGTCCTCCAGATCATCTAACAAGCTCTTCCATTCCCATCCACAGATCTCAAATGTGAAGATAAAAAATGTGGCCCCACGCTCAGCCAAGAAGAACATATTCCAGGGCGCAACAACGCAAAGCCTTCTCGGAGAGAAGAAGCTGGCAGCACTGGAAAGGCCGTTCATGGTGCACCTGAAAAACGGAAAGGTAAGAGCTGTGGATGTTGGTTTGTATCTATGGAAACAAACAGTTATTAGACATTATAAAGGGGCTCATTCATGCTCATAATAGGTCTAAAAAAGAATTAGAACTGATCATAATGCATTATACCTGCAGGCGCAAAGTAAAGTGTTACTGTATGTTTTTATCGATGCAAAATTATTGATTGAATTTAAGGCAGTTACTAGGAACATGAATGTACTTTGGGTATACTGTAGTGGAGATTATCTGCCATAGGTAGATGTAGTAAAATGTGTAGGTAGTAGGGTGTTTAATTATTACCAGAAGTATACTAGATATACTACAAATATCTATTTTTCTATCATTGTAGTACTTTTGTTGTTATGTCTTCATAGGTCAATGGTCATAAAAGTATTGTGCAATTTTACATGTATTTCTATATCAACCATCACTTTTACTACAATCAGTTAAGATAAGAAATACTTAATCTAGCATGGGAGCCATTTCCGGAGCATCCTTGACGACATCCATATTTCCGAGGACTATTAATGGAGCAGTAAATGGCAATGTGTTAGTGTGGTGACGCTGGAAGGGGAAATACCAGACAGATGGTGTGTATGTGCAAAGGTCAATCCTTCAGATTGCCGGCCGTCCGGTTATCAGATCCCACGGGAGACAAGTGTGGGGGCATTGGCGTGGCAAAGGGGTCCCGATCCTTGATGACACAGACAGGGTGAGGTGCATAGGTGAACCAGTTGATCAGTAAATGTCCTGTTGAATGCATTGTGATAAGCTAAATCTGTTATGAAAATAGTAACAATTTAGCACTGGACTGTACATATTGAAACTAAATGTATATCTCATAGTATTACAAACTATAATAAGTGATTACATGCACTCACCAGACAGTTTATTAGATACACCCATCTACTACCGAGTTGGACCCCCATGCGTTTCACATGCTGACGAGATGGCATCACACAGTTGATGCAGATTTGACGTCTGTTAGCTTGCATGATTCATGCCATTCTCCTTGGCCCATTCTCATCAACAAGCTGCTTTCGCCCACAGGACTGCCGTTGACTTGATGTTTTTGTTTGTCGCACCATTCTCTGTAAACCTAGACAGTCGTGCGTGAAAAACCCAGAATACCATGCTCAAAGATGCTTAGGTCACTTGTTTTGCCTATTCTAATGATCAATCGAACAGTAACTGAATGCCTTGATGCCTGTCTGCCCGCTTCATATTACTAGCCACGTCTGTCTGTAGCCACTGTCTGTAGGAGCCATCCATTTTCATGAACAGGGTGGTGTACCTAATAAACTGTCCGGTGAGTATAAGATAATGAACCAGTGACAAGATTTTGAAACTTTTGTGATAATGGTGACCTTAGGGTGACGTGTTTGTTTTTACTACAATGTGATCTATTGTCTGCAACCTTTGTACTTCTGTATTGTATTTTTCTTCAGTCTCTGCAATGTTAGACATGGTTTTTCAAATAAAGCTTATAAAAAATAAAGCTCTTGAGTTGATAAAGGCTGAATATGGACAAATAAGGTTAAAGAAGGTCTTTAAACAAATATAGTAAATAAAGCCTAATCAATCTAGTCATTTAATCTAAGCCTCAAAGTGTGATTTACAGTATGATGCCCTGAGTTGAGTTGAATATGCTGGGAAAGTGAATAAGAGATTGGTTGATAGTGTCTGACTGTAGAATTTGTCTTGGGTTGCGTTCCTTGCCGTGGGCATTCCTTGACAAGAAAATGGCACTCATATTGGCCCCTGCTCATGCCATGTGCATACCTTGCCAAGAAAAAAGGAACTCCCTCGCAAGGAACACCCTCAAGATGAAGTTCACAGTCAGACCCTATGTAGTCAGACCCTTTTCCATTTGTTGACATCTCATCATTATCTGAGGCACTTAGATAATGTTAATCTGAGAAAACTACAGTTCATTTCACTGTTCCCTGTCATTTGACTCTTGTGCATTGTTACTATGCACACTTTCAGCAAATAAGAAGTCACTTTCGTATCGTATTGACTTGTTTGTTGTTCCATTCCTCTGTTTCAGGTGAGCGGCTTTTACTGCTATAAGGCGGAGCCTGCTTCCATTAAGAACTTGAAGAGGGGTGTGGCCAGCCTGCTACAGGTGCAATGCAGATCTGGGAAGGTCATAGAGGTAAATGAGGTCCAATACATATACAGTTACCGGTAATCATGGAAACATTGAAATGTTTTACTCTACAGTCCTATTTTAGCAGGCACTTACTAAGAGAAATTACTTTTGAGTAATTTATAACAAACTCAATTGGTAACCACCAAATTGATTTTATTTATGATTTTTGTTTCAATGATTCCTAGAGAAACCAAAAAGGTTATTTTAAGTGGATACTCATGTAATTGCCATTTTATCATGTCATCAAAAAAACAAAAAAAAAACAAAATTATGCACTGTAAAATACAATTTGACCAAAAGCACAGTTGTAAGTTTGCAATGAATTCTCAATGTAAATCATTCAAACAATTGCTTAAAACTGTCTTTCAATGGTTTTCTGTATGAGTATTTGGTTGGCTGACTGATCTGTCTGGTCTGGGAACAGAATGACGTGTCCGGGAGGTGTACGGTAGAGTATAAGGCTGCCCAGGGCCAGGTGACAAGGACCAAGGCTTTGGAGACCTGCAAGACCGCAGAGACCGGCTTCACCACCTACATTCAGGTCCTGGGCGTGAGTGGGGAGTCCAGCTCTGTCACTGTTTTCACCCTGGAGGATGGCTTCATTAAGTCAGCCATAGCCAAGGAGACTCACATTTTAGCAGTCAATGCACGCCGCACCACCGCTGCTAAAATAGTGTCCAGGTAAGGTTGGCACAAATCAAATGTTATTTGTCACATGTGCCGAATACAACAGTTGTAGACCTTACCATGAAATTCTCACTTACAAGTCGTTAACCAACAATGCAGTTTTAAGAAAAATAAGACACAAGGGAGTCAAATGGAATGTTAATGGTGAAAGAAATATCCTGTAAACTTTGAGGCAATAGTTTATTTTATTCTTCTTTTGTTTACTACATTAATTCAACACATACATTTTTCATTGTGAAAGTAATGTTGTTTTTTCACTTATTGATTGAATAGGCTTTCTGAGAACATCAATAGCAAGGAACAGAAACTGATTGATGGATTTGTTTGTTTATGTTGTCCTCAGGCAAAGCTTGACGCTGGTAGCAATTGAGACTGGGCTGTTTGAGGCTGCGGGGAAGAATGTCGCCAGTGTTGTCAAATCACTTGATGAGAAATTGTTTGCTGTTGGTGTGGCAGCTGAGAAGGTCAAATCCCAATGCAAGGGCTGTCAATCGGTGAGTGGTTGTGAGAAGCAATAAAGCAAAGAAATTGCTTCAGGTTGTTGTCAACCTTGGACACTGACTTTTTCCTCTGAAAGGTTCCAATATAACCTATCTTCAATTCAGCTTTTACATTGATGGTATTGAGTGCCAAAACAAATGCTTAAAAAATTACTCTTTGCTAAAGAATAATTAAAAAGGGCAGAGCAGGTCAAAACTATGCTGGCCTGGTTGATTGCTGGAATGGTGCTAGAATTAAATTATCAGAGTACGGGGTGTTACAATAGTGTGAAAAGCTGCCCTTATTAGTAGTCTGCATTTACCAACACTATACCACACTGTCGATACATGTCCTTGCCGACCAAACATTTAATTAAGACATTACTATTTTTCTTTTCCTTTTCTCTGCCTGTCCCACTAGCTGTTTGAGCACTGGCAAGCAGTCCAGAAGCAGTTTGAACCAGATAGCTTGTCTAAGGCCATCGCTCCCCGAAGCTTCCTGGCTCTCATCCAGAGCATAAGGAAAGCCTCCAAGGACGAGATCCTCCAAGTGCTGAAGCGCTCCAGCAAGACTGCCCTGTAATCCCTAGCACTTTCCCACCTCTCTGTCTCTCTCTTCCTCCTTTTCATTCTCTTCCTGTCTGCCTCTTTCTCTAGCTCTCTTTTTTTCTCTTTTTGCCTTTCCCGCTTCATTCCCTTTTTCTTCTCTTTATTTTCACTTCTCTTCTATCGCTCTTTCTCTTCTCGATCTCTCATTTTCTCTTCTTTTTCTGTATGTGTCTTTTTTTCTCTCTCTCTCAGGCTTTGATGCTTTCTTATGAGATGTAGAGACTACTCACCCCGTTTCCTTGCTGTCTGTCTCTCGCTCCATGTTTCTTTTGGCCAGAGCCACATAGTTAACTATATAGGGAATATGGTGCCATTTTAAATATGACTTCTGACTCACCGCCTCTCTCCAACTCTCTTGGGGTCTGCAGACCTCAGGTGGTGGACGCCGTGACCTCGTCCCAGACGCCCGACTCCTTGGACGCCATGCTGCAGTTCCTCAACTTTGCCGACCCCAAAGGCCTGGTACTGCAGGAGAGGTTCCTGTATGCCTGTGGCTTTGCCTCGCACCCCAACGAGAGAATGCTCCAGGCTTTGGTGGTGAGTGGCCAATGGCTGTCTCTTGCTCAAACTCTACATCTTAGGTGCCTTCAAATCAAAATAAATTAAAATCATGTCCAACACAGCAGGATGGGGAGAAATAGTTTGGTAAAAAGTCAGTTCAATGTTTTCAATTGGTTAGACAGATTTTTTTATTTATTTAAATAAATGTACTAACACTTGCACTTGACCCCCCCCCTAGGCAAGTCAGTTAAGAACTAATTCTTATTTACAATGACGGCCTACCCCAGCCAAACCCAGACAATGGGCCAATTGTGCACCGCCCTATGGGACTCCCAATCACGGCCGGATGTGATGCAGCCTGGATAGGAACCAGGGACTGCAGTGATGCATCTTGCACTGAGATGCAGTGCCTTAGACCTCTGCGCCACTCGGGAGCCCCAAAATGCATCATTGTGACTTCTGATGGACAGCGCAACACAACACTGTACCCTCCCCCAACGCACGGCTCCCAGTGAAAATCATTGACTTACTGTGTTTTTTACATATCCATGTTTTTCTGGTTTGAAATACTGGTACTTTGTTCATCATCAGGGCAATATTCAGTAAGAACATTAGCACAATGTTTTACAACTTTACATTTTAGTCATTTAGCAGATGCTCTTATCCAGAGCGACCTACAGTTAGTGCATTCATCTTAAGATAGCTAGGTGGGACAACCACATATCACAGGCATAGAAAGTAAATATTTCCTCAATAACGTAGCTATCAATAGAGTCAGAGCTAGAAGGAGGGGGGGTCAAGTGAAAATGTTGGTACATTTATTTATTATATATACAGTACCAGTCAAATGTTTGGACACCTACTACTTCAAGGGTTTTTCTTTATTTTGACTATTTTCTACATTGTTGATTAATAGTGAAGACATCGAAACTAAAATTACACATATGGAATCATGTAGTAACCAAAAAAGTGTTAACTTCTTGTCAATAGGGGGTGCTGTTAGCACTTTGTAATAATTCCGTTCCCAAATTAAACTGCCTCGTACTCAATTCTTGCTCGTACAATATGCATATTATTATTACTATTGGATAGAAAACACTCTAGTTTCTAAAACCGTTTGAATTATATCTGTGAGTGAAACAGAACTGGACTTAGAGCAATTTTCTTATGTGGATGTGAGAATGCAAAATTTTGCAAGCTGCTCTGAGATCTGTTTATAAATCTGCCTGTCTTCTATTGGTTGAGATGCACTGCATACGCCTTCCCCTGGATGTTAGCGAATAGGGAGACTTGAAATGGAGTCTCTACGTAGATCTGAAAGGTTATAAATAGCTTGGCAAGGACGTGTCTAGTCTTTTCCCTCTTCGCTCTGACGCACGGAGGAGCTTGGCATATTGTACTAGAACCTTCGGTTATAGCTCTTAGAAATTTCCGGCTGTGTTTTTATACGATATAGGCTTTAAAGACATCATAATGTTGTTATTTTAAACCGAATTATATCAGTTTATGTCAGTATATTGCGATTTTCGGGTATTTATTTTCGTGGCGTTCTAGGGAGTTGGGTATCTCTGTCTCAAATGCTAATGTTTACTGCTAATTGCAACGTTGAAGAGGACGTTCTACAACCGAGCAACGATTATTTTGGACAAAGGACACCTTTCCCAAGAAGCACGCTGTATGTTGAAGTAACGCTAATTTTAAAAATGTAACACAGCGATTGCATTAAGAACTAATTTGTCTTTCATTTGCTGTCCAACCTGTATTTTTTAGTCAAGTTTATGATTATTTATTGATTAGAATAGGTGCCTCTCCAAAGATTTCTCCCAACATTTTATGGGCAGCTTGGCAACTTTTCTCATTGTATAACCACGATTTGTGCCGCTAAATATGCACATTTTCGAACAAACTCTATATGCATTGTGTAATATGATGTTATAGGACTGTCATCTGAAGAATTCTGAGAAGGTTAGTGAAAAAGTGTATATATTTTGGTGGTTTATACGTTATCGCTATTTTTGGCTTGAATCTATGCTGTTGTGATGTTTGCTATTGTGGTAAGCTAATATAACGCTATATTGTGTTTTCGCTGTAAAACACTTAGAAAATCTGAAATATTGGCTGGATTCACAAGATCTGTGAAAAACATTTGCTGTACGCTGTGTATTTTTAAGAAATGTTTTATGATGAGTAATTAGGTAATACACGATGGTCGCTGTAGTTATTCTAGTTGCTTTGGTGAGAGTTGTGATGGTGGCTGCAATGGTAAACTATGATTTATACCTGAAATATGCACATTTTTCTAACAAAACATATTTATTGTATAGCATATGTTATCAGACTGTAATCTGATGAAAGTGTTTCTTGGTTAGTGGCTATTTATATCTTTATTTGGTCGAATTTGTGATAGCTACTGATGCAGTAAGAAAATGGTGGAGTAAAAAAAGTGGTGTCTTTTGCTAACGTGGTTAGCTAATAGATTTACATATTGTGTCTTCCCTGTAAAACATTTTAAAAATCAGAAATGATGGCTGGATTCACAAGATGTGTATCTTTCATTTGGTGTCTTGGACTTGTGATTTCATGAACATTTTATTATATGATATCCCTGTGGCTTTAGGCTAGGCTATGCTAGTCAGCTTTTTTGATGGGGGGGTCCCGGATCCGGGTTTGTGACTCGTTAGAGGTTTTAAACAAATCAAAATCTATTTTATATTTGAGATTCTTCAAAGTAGCCACCCTTTGCCTTGATGACAGCTTTGCACACTCTTGGCATTCTCTCAACCAGCTTCACCTGGAATGCTTTTCCGACGATCTTGAAGGAGTTCCCACAAATGCTGAGCACTTGGGTTGAGGTCGGGTGATTTTGGAGGCCAGGTTATCTGATGCAGCACTCCATCACTCTCCTTCTTGATCAAATAGCCCTTACACAGCCTGGAGGTGTGTTGGGTCATTTTCCTGTTGAAAAACAAATGATAGTCCCACTAGGCGCAAATGAGGTGGGATGGCATATCGCTGCAGAATGCTGTGGTAGCCATGCTGGTTAAGTGCGCCTTGAATTCGAACTAAATCACCGACAGTGTCACCAACAAAGCACCCCCACACATCACACCACCTCCGCCACGCTTCACTGTGAGAACTACACATGCGAAGATCATCCATTCACTTACTCGGTGTCTCACAAAGACACAGCGGTTGGAACCAAAAATCTCAAATTTGGAATCATCAGACCAAAGGACAGATTTCCACAAGTCTAATGTCCATTGCTTGTGTTTCTTGCCCCAAGCAAGTATTTTCTTCTTATTGGTGTTCTTTAGTAGTGGTTTCTTTGCAGCAATTCAACCATGAAGGCCTGATTCACTCACTCTCCTCTGAACGGTTGATGTTGATGTGTCTGTTACTTGAACTCTGTGAAGCATTTATTTGGGTTGTAATTTCTGAGGCTGGTAACACTAAGGAATGTATCCTTTGCAGCAGAGGTAACTCTGGGTGTTCATTTCCTGTGGCAATCCTCATGAGAGCCAGTTTCATCATAGCGCTTGATGGTTTTTGCGACTGCACTTGAAGAAACTTTTAAAGTTCTTGAAATGTTCTTGATTGACTGACCTTCATGTCTTAAAGTAATGATGGACTGTCATTTCTCTTTGCTTATTTGAGCTGTTCTTGCCATAATATGGACTTGGTCTTTTACCAAATAGGGCTATCTTCTGTATACCACCCCTACCTTATCACAACACAACTGATTGGCTCAAACACATTAAGAAGGGAAAGAAAATCCACAAATTAACTTTTAACAAGGCACACCTGTTAATTGTAATACATTCCAGGTTACTACCTCATGAAGCTGGTTAAGAGAATGCCAACAGTGTGCAAAGCTGTCATCAAGGCAAAGGGTGGATACTTTGAAGAATCTTAAATGTAGAATATGTTTTGATTTGTTTAACACTTTTTTTTGGTTACAACATGTATGGAATAATTTAATTTCGGAGTTGGGATGTCTTCACTATTATTCTACAATGTAGTTTTTTAAAAATTGAATGAGTAGGTGTCCAAACTTTTGACTGGTACTGTAAATATTTTTCAACCTTGCCGTTTGAAAATGTTTTCTCCATACTGATCACGACCCAGCGCTCTCAATGCACCCTTCATGACATTGTTGATTGTAGCATTTCTGTGGCTGTCTGACTATGTCCCGTGTTGCGTTAAAGGAAATAACACATAACATTAATTGTGGGGCAGTTGTTTCTACTTCCCTTAGATTTTGTACCTACTCTCTAATGACTTCCAAAATTGCAATTTTATTTAAAATCATGTTTTTTGGGGTACTGTATGATGATAAATCATATGATGATAATGACACATTGTTTTTCAGGACATTTCAAAGGGCAAGATTGGCAGTAAAGACATCAAAGAATCGGTGGTGATCATCATGGGTGCCATTGTGCACAAACTCTGTCAAAAAGGAGGTTGCGAGCTACCAGTGAGTAAAGTTATCAAATATGTTTAGCCCGTGTTTGTAATGAGGGGAGTTGTACAAAACTCATTCTTAAAGCGATTAAAACATACTTTTTACTAAATATTAATAATATCAAGCATCACCCCAACGTCATCAAAATGTGAAAATGGCGTTTTTCTATGTTTCATAGTTCAAAAGATGGATGAATATAAGTGTTTCCGATGACGTCATCTTGTTGTGCATCATATGATTTTAACCAACTATGAGTAGGCATTGTCTCGATGAATATGAAGTAAAATGTGTTTAAATTTTAAATCCCTTTTTAAGCAATTGAATCATCTTCAACAAAGATAATACTGATTTGACTTTTTTAACTGAGCCAAATGTGACTCTATTGGAATGCCAGACAGGAATAGTGAAGTGAAACAGTAGTGAGAGGTAGCTGTGTCTGATAGTTTGAAAATATACAAAAATTATCCCTCTATGATCCCGTTGTGAAATACACCAAAGAAAGTCACAATTTCTTAAATGGAACTGTACAATGGCTGATTTATTGTGTGTGTTTTTGTCCGATGTCCAACGCAGACTGTGGTTGAGGTGAAGAAGATGATTCTGGAAGGTCCCGACAGTACGCAGGTGGAGTCAGACATTCAGATGTACCTGCTAGCGCTGAAGAACTCCCTGCTGCCCGAGGCCATTCCCCTGTTTTCCAAATATGCTGAGTCAGAGGTTGGGGCATACTGCACCATCTCCCTCACAGCCCTGCAGAGATACGACGTCGCCCTCATCACAGATGAGGTGAGGCCATTGGAATAGCCAGACAACCATTCATGAGGGAAGCTGGATTGCCATTCCCAGAGCCATATATTTAGATATATTTATCTAATTTCGATATACACTGAGAGTACCAAAGGTATGTGGACACTTGCTGTAACTTAACAAATAGTGTAAAAAGTCAAGGGGTCTGTATACTTTCCAAATGCACTGTATATACTGTTGTATGTACACTGCATTCGGAAAGTATTCAGACCCCTTGACATTCCCACATTTTTTACGCTACAGCCTTATTCTAAAATAAAATACACTTAGGTTGGAGTTGGAGGTTGGAGTCACTCCACAAATTTCTTGTTAACAAACTATAGTTTTGGCAAGTCGGTTAGGACATCTTTGTGAATGACACAAGTAATTTCCCCAACAATTGTTTACAGACAGATATCATCACTTACAATTCACTGTGCCTTTAAACAGCTTGGAAAATTCCAGATAATGATGTCATGGCTATAGATGCTTCTGATTGACTCAAATTATGTCAATTAGCCTATTGGAGGTGTACCTGTAGATGTATTTCAAGGCCTACCTTCAATCTCAGTCCCTCTTTGCTTGACATCATGGGAAATTCAACAAAAATCAGCCAAGACCTCAGAGAAAAATTGTAGACCTCCTTAAGTCTGGTTCATCCTTGGGAGCAATTTCCAACCTCTGAAGGTACCATGTTCATCTGTAGAAACAATATTACGCACGTATAAACACCATGGGACCAATCAGCCGTCATACCGCTCAGGAAGGAGACACATTCTGTCTCCTAGAGATGAATGTACTTTGGTGCAAAAAGTGAAAATCAATCCCAGAACAACAGCAAAGGACCTTGTGAAGATGCTGGAGGAAACAGATACAAAAGTATCTATATCCATAGGAAAACGAGTCATATATCGACATAACCTGAAAGGCTGCTCAGCAAGGAAGAAGCCGCTGCTCCAAAACCGCAATAAAAAAGCCAGACTACGGTTTGCAACTGCACATGGGACCAAGATCTTACTTTTTGGAGAAATGTCCTCCGGTCTAATGAAACAAAAATAGAACTGTTTGGCCATAATGACCATTGTTATGTTTGGAGGTAAAATGGGGAGACTTGCAAGCCGAAGAACACCATCCCAACCGTGAAGCACGGGGGTGGCAGCATCATGTTGTGGGGGTGCTTTGCTGCAGGAGGGACTGGCGCAATTCACAAATTAAATGGCATCATGAAGAGGGAAGAAGGAAAATTATGTGGATATATTGAAGCAACATCTCAAGACATCAGTCAGGAAGTTAAAGCTTGGTCGCAAATGGGTCTTCCAAATGGACAATGACCCCAAGCATACTTCCAAAGTTGTGGCAAAATGGCTTAAGGACAGCAAAGTCAAGGTATTGGAGAAAATTTGTGGTCAGACCTGAAAAAGCGTGTGCAAGCAAGGAGGCCTATAAATCTGACTCAGTTACACCAGCTCTGTCAGGAGGAATGGGACAAAATTCACCCAATTTATTGTGGGAAGCTTGTGGAAGGCTACCTGAAACATTGGACCCTAGTGTAACAATTTGAAGGCAATGCTACCAAATACTAATTGAGTGCATGTAAACTTCTGACCGACTGGGAATGTGATGAAAGAAATAAAAGCTGAAATAAATCATTATCTCTACTATTATTCTGACATTTCACATTCTTAAAATAAAGTGGTGATCCTAACTGACCTAAGACAGGGAATTTTTACGAGGATTAAATGTCAGGAATTGTGAAAAACTGAGTTTAAATGTATTTGGCTAAGGTGTATGTAAACTTCCGACTTCAACTGTAAGTCTTCTTGGGTGTGACTCTTAGCACACCTGTATTTGCGGAGTTTCTCCCATTTTTCTCTGCAGATCCTCTCAAGCTCTGTCAGGTTGGATGGGGAGCATCGTTGCACAGCTATTTTCAGGTCTCTATTTTCAGGTCTCAGAGATGTTCGATTGGGTCTGGGCTCTGGCTGGGCACTCAAGGACATTCAGATGCTTGTCCCGAAGCCACTTCCGCGTTGTCTTGGCTATGTGCTTACACAACAAGTGGTTGTCCTGTTGGAGGGTCAACCTTTGCCCAAGTCTGAGGTCCTGAGTGCTCTGGAGAAAGGTTTTCATCAAGGATCTCTGTACTTTGCTCCTTTAATCTTTGACTCGATCCTGACTAGTCTCTCAGTCCCTGCCACTGAAAAACATCCCCAAAGCATGATGCTGCCACCACCATGCTTCACCGTAGGGATGGTGCCAGTTTAGTTCAATCTTGGTTTTATCAAACCAGATAATCTTGTTTCTCATGGTCTGAGAGTCCTTTGGGTGCCTTTTGGCAACTCCAAGTGGGCTGTCATGTGCCTTTTACTGAGGAGCGGCTTCCGTCTGGCCACTCTACTATAAAGGTCTGATTGGTGGAAGGCTGCAGAGATGGTTGTCCTTCTGGAAGGTTCTCCCATCTCCACAGAGGAACTGTAGAGCCCTGTCAGATTGACCATCATGTTCTTGGTCACCTCCCTGACCAAGACCCTTCTCCCACAATTGCTAAGTTTGGCTGGGCGGACAACCAGCTCTAGGAAGAGTCTTGGTGGTTCTAAACTTCTTCCGTTTAAGAATGGAGGCATGGAGGCCACTGTGTTCTTGGGGACCTTCAGTGCTGCAGACATTTTTTTAGTACCCTTCTACCAATCAGTGCCTCGACACAATCCTGTTTGGGTGCTCCACGGGCAATTCATTCGACCTCATGGCATGGTTTTTGCTCTGACATGCACTGTCAACTATGGGACCTTCTATAGACAGGCCTTTCCAAATCAGGTCCAATCAGTTGAATTTACCACAGGTGGACTCAATCAAGTTGTCAAGTTGTAGAAACATCTCAAGGATGATTAATGGAAACAATGCACCTGAGCTCAATTGCGAGTCTCATAGCAAATGGTCTGAATACTAATGTACAGTAAATAAGGTATTTCTCATTTTTTAAATAAATTTGCAAACATTTTGAAACCTGTTTTTGCTTTGTCGTTATGGGGTATTGTGTGTAGATAGCTGAGGCTGTAATGTAACAAAATCTGGGAAAAATCAAGGGGTCTGAATACTTTCCGAATACACTGTGTGTGTACAGTCGTGGCCAAAAGTTTTGAGAATGACACAAATATTAATTTTCACAAAGTTTGCTGATTCAGTGTCTTTAGATATTTTTGTCAGATGTTACTATGGAATACTGAAGTATAATTACAAGCATTTCATAAGTGTCAAAGGCTTTTATTAACAATTAGCTGAGGTTGATGCAAAGAGTCAATATTTGCAGTGTTGACCCTTCTTTTTTAAGACCTCTGCAATGTTGTCAATGGCATGTTGTCAATTAACTTCTGGGCCACATCCTGAGAAAATGACTTTACCCCAGTCCTCAGCAGTCCAATCCCTGTACCTTTTGCAGAATATCAGTGTCTCCCTGATGTTTGTCCTGGAGAGAAGTGGCTTCTTTGCTGCCCTTCTTGACACCAGGCCATCCTCCAAAAGTCTTCGCCTCACGGTGCGTGCAGATGCACTCACACCTGCTTGCTGCCATTCCTGAGCAAGCTCTGTACTGGTGGTGCCCCGATCCCGCAGCTGAATCAACTTTAGGAGACTGTCCTGGTGCATGCTGGACTTTCTTGGGCGCCCTGAAGCCTTCTTCACAACAATTGAACCGCTCTCCTTGAAGTTCTTGATGTGCCGACAAATGGTTGCAATCTTACTGGCAGCAATATCCTTGCCTGTGAAGACCTTTCTGTGCAAAGCAATGACGGCACGTGTTTCCTTGCAGGTAACCATGATTGAGAGAGGAAGAACAATGATTCCAAGCACCACCCTCCTTTTGAAGCTTACAGTCTGTTATTTGAACTCATGAGGACTGGCCACCCCTCATAGCCTTTCTAGGTTTCTTTCTAGGTTTTGTCCATTCTAGGGAGTTTTTCCTGGCCACCGTGCTTTTACACCTGCATCGCTTGCTGTTTGGGATTTTAGGCTGGGTTTCTATAAAGCACTTTGAGATATCAGCTGATGTAAGAAGGGCTATATAAATACATTTGATTTGATTTGAATCAGCATGACAGTGATCTCCAGCCTTGTGCTCATCAACACTCACACCTGTGTTAACGAGAGAATCACTGACATGATGTCAGCTGGTCCTTTTGTGGCAGGGCTGAAATGCAGTGGAAATGTTTTTGGAGGATTTAGTTCATTTGCATGGCAAAGAGGGACTTTGCAATTAATTGCAATTCATCTGATCACTCTTCATAACATTCTGGAGTATATGCAAATTGCCATCATACAAACTGAGGCAGCAGACTTTGTGAAAATTAATATTTGTGTCATTATCAAAACATTTGGCCACGACTGTATGTATATGTGTGTATTTTCAGATTTTATTGAAAGGATGATAGCAGTGCGGAACTATAGAGAGAAGTTGTGTTAAAGGGCAGTAGGTCGGGTTCAAACTTATGCCAACATCATATATGTGTGCCCGCACTAGACCAGCCTGGCCACCAAACTGATCTTTTAAACTGTTGTCGTGCCTCACTCCATTTCAGGTGAAGCAGACGGTGAACCGAGTGTACCACCAGAACCGCCGGGTCTACGAGAAGAATGTGAGGGCAGCAGCCGCTGACGTCGTCTTTAGCAGCAACCCCTCATACATGGAGGTGAAGAATGTGCTCCTGTCCATCGGAAACCTTCCAAAAGAGTTGAACAAGTACATGCTTTCCAAGGTCAAGGACATCCTCCACTTTGAAATGCCTGCCAGGTGGGTGATGGGATTTACATTTGATTTGATAATTATTTTGTTATTTTCATTTTATTCAGACTGAAACAGCACTAAATGAGTGGGGAGACTAGCGATTGGGCTGGGATTCGTACCCACACTGGGGTGGTGTATATGTGGTGCAGGCAGTGGCGTTACCTGCTAGACCAGCAGGCACTCATTTTATTTAATTAAAACCCTAAATTGAAGGCAGGCATTACTTACAGTGAGCTCCAAAAGTATTGGGACAGTGACACATTTTGTTGTTTTGAAATTATACAATGTTTATGATGTTAAAGTGCAGACTGTCAGTTTTAATTGAGGGTATTTCCATCCATATTAGTTGAACCTTTTAGAAATCACAGCAATGTATGTAGTCCCCCCATTTTAGGGGACTCGAGTGTACGAAACATCAAGAATAGACTCATAGCCCCCCACCCCACCCTCAGAATAGCCTCAATTTGTTGGGGCATTGTCTTTACAAGGTGTCGAAAGCGTTCCACAGGGATGCTGGCCCATGTTGGACTCCAATGCTTTCCACAGTTGTGTCAAGTTGGCTGGATGTCCATTAGGTGGTTGACCATTCTTGATACACATGGGAAACTGTTTAGTGTGAAAAACCCAGCAGCGTTGCAGTTCTTGACACAAACCTGTGCAACTGGCACCTACTAACAGTTCAGTTTCGAGATCACATATTGAGTGTCTCGGTCTTGTCTCGGTGTCGGATACATTTGTACTTGGTCTTGACTCGCTCTCGGACAGTGAGGACTCATAACTTCTTGCCGAGACCAGCGCAGTAAAAAAAAAAATACGGTAACTTAACAGCCTTTATATCTATTATAGACATGTTTGCGCAGTGGCGAACCTATAGGCCTTCAGTGTGTGACAGGTTTGTGATTCTGAAAGGACAGCAACCGTTGTCACGATCGTGTACTGGAGAGAATGAGGACCAAGGCGCAGCTGGATATGAATACATCTTCTCTTTTTTTATTTAAAAGACGAAGATGAACACGACACGAAACACTTTAACAAAACTATACAAAACAACAAACGACCGTGAAGCTAAATAACGTTGTGCACTTACACACACAGGCTACAAACGTTCTGACATAGACAATTACCCACAACCAATGAGAGCCTATGGCTACCCTAAATAAGGCTCCCAATCAGAGACAACCGAAATCAGCTGTCTCTAATTGGGAACTCATTCAGGTAACCATAGACTCTCCTAGACAACTAAACATACATAGACAACACTAGACACATGTACTCCACACAAACCCATATACTATACCCAACAACCCCTTTACCATAAACAACACCCAAAACCAACAACACACAAACAATCCCCATGTCACACCCTGACCTAACTAAAATAATAAAGAACACAAAGAATACTAAGGCCAGGGCGTGACATACCCCCCCCTTAAGGTGCGAACTCCGGGCGCACCATTACACAGTCTAGGGGAGGGTCTGGGTGGGCTTCCATCCACGGTGGCGGCTCCGGCTCTGGTTGTGGTCCCCACGTCATCACAGTCCCTAACCACCTCCTGGGCTTCCTCCAAATGACCCCCCTCCACATTAACCCCATTGCATTAAGGGGCAGTTCCGGACTAAGGGGCAGTACCAGGCTAAGGGGCAGTACCAGGGTCAGGGGCAGTACCAGGGTCAGGGGCAGTACCAGGGTAAGGGGCAGTACCAGGGTAAGGGGCAGTACCAGGGTAAGGGGCAGCACCAGGGTAAGGGGCAGCACCAGGGTAAGGGGCAGCTCCGGACTGAGGAATGGCAGCTCCGGACTGAGGAATGGCAGCTCCGGACTGAGGGACTGCAGCTCCGGACTGAGGGACGGCCCATGGCTGGCTGACGTATCTGGCTGCTCATGGCTGGCTGACGGATCTGGCTGCTCATGGCTAGCTGACGGATCTGGCTGCTCATGGCTAGCTGACGGATCTGGCTGCTCATGGCTAGCTGACGGATCTGGCTGCTCATGGCTAGCTGACGGATCTGGCTGCTCAAGGCTAGCTGACGGATCTGGCTGCTCATGGCTAGCTGACGGATCTGGCTGCTCATGGCTAGCTGACGGATCTGGCTGCTCATGGCTAGCTGACGGATCTGGCTGCTCATGGCTAGCTGACGGATCTGGCTGCTCATGGCTGGCTGACGGATCTGGCTGCTCATGGCTAGCTGACGGATCTGGCTGCTCATGGCTAACTGACGGATCTGGCTGCTCATGGCTAGCTGACGGATCTGGCTGCTCATGGCTAGCTGACGGATCTGGCTGCTCATGGCTAGCTGACGGATCTGGCTGCTCATGGCTAGCTGACGGATCTGGCTGCTCATGGCTGGCGGTCTGATCTGGCTGCTCATGGCTGGCTGACTGATCTGGCTGCTCCTGTCTGATTGGCGGCTCTGGCAGATCCTGTCTGGTTGGCGGCTCTGGCAGATCCTGTCTGGTTGACGGCTCTGGCAGATCCTGTCTGACGGAAGGCTCTAGCGGCTCCTGTCTGGCTGGCGGCTCTAGCGGCTCCTGTCTGGCGGACGGCTCAGTGGGCTCATGGCAGACGGGCGGCTTTGCAGGCTCATGGCAGACGGGCGGCTTTGCAGGCTCATTGCAGACGGATGGCTCAGATGGCGCTGGGGAGACGGATGGCTCAGATGGCGCTGGGGAGACGGATGGCTCAGATGGCGCTTGGCAGACGGGCAGTTCAGTCATCGCTGTGCAGACGGCAGACTCCTGCCGGCTGAGGCGCACTGTAGGCCTGGTGCGTGGTGCCGGGACTGGTAGCACCGGGCTGGGGACACGCATATCAGGGCTAGTGCGGGGAGAAGGAACAGGGCATACTGGACCCTGGAGACGCACATTAGGCCTAGTGCGTGGTGCCGGAACTGGTGGTACCGGGCTAAGGACACGCATCTCAGGGCTAGTGCGGGGAGCAACAACAGGGCACACTGGACTCTCAAGGCGTACTATAGGCCTTGTGCGTGGTACCGGTACTGGTGGTACCGGGCTGAGGACCCGCACATCAGGGCGAGTACGGGGAGAAGGAACAGTGCGTACAGGACTCTGGAGACACACAGAGGGCTTGGTGCGTGGTGTAGGCACTGGTGGTAATGTGCTGGAGACACGCACCACAGGGCTAGTACGTGGAGGAACAACAGGGCTCTGGAAACACCCAGGAAGCTTGATGCGTGGTGTAGGCACTGGTGGTAATGGGCTGGAAACACGCACCTCAAAGCTAGTGCGGGGAGCAGGAACAGTGCGTAAAGGGCTCTGGAGACGCACCTTAGACCTAGTGCTTGGTGCCGGAACTAGTGGTACAGGGCTGGGGACATGCATCTCAGGATGAGTGCAAAAAGTAGGAACAGGACACACCGGGTTGTGAAGGTGTACTGGAGACCTGGTGTGTATAGCCGGCATCAAATCTTCCGGAACTTTAACACAAGTTTCAGGCTGAGTACGAGGAACTGACACAGGTGGCATCGGACAGCTAATACGCTCCTCAGGGAGAATGCATTGCTTACTCTGCCAAACCAACAGCTCTCTCTCTTCACTCTCCTCCAATTTCGTCAACAACTTTTCGAATGTCTCATAATCTCCCCTTCGTTCACTCTCCTCCAATCTGTCCAATAACTCCTCGACACACTCAGACTCACCCCTCAACTTCGCCGACTGCTCCAAGTGCCCCCCTCCAAAAAATTTTTTGTGCTGTCTCTTGGGCTTCCTCACGTGTCGCCGTGCTGCCTCCATCTCTGCCTTGGGGCAGTGATATTCCCCTGGCTGTGACCAGGGTCCTCTCCCGTCTAGAATTTCCTCCCACGTCCAGGAGTCTTGACATTGCTGCTGTTGCTTTGTTTTCCGCTGCTTGGTCCGATGGTGGGTAATTCTGTCACGATCGTGTACTGGAGAGAATGAGGACCAAGGCGCAGCTGGATATGAATACATCTTCTCTTTTTTTATTTAAAAGACGAAGATGAACACGACACGAAACACTTTAACAAAACTATACAAAACAACAAACGACCGTGAAGCTAAATAACGTTGTGCACTTACACACACAGGCTACAAACGTTCTGACATAGACAATTACCCACAACCAATGAGAGCCTATGGCTACCCTAAATAAGGCTCCCAATCAGAGACAACCGAAATCAGCTGTCTCTAATTGGGAACTCATTCAGGTAACCATAGACTCTCCTAGACAACTAAACATACATAGACAACACTAGACACATGTACTCCACACAAACCCATATACTATACCCAACAACCCCTTTACCATAAACAACACCCAAAACCAACAACACACAAACAATCCCCATGTCACACCCTGACCTAACTAAAATAATAAAGAACACAAAGAATACTAAGGCCAGGGCGTGACAACCGTAATACCAGCGCACTCATGTAGGAGAGTGCACTTTTTGTTAAACACAAAGGGCCAGTGGTGTATCCCTACTTCTTAATCCCTACTGATGCGTATTAAAGTAGTGGACGTATACGATTGTTCAATTATGTAGTAGAATAGAGAAATCATGCACAAAGGAGCTTCTGTGATGGTCCAGAGGGTGGTGCGGTCTGCCCATCTCATCACCAGGGACACAATGCCGGCCCTCCAGAACACCTACAGCACCCGATGTCACAGGAAGGCCAAAAAGATCATCAAGAACATCAACTACCCGAGCCATGGCCTGTTCACCCCGCTATCATCCAGACGGCGAGGTCAGTTCAGGTGCATCAAAGCTGGGACCAAGAGACTGAAAAACAGCTTCTATCTCAAGGCTACCACCCTGTTACTCAACACTGCACCTTAGAGGCTGCTGCCCTATATACATAGACATGGAATCACTGACCCCTTTATTAATGGAACACTAGTCACTTTAATAATGTTTACATACTGCTTTACTCATCTCATATGTATTGTGACGGATCAGCTAGTCCGAAACATCCTTGCCTGGGCTTGCCAGTTTGGCATTAATACGTGCCACATATCAATTTGCATTTGGTACATTGGGTTGAGTGTTAGCAGCAACTCACGAAACCCCCGTTTCTCGACCGTGTAAATTGGGGCCATGTCTTTACAGATGTAAGTTGTAACGGCAGTTGTTATATCATTCCATCTTCGTGATTCTTTGCCATATGTGTGCCGCGGGCAAAAGCCTCTCGCAACGTCTGAGTCGGGGGTTTGTATTGAGCACTTGACTGTACTTTTTGGGGTGTCATCCATAGACTCTCTCCGTACAGTTTCACATGATTCTTGCGTAGGTGGTAAGAAGTTAGTGGTGTTTGAGCCTGATGTCGGTTACCGGCCTGCGTAATATTTTGCAGAGGGTGGTTTTCTGGTCCGTGTCAGACTTTTCATACCCAAACCAAGTTCATGCGACCGAAGTAGCCCCTCTTTTAAGTACGAGCTCCATGTCTCCATGCTCTGTGTCACGTTCACTCTCCTTCATGTTTGTTTGTGTTGCAAATTTCTGCAAAGCATTGTTCAATTGACACAAAATATTGCCGTAAAGAATGTGATTTGCGACACATCGAAATAAACGATAGAGCATAATATGAAACGATAGACATGTTTCTATCGTCACACGATATACAGTTGAAGTCAGAAGTTTACATATACTTAGGTTGGAGTCATTAACTCATTTTTCAACCACTCCACAAATTTCTTGTTAACCTCTCTGGGATATGTGGGACGCTAGCGTCCCAACTGGCCAACATCCAGTGAAAATGCAGAGCGCCAAATTCAAAATAAATGACTATAAAATGTAACTTTGATGAAATCACACATTCAATCTACCAAATTAAAGCTACACTTGTTGTGAATCCAGCCAATGTGTCAGATTTCAAAAATGCTTTACGGCGAAAGCAAACGATGCTATTATCTGAGGATAGCACCCAAGCAAACAAACACAGACAATATTTCAACCCTCCAGGTGCGACACAAAACGCAGAAATAAAAATATAATTCATGCCTTACCTTTGACGAGCTTCTTCTGTTGGCACTCCAATATGTCCCATAAACATCACAAATGGTCCTTTTGTTCGATTAATTCCGTCGATATACACTGGTATACACAGAAAAACACTGGTTCCAACTTGCGCAACGTGACTACAAAATATCTCAAAAGTTACCTGTAAGCTTTGTCCAAACATTTCAAACTACTTTTGTAATACAACTTTAGGTATTTTTTAACGTAAATAATCGATAAAAGTGAAGACGGGATATACTGTGTTCAATATCGGAGGAAAACAAAGTGGAGCGTGCTTTCAGGTCACGCGCCTCTAACAAAGCGTACACTTCCCTCTACCCTCATTCTGAACAGTCTTACTTCTTCATTTCTCAAAGGAATAACCTCAACCAATTTCTAAAGACTGTTGACATCCAGTGGAAGTGATAGGAACTGCAAGAAGGTCCCTTAGAAATCTGGATTCCCAATGAAAACCCATTGAAAAGAGAGTGACCTCAAAAAAGAAATCTGAATGGTTTGTCCTTGGGGTTTCGCCTGCCAAATAAGTTCTGTTATACTCACAGACATGACTCAAACAGTTTTAGGAACTTCAGAGTGTTTTCTATCCAAATATACTAATAATATGCATATCTTAGGTTCTGGGCCTGAGTAGCAGGCAGTTTACTTTGGACACGCTTTTCATCCGGACGTGAAAATACTGCTATCTATCCCAGAGAAGTTAACTATAGTTTGTTTTGGCAAGTCGGTTAGGACATCTAATTTATGCATGACACAAGTAATTTTTCCAACATTTGTTTACAGACAGATTATATCACATATAATTCACTGTATCACAATTACAGTGGGTCAGAAGTTTACATACATTAAGTTGACTGTGCCTTTAAACAGCTTGGAAATTCCAGAAAATTATGTCATGGCTTTAGAAGCTACTGATAAGCTAATTGACATAATTTGAGTCAATTGGAGGTGTACCTGTGGATCTATTTCAAGGCCTACCTTCAAACCCAGTCCCTCTTTGCTTGACATCATGGGAAAATCAACAGAAATCAGTCAAGACCTCAGAAAAAGAATTGTAGACCTCCCTAAGTCTGGTTCATCCTTGGGAGCAATTTTAAACGCCTGAAGGTACCACGTTCATCTATAGAAACAATAGTACGCAAGTATAAACACCATGGGACCACGCATTATGTGGATATATTGACGCAACATCTCAAGACATCTGTCAGGAAGTTAAACCTTGGTCGAAAATGGGTCTTCCAAATGGACAATGACCCCAGGCATACTTCCAAAGTCGTAGCAAATGGCTTAAAGACAACAAAGTCAAGGTATTGGAGTGGCCATCACAAAGCCCTGGCCTCAATCCTACAGAAAATTTGTGGGCAGATCTGAAAAAGTGTGTGCGAGCAATGAGGCCTACAAACCTGACTCAGTTACAGCAGCTCTGTCAGGAGGAATGGGACAAAATTCACCCAACGTATTGTGGGAGCTTGTGGAAGGCTATCCAAAACGTTTGACCCAAGTTAAACAATTGAAAGGCAATGCTATCAAATACTAATTGAGTGAATGTAAACTTCTGATCGACTGGGAATGTGATCAAAGAAATAAAAGCTGAAATAAATCATTCTCTCTACTATTATTCTGACATTTCATATTCTTAAAATAAAGTGGTGATGCTAACTAATTTTTACGAGGATTAAATATCAGGAATTGTGAAAAACTGAGTATAAATGTATTTAGCTAAGGTGTACTTCAACTGTATATCGCCCAGCCTAACTGTATTCTATTTTACTGTATTTTAGTCAATGCCCCTCCGACATTGCTCGTCCTAATATTTATATATTTCTTAGTTCCATTATTTTACTTTTAGATTTGTGTGTATTGTTGTGAATTGTTAGATAATACTGCACTGTTGGAGCTAGGAACACAAGCATTTCACTACACCCGCAATAACATCTGCTAAACATGTGTATGTGACCTTCAAAATTTGATTTGATTTTTACACAATCGCAAAGCCCATAAAATATATTCACAGTTGGTTAGTGTGGGTGGACCATTTCAGATCATCAGTGATGTGTACGACGAGGAACGTCAGGTTTCAAGAACTTCATGCCACCTTCTCTACGGAGGTCTCATCGACGTGGATAGGGGCGTGCTCCCTCTGCTGTTTCCTGTAGTCCACGATCAGCTCCTTTGTTTTGTTGACGTTGAGGGAGAGGTTATTTTCCTGGCACCGCTCCGCCATGGCCCTCACCACCTCCGTGTAGGCTATCTGGTCATTGTTGGTAGTCAGGCCTACAACTGTTGTCGTTTGCAAACTTGATGAGTGAGTTGGAAACGTGCATGGCCATGCAGTCATGGGTGAACATGGAGTACAGGAGGGGGCTTAGCAGGCACCCTTGTGGGGCCCCTGTGTTGAGGATCAGCGAAGTGGAGATTATGTCTCCTACCTTCACCACCTGGGTGCGACCCCGCACAGGTCGGGGTTCAGACCCAGGGCCCCAAGTTTAATGATGAGCTTGGAGGGTACTATGGTGTTGAAGGCTGAGCTATAGTCAATGAACAGCATTCTGACGTAGGTGATTCTCTTGTCCAGTTGGGATGGGGCAGTGTGCAGTGTGATGGCAATTGCATCGTCTGTGGATCTATTTGGGTGGTAAGCAAACTGAAGTGGGTCTAGGGTGTCAGGTAAGGTGGAGGTGATATGATCCTTAAATATCCTCTCAAAGAACTTCCTGGTGACAGAAGTGAGTTCTATGGGGCGATAGTCATTTAGTTTAGTTACCTTTGTTCCTGTGCCTAATAAAGAAATGGTGGACATCTTGAAGCAAGTGGGGACAGAAGACTGGGATAGGGAGAGATTGAATATGTCCGTAAACACTCCGGCCTGCACATGCTCTGAGGACGCGGCTAGGGATGCCGTCTGGGCTTGCAGCCTTGCGAGGGTTAAACTGCTTAACCTGTTTGGGGTGCAAGCCCGACCTCGGACCGAAAATGACACCCCTGCAGAGCGCGAAATTCAAAATCTATTTTTTAAAAATATTTAACTTTTACACATTAACAAGTCCAATACAGCATTTGAAAGATAAACATCTTGTCAATCCAGCCAACATGTCCGATTTTTTAAATGTTTTACAGAGAAAACACCACATATATTTATGTTAGCTCACCACCAAATACAAAAGTGGACAGACACGTATGAATTATGATTATGAAGTATGAATTATGATTGAAGTAGCATGCACAACCAACCGAAATAAACTAAAACCAACCTAAAGAGCCCAGAAAAAACGACCTCAGATGACAGTCATATAACATGTTACACAATAAATCTATGTTTTGTTCATAAAAAGTGCATATTTTAGCTATAAATCAGTTTTACATTGATGCTACCCAAAAATGCTAATACATAGCTACAGTCTGAATCCAGCCGGGAGTAGCCAGAGAAAATACATACACCAACGTCGGCTACTAATTACACCTCATAAAACATTTCAGAAAAACATATGGTGGATAACTAATGAAAGACAGATATCTTGTGAATACAGACAACATTTCCGATTTTTGAAGTGTTTTACAGCGAAAACACAATATATCGTTATATTAGCTAACATCATAAGCTAGCATAAGGCAGCATTGATTCTAGTCAAGCGCTAGCCTAGCATAGTTAGCAGAGTTAGCATTCAACAGTTCGACATATATATGAAAAAGCATCCCAAATTGGGTCTTATCTTTCTTGGTACTCCATCAGAATGTTGTAACGGGGTCCAATGTCCAGTAGAGTCTTTAGTTGGGTTCCAGAACGAATGATTTCCCTCTTTGGTTAGCTAGCACGGTAGCATTGCTGCGCCAGAAAGCGTTTCTTCAAAAAATTCTTCCGTCGTTTCACATCTAAAGTCCAGAATAAATTGCAATAATATAATTAAAGTATATTGAAAAAACACACTTTAGGATGATTTTGTGACATGTAGCAAATAATATCGTAGTCAGGCATCATATTCAACGTTAACTACCTTGTTCCAGAAGCCGAGATCAAATTATCCTTCGCGCCCGGATTTTTATTTTAACTGCGCAGGTCTCACAAGAAGTTCTGTTATTCAGTCCAGGGAAGAGATATTCGACTCCTTTCAATTCTCACTTCCGCATTACAGTCTGGCGAACGCCTCTGACGTGTCCCTATGGTCATAAGTCAAATGGCCTTTTATAGAGAAGGTCTTAAAGAGACACATCGCATTTTGGGAAACTCAATTCGGCTGGGAAAATGGCTGTAAAAATATTTCTGTTCGACTTAGAGAAACAATTCAAACCTTTTTAGAAACTACAGACTGTTATCTATCCAACAGTAGTAAATATATGCATATTGGAAAATAAAAAGTTTCTTAGGAGGCCGTTTGAAAATGTGCACACATTTTCCAGTTTTTTCAATATTCAGCGTGCAGCCCAAACAGGTTAAATGTCTTACTCACATCAGCCACGGAGAACAAGAGCCCACAGTCCTTAGGAGCAGGCCGCGTCAGTGGCACTATGTTATCCTCAAAACGGCGAAGAGGGTGTTTAGCTTGTCTGGGAGCAAGACCTTGTGTCTGCAACGTGGCTGGTTTTCCCTTTGTAGTCCGTGATTGTCTGTAGACCCTGCCACATACGTCTCGTGTCTGAGCCGTTGAATTGCGACTCCACTTTGTCTCTGTATGGACGTTTTGCCCATTTGATTAACTTATGGGGGGAATAACTACACTGTTTGTATTCAGCCATATTCTCAGTCACCTTGCCGTGGTTAAATGCGGTGGTTTGTGATTTCAGTTTTGCGCTACCCATACCAGTTTCTGGTATGGGTAGGTTTTAATAAACACCGTGGGAACAACATCCCCTGTACACATCCTGATGAACTCAGTTACCTTGTCCGTGTAAACGTCAATGTTATTCTCTGAGGCTACCCGGAACATATCCCAGTCAGCGTGATCAAAACAATCTTGAAGCATGGATTCTGATTGGTCAGACCAGCGTTGAATAGACCTTAGCAAGGGTACCTCCTGTTTGAGTTTCTGTCTATAGGAAAGGAGGAGCAAAATGCAGTCGTGATCAGATTTGCCGAAGGGATGGCTGGGGAGGGCTTAGCAGTGATCAGTGCAGTGATCTAATGTTTTTGCTGAGCGAGGACTACAGTCAATTTGTTGATAGATCTTCGGTAGCTTTTTCCTTAAATTTGCATTGTTAAAATCCTCAGCTACAATAAATGCGGCCTCAGGATTTGTGGTTTAATTTGCATAATGTCCAGCGTAGTTCCTTGAGGGCCGTTGTGTTATCGGCTTGAGGGGGAATATACACGGCTGTGACTATGACCGAAGATAATTCTCTTGGAAGGTAATACAGTCAGCATTTGATTTTGAGGTATTCTAGGTCGGGTAAACAAAATGACTTGAGTTTCTGTATGTTACCACAATCACACCATGAGCAGTTAATTATGAAACATACACCCTGCCTTTCTTCTTCCCAGTGAGTTCTTTATTTCTGTCTGCGCAATGAACTGAGAACCCAGCTGGCTGTGTGGACGGGGACAGTATATCCCGAGAGAGCCATGAGTCCGTGAAACAGAGTACTTTGCAGTCCCTGATGTCTCTCTGGAAGGAGATCCTCACCCTGAGCTCGTATACTTTATTGTCCAGAGACTGAACATTAGCGAGTAATGTACTCGGAAGCGGTGGAGGGTGTGCCCGCCACCTGAGTCACACTAGAAGTCCACTCCGAATTCCTCTTCTCCGCCAGCCGGCGTCTTAGAGCAGCCTCTGGGATAAGTTCAATTGCCTTGGGGGTTACGAACTCAGGATCCAATTCTTCTGATGGCCTAGCCAATGGCTGACTTAGCTTTATCTCCCCAGAGAACCCCCCCCCCCCCCCAGTCTTGGTCTAGACTCGGACTCGATTTGCTCCGGTATTGGTCTTGAATCCGTCTCGCTTTAGGTGGTCTCAAATACAACACTGCCTACTACCATACCCTGTTCAAAGGCACTTAAATATTTGTAATGTTTAAGCCTTGAGACAATTGAGACATGGATTGTGTGTATGTGTGCCATTCAGAGAGTGAATATTACGGCTATTACGGTTACAGAAGTCATCAAAAGAGAGCGCCTGGGGAATAGGAGAGGAGCTAGGCACTGTAGGGCCTGGATTCACCTCTACATCACCAGAGGAACAGAGGAGGAGTAGGATAAGGGTATGGCTAAAAGCTATGAGAATTGGTCGTCTAGGACATCCAGAACAGAGAGTAAAAGGAGCAGGTTTCTGAGGGCAATAAAATAGCTTGAAGGTATAATGTACAGACAAAGGTATGTTAGGATGTGAATACAGTGGAGGTAAACCTAGGCATTGAGTGATGATGAGAGAGATATTGTCTCTAGAAACATAATTGAAACCAGGTGATGTCAGCGCATGTGTGGGTCTAGAGACTCTACAGTGAAATAAGCCAATAAACACTAACCAGAACAGCAATGGACAGGGCATATTGACATTAAGGAGAGACATGCTTAGCTGAGTGATCACAAGGGTCCAGTAAGTAGTGAGTAATGAATAATGATGAGTGAGTTAAAGTTATGGACGCACAAATATCATACCCCGAAGACATAAGCTCTCACCATTACAAGAAAAGGGGGGGTTAGCATTTTGGGGGGGTATGATATTTATGCCTCTAACTTTCTCACTCATAATTACAATTCATTCAGAATTATCCGTAATCATGCTAGCATCCACATTAATGTAGAAGTATTATATTCTTATTTACAATAAAAGTGACTCCAAAATGACACAATGCATTATTTACCATTAATTTCTATTGGTCACTACAATTTCCAGCAAAATTCTACGGCAAGCCATGAAGGACATGATCTCCCACAACTATGACCGCTTCTCCAAGGTTGGGTCATCCTCTGCTTTCTCTGGCTTCATGGCACGTAAGTGCCCCCCCCCCCACCTTTCTCCTGTTCAATATAAAGGAAAAACTACTTTCCACATTAAGGATTTTTTTTGTACATTTTAAAGAATAATCAGCTATGTGATATACAGCTATGTGATATAATCATATATGGATAAAGTTCATAGTCTTGTTGATTAGTCATTGCTGCCATGAGGCACAGTCACAGGTGCCATTTTATGTACTGTATAATTATGTTTATAACTAAATCAATTTCCTGCAGGTACCGCTGATGCCACTACCACCTACAGTCTGGACATTCTGTACTCTGGCTCTGGGGTCCTCAGGAGGAGCAACATGAACATCTACGGAGCCAGTAATGGCGCCCTGCTACATGGCCTCCAGGTAATGAGAATGAATTCGTGAATTGATAATGAAGAAATTATTATATTTACAGTGCCTTCATAAAGTATTCCAGGGTTCGCACAAGGTGTTTGAGGTGCTTAAAGTACTTGAGTTTGGCACTCTGAAATTCAAGTACTGGAATACCTTAAATCAGACATTTTCTGTCAGCTAGGTATCTCAGGGGCTGGCTATTAGCCAGGTATCTAGCTATAACTATACTGAACAAACATATCAACTCAACATGTAACAATATTCAACAATTTCAACAATTTTACAGTTCATATAAGGAAATCAGTCAATTGAAATACATTTGTTAGGCTCTAATCTATGGATTTCACATGACTGCGCAGGTGCCCAGCCATGGGTGGCCCTGGGAGGGCATAGGCCCACCCACTGGGGAGCCAATCAGAATACTTTTTTCCCCCACAGACAGAAATGCTCCCCAGTTTCATCAGCTGTCCGGGTGGCTGGTCTTAGACAATCCCGCAGGTGAAGAAGCCGGATATGAAGATCCCTTGACTTTTTCCGCATTTTGTTGTTACAAAGTGAGATTAAAATGAATTTAATAGTCTTTTTTAGACCCTTTTTTCTCCGCAATTGGTAGTAGTTACAGTCTTGTCTCATCGCTGTAACTCCCATACGGACTCGGGAGAGGCGAAGGTCGAGAGCCATGCGTCCTCCGAAACACAACCCAACCGCACTGCTTCTTGACACAATGCCCATCTAACTTGGAAGCCAGCCGCACCAATGTGTCGGAGGAAACACCGCACACCTGGCGACATGGTCAGCGTGCACCCCACCCGGCCTGCCACAGGAGTCGCTAGTGCACGATGAGACAAGGATATATCTGCCGGCCAAACCCTCCCTAACCCGGACGAAGCTGGGCCAATTGTGCGCCGCCCCATGGAACATTCACTATCTTTTTGGTAAGCAACTCCATTGGAGATTTGGCCATTTTAGGTGTTTTAGGTTATTGTCCTGCTGAAAGGTGAATTCCATCTTCCAGTGTCTGGTGGAAAGGTTTCCCCCTCAAACCAGGTTTTCCTCTAGGAAAATGCCGTGTCTGCCGGTTTTTATTCTTTTTGGAATAGAAATATTCCAAAACATGCATGTCACGATCGTCTTGAGGATAATGAGTGGACCAAGGCGCAGCGTGTGAAAAATACATCTCTTTTATTTGAGACGAGTGAAACACGAAACGAACACTTATAACAAAACGAAACAAAACAACAAACGACCGTGAAGCTACACACGTAAGTGCAATATACAAAAGCTACAAACGTTCTACATAGACAATTACCCACCAAAACCCAATGCCTATGGCTGCCTTAAATATGGCTCTCAATCAGAGACAATGAACCACAGCTGCCTCTAATTGAGAACCAATCTAGGCAGCCATAGACATACAAAACCCCTAGACAAGACACTGACCCATTTAACCTACAAACCCCTAGACAATCCAAAAACACATACATTCCCCATGTCACACCCTGACCTAACTAAAATAATAAAGAAAACAAAGAATACTAAGGCCAGGGCGTGACAATGCATCCTGTATGCAACAAGGCAATAAAGTAATACTGCAAAAAAACTGCAAAGGAATACACTTTTTTGGCCTAAATGCAAAGCCTTAATGTATAGGGAAAACACATCACTGAGTAACTGCCTCATTTTCAAGCATGGTGGTGGCTGCATCATGGTATCGGGATGCTTGACATCGGCAAATACTGTGAAGGTTTTTAGGATAAAAATAAACGCGATGGCGCTAAGGACAGGCAATATCCTAGTTGAAAATCTGCTTCAGTCTGCTTTACACCAGACACTGCAAGAGAAATTTACCTTTCAATGGGACAATAACCTACAACACAAGGCCAAATCTACATTGGAGTTGCTTACCAAGAAGACAGTGAATGTTATTGAGTGGCCAAGATACAGTTTTGACTTGAATCTCCTTGAAGATCTATGGCAAGACTTGAACATTGCTGTCAAGCCATGATCCCCAACATCTTGACAGAGTTTGAATACTTTTTAAAAGAATAATGGGCAAATATTGGTGTGCAATGCTCTTAGAGACTCATAGCTGTCATTGCTGCCAAAGGAGTGATTCTAACATGTATTGACTTAGAGGTGAATACTTATCTAGGGAACATAAGTGTTTTATTTTCAAATAATCTGTAAAAAAAAAAATTTGAATTCTTTCTTCCACTTTGACATTAGAGTATTTTCTGTAGATTGTTGGCATAAAAAATGTTTTTATCCTTTGTAACACAATAAAATGTGAAGAAATCCAAAGGGGATGAATACTTATGATACCCACTGTATATGTAGTCATGTAGAAGAGCAGAAGCTAAGATTTTGCACGCTCTTAGGTTAAGTTTGCCGTGGGTACAGCTTATTTTATTGGAGAAAATGCTAAACTGAACCAAGATCGGTATTTAGGGGCAACTTCACCTTACACTGACTTGCTTTACTCAACTAAGGAAGGTGGACCAACCAACAGTGCCGACTTGTTGACAGTTAGGATCTGACTGCCATATTTGATCTCTCGCTGTCCAGGTGGCAATTGAAGCCCAAGGCATGGAGTCCCTGATCGCGGCCAAGCCGGACGAAGGCGAGGAGGACCTGGAGTCCTTTGCTGGGATGTCGGCTCTGCTCTTCGACGTCCAGCTGCGGCCTGTGACCTTCTTCAAGGGCTACAGTGACCTCATGTCCAAGATGTTCTCTATGTCCGGCGAGCCCATGAACGTGGTGAAGGGCCTGATCCTGCTCACTGACCACTCTCAGGTTGGCACCCTTAAATCAATTAATCAAACAATCAGTCAATCCATCAAACAATCAGTCAATCCATCAATCAAACTTTATTTAAAGTGTATTTTTTTAATGACAACACACAAATGAACTTGTTCTTCTGTATCATCTGAAGTCGCTGATACCTCAGACATTTTTAACACATTTCTGCATATAGACTCATAAACTATTATAGGTGATGGTATCCGCTTAGGCCACATTTTAGTTGTCAGTGCCTTCTTCAGCCACTTGGTTTAAAACCACTCTGACACTAGCACTCACTGGCCCGGACGGGCAAGCAGCTATTGTGTTTTCACTCCTGTTTTCTCATTCTCTCTTCTCCTACATCATTTCAGGTCATCCAGCTTCAGTCTGGGCTGAAGGCCAATGCCGAGTTCCAGGGTGGCTTGGCCATCGACATCTCAGGAGGCATGGAGGTCAGCCTGTGGTACAGGGAGTCAAAGACCAGCGTCAACAACAAGTAGGGAACCTGGGTTCAATAGTGATGGGCAGGATGATAACAAAAACACTTTTTCAATTTGATCATTCTTCTCATGTGTTGCCTGATTGTACTCAGTCATACTTATCGTTGGATAGTTTTGAATAATCATCGCACAATAATGACAAAAGGTAGACATCTTTTTGGTGGGCTCAGATTAGAGAAAAAGGCCAAGATTCAATCCAATGTGTGTTATAGAACAACTGAATTTTAAAGGTAAGTTATGCTGAAGCCGACATGCGCAACATTTACAAACTCAATTGGTAATACATGATTGACAATGGTGAGGATTGACGTTAACTACATAATCTAAAAATGACGACTGATTAATTTCATACACTGATTCATAGAGCATGCTTGTGAATGGTGACGTGACTATTCTTGTCTCATCAGATATATGTGAAGGTGACATTTCATTCAGCTCTAGATTAGAGTAGTTGACTGATTGATGCTTGCTGTCAATGCAAACACAATAGCCAGTTCAACCAGAGAACATCAATCAATCAAATGTATTTATGAAGCCCTGACCTCCAGGGGTCCCCCATTGATTTCAAATCAAAATCAAATGTATTTATATAGCCCTTATTACATCAGCTGATATATCAAAGTGCTGTACAGAAACCCAGCCTAAAACCCAAACAGCAGGCAATGTAGATTAAGAATAACGGTGGCTAGGAAAAACTCCCTAGAAAGGCCAGAACCTAGGAAGAAACCTAGAGAGGAACCAGGCTCTGGGGGGTGGCCAGTCCTCTTCTGGTGGAGATTATAACAGTACATGGCCAAGATGTTCAAACGATCATAGATGACCAGCAGGGTCAGGTAATAATAATCACAGTGGTTGTAGAGGGTGCAACAGGACAGCACCTCAGGAGTAAATGTCAGTTGGCTTTTCATAGCCGATCATTCAGCGTGAGAGACGGCAGGTGCGGTAGAGAGAGAGTCCAAAACAGCAGGTCCGGGACAAGGTAGCACGTCCAGTGAACAGGTCAGGGTTCCATAGCCGCAGGCAGAACCGTTGAAACTAGCCAGGCGGAGAGGAGAGAGGGAATACTTAAATTCACACAGGACACCGGATGAGACAGGAGAAATACTCCAGATATAAGACTGATCCTAGCCTCCCGACACATAAACTATTGCAGCATAAATACTGGCGGCTGAGGCAGGAGCGGTCGGGAGACACTGTGGCTCTGTCCGATGATACCCCCAGGCAGGATATAACCCCACCCACTTTGCCAAAGCACAGCCCCCACACCACTAGAGGGATATCTTCAACCACTAACCTACTACCCTGAGACAAGGCCGAGTATAGCCCACGAAGATCTCCCCCATGGCACAAACCCGAGGGGGGGCGCCAACCCGGACAGGAAGATCACATCAGTGACTCAACCCACTCAAGTGATGCATGAAAGAGCACCAGTAATCCAGTGACTCAGCACCCGGAATAGGGTTTAAGGCAGAGAATCCCAGTGGAGAGAGGGGAACCGGCCAGGCAGAGACCACAAGGGCGGTTCGTCGCTTCAGTGCTTTTCTGTTCACCTTCACACCCCTGGGCCAGACTACACTCAATCATAGTACCTACTGAAGAGATGAGTCCTTAACCTCTAACGAGTCACCCTCCCGGATCCGGGATCCTCCTCATCAAAAAAGCTGACTAGCATAGCCTAGCCTAACGCGAAATTGATATCATATAATATAATTTCATGAAATCACAAGTCCAATACAGCAAATGAAGATAAACATCTTGTGAATCCAGCCATCATTTCCGATTTTTAAATGTTTTACAGCGAAAACACAATATATATTTATATTAGCTCACCTCAATAGCCAAACACACAACGCCATGTTTTCACCATGTTTCCACCGCAAAGGTAGCTTTCACAAAACCCACAAATAGAGATAAAATTAATCACTAACCTTGAACAACTTCATCAGATTACAGTCTTATAACATCACGTTATACAATACATTTATGTTTTGTTCGAAAATGTGCATATTTGAGGTATACATCGTAGTTTTACATTGCAGCCACCATCACAAATAGCACCAAAACAGCCAGAATAATTACAGAGAGCAACTTGAAATACATAAATACTCATCATAAAACATTTATGAAAAATACATGGTGTACAGCAAATGAAAGATAAACATCTTGTGATTCCAGCCAATATTTCCAATTTTTTTATGTTTTACAGCGAAAACACAATACAGATTTATATTAGCTCACCACAAAAGCCAAACACACAACGCCATTTATTCACCGTAAAGATAGCTTTCACAAAACCCACAAATAGAGATAAAATGAATCTCTAACCTTTGGACAACTTCATCAGATGACAGTCTTATAACATCATTTTATACAATACATTCATGTTTTGTTCGAAAATGTGCATATTTAGAGCTACAAATCCTGGTTTTACATTGTGAATACGTAGCCATAATGCACCAAATTGTCCGGAGATATTTTGGACAGTCACGTAATCTAACCAAAAAACGCATCATAAACTTTACTAAAAAAAATAATAATAATTAATGCAATGTTCTTAATGTTCTTAATGCAACCGCTGTGTTAGATTTAAAAAAGTAACTTTAGTACAACATACAGCATGCAAATGAAATCCTACTTTAGGATGTTTTTCTCATATGTATCCAATAAAATCAGAGCCGGAGCATTTCGTCGTGTATACGTAACGCATTTCAGAAGACAATGTTAGCTTCCCTGGTGCGCAGTTGAATACTGACAAAAGAGCGGACCTGTCACTCCAAAAGCTCTCATTCGGTCTCAGATCAAGCTAACATTCTACTGCCTGTTGACATCTAGTGGAAGGCGTATGAAGTGCATGCAGATCCATAAATATAAGCCAGTTGAATAGGCAGGCCCTGACACAGAGCCCCAATTTCCTGTTTGGAAGTTTGCTGCCAAATGAGTTCTGTTTTACTCACAGATATAATTTAAACAGTTTTAGAAACTTCAGAGTGTTTTCTATCCAATAGTAAAAAATAATATGCATATTGTATGATCTAGAACAGAGTACGAGGCCGTTTAATTTGGGCACGATTTTTTCCCACAGTGAAAACAGCGCATCGTATTAAGAAGAAGTTAATAAAGACTTAAAGGTCGAGACCGAGTCTGCGTCTCTCACATGGATAGGCAGACAATTCCATAAAAATGGAGCTCTATATGAGAAAGCCCTGCCTCCAGCTGTTTTCTTAGAAATTCTAGGACAATAAGGAGGCCTGCGTCTTGTGACCGTAGCGTACGTGTAGGTATGTACGGCAGGACCAAATCAGAAAGATAAGCCCATGTAATGCTTTGTAGGTTAGCAGTAAAACCTTGAAATCAGCCCTAGCTTTAACAGGAATCCAGTGTAGAGAGGCAAGCACTGGAGTAATTTGATCAAATTTTGGGGTTCTAGTCAAGATTCTAGCAGCCGTGTTTAGCACCAACTGAAGTTTATTTAGTGCTTTATCCGGGTAGCCGGAAAGTAGAGCATTGCAGTCGTCAAATCTAGAAGTGACAAAAGCATGGATACATTTTTCTGCATAATTTTTTTACATCAAGTTTTTGATTTTTGCAATGTTACGAAGATGGAAAAAAGCTGTCCTTGAAATATTCTTTGTTAGTCAAAAGAGAGATCAGTCCAGAGTAACGCCGAGGTCCTTCAGTTTTATTTGAGACGCCTGTACAACCATCAAGATTAATTGTCAGATCCAACAAAATATCTCTTTGTTTCTTGAGACCTAGAACTAGCATCTCTGTTTTGTCAGAGTTTTTAAAAGTTAAACATTTTCTGCCATCCACTTCCTTATGTCTGAAACATAGGCTTCCAGGGAGGAGAATTTTGGGGCTTCACCATGTTTCATCGAAATGTACAGCTGTGTATCGTCCGCATAGCAGTGAAAGTTAACATTAAGGGTCTGAATAACATCACCAAGAGGTAAGATATATAGTGAAAACAATAGTGGACATGAAACGGAACCTTGAGGAACACCGAAATTTACAGTTGATTTGTCAGAAGAAAAACCATCCACAGAGACAAACTGATATCTTTCGACAGATAAGATCTAAACCAGGCCAGAACTTGTCCGTGTAGACATATTAGCGTTTACAATCCCTCCAAAAGAATGTGGTGATCGATGGTATCAAAAGCAGCGCTAAGGTCTAGGAGCATGAGGACAGATGCAGAGCCTTGGTCTGACGCCATTAAAAGGTCATTTACCACCTTCATGAGTGTAATCTCAGCACTATAATGGGGTCTAAAACCAGACTAAAGCGTTTCGTATACATTGATTGTCTTCGGGAAAGCAGTGAGTTGCTGCGCAACAGCTTTTTCAAAAAAAATTGAGAGGAATGGGATGTTCGATTATAGGCCGATAGTTTTTTATATTTTCTGGGTCAAGGTTTGGCTTTTTCAAGAGAGGCTTTATTACTGCCACTTTTAGTGAGTGGTACACAGAGTGTCTCCCTTGATCTTAGGTCCTGGCATTGTTTTGCAGACTCAGGACAACTAAGCTTTGGAGAAATACGCAGATTTAAAGAGGAGTCTGTAATTTGCTTTCTAATGATCAGGACCTGTGGCAGTGAGTAGGTCCGGAGACATGCTGGACAAAACCCACTGAGTCGATGATGGCTCCGAAAGCCTTTTGGAGTGGGTCTGTGGACTTTCCCATGAAATTTGCTATCGTAAATGTTAGCAACACCTCTGCCTTTTCGGCATGCGCGGGTGATATGGTCACTAGTGTAACCAGGAGGTGAGGCCTCATTTAACACAGTAAATTCATCATGCTTAAGCCATGTTTCATTCAGGGCAATCACATCAAGATTATGATCAGTGATTAGGTCATTGACTATAAATGCCTTGGAAATGAGGGATCTAACATTAAGTAGCCCTATTTTGAGATGTGAGATATCACAATCTCTTTCAATAATGACAGGAATGGAGGAGGTCTTTTTTTCAGTGAGATTGCTAAGGCAAACACCTCCATGTTTAGTTTTGCCCAACCTAGATCGAGGTACAGACACGGTCTCAATGGGGACAGCTGAGTTGACTACACTGACTGTGCTTATGGCAGACTCCGCTAAGCTGGCAGGGTGGCTAACAGCTTGCTGCCTGGCCTGTACCCTATCTCATTGTGGAACTAGAGTAGTTAGAGCCCTGTCTATGTTCATAGATAAGATGAGAGCACCTCTCAAGCTAGGATGGAGTTTGTCACTCCTCAGCAGGCCAGGCTTGGTCCTGTTTGTGGGTGAGACCCAGAAAGAGAGCCAATTATCTACAAATTCTATCTTTTGGGAGGGGCAGAAAACAGTTTTCAACCAGCGATTGAGTGTTGAGACTCTGCTATAGAGCTCATCACTCACCCTAACTGATCAAGTAGATAAATATGTGACATCATTCAGTGATAAAATGGAAATGGAATTGTTAGAATCTAGATGGGTGCTTTACAGTTCCAAGGCTTTACAGGAATCAGGGACCATATTCATAAAGGGCCTGATTTTAGTAAATGTACACCTTTTCCTTCGCACGCCTTTCCTACGCACTTCTCAGAAGTTGGTATTCAGACTTACCTGGTGTGTAACAGGCTTTGTAGGCTTGGTTCCCTTTTGTGCGCTGAATCAATTTGAATTCAACCGCTAAAAACACTCCCGCTGGCCAACAGATTTTCTCTTGGAGTTTTCATTCAATAGGGTTTTCAGTACGTTTATCTAAAGCCATCCCTTTAAATTTGGTGTACCTTTTTGATTAGAATTTTCTCGACAGACTCAGTAGAATGTATGGCGAGATCGGTTCAGAGTATTAGGGATCAATGAAAGAAAACCATGTAAATACACGCATATTCGTCTCCTTTTCAGCACCAATTGTTAGATGAAAGAAATACTCTGATCTTATATATCACTTAGGGTTAGGAAAGTATTTATGAATAATACAAAAAAAATGGTTTGGAGAGTCTTTTACGCACAAAATATATTGGTGAATCAAAACAGTTGTTTGATTCATCCTGAAAGTTGGCATATTCAATTGTTAAATCCCAGAAATTTTGGAAGGTTAGAAAAGTGTACAATTGGGGTTGAATAGTAGTCGTAAAAATCGACCCTAATAATCCTCACTAATCATGGAACTGTGATGAAGACGGTCCAGTCATCGTGAGCCAGGCTACAGGTTTTAACTGCTGGTCTGCGTTCCAGAATGATTCAAATAGGCTTCAGTTCCCAAATTATTGCACAACTTGTAATATGTTAGCTTAATATGATCCACTATTGCTAGCGATCCTCGGGAACAGCCACGCTAATGAGACACAGGAAAGATGGGTAAACTAACGATGTAATGGAATGATACAAAATGTAAGAAAACTAACACTAAAGTCAGTGGCCGTTATAAATGTATGCAGGTATAACTGATGGTGGCTACCGAAAGTAGCTAATATTTTACACAATACAAATTGTAAAAAATACAGTGAAAGGTATATTATAATTGAAACATTCTTGAAATCATAAATCAACTCAGTAGGTTTGGCACTATACTGTCATTTGCGCATGGCTACAGAAGCCGATAGCTGGGTCTCCAAATTTCATCCTAAGTTTAAGGCCAGCATTTCATCAACTTTACTGTGGAAAAGGTGATATGTTGATATGCTTCAGTTTGCTGCCATATGACTGGTTTTGCATTTTTTTCCAGCGTTCATAAGGTAAAATATATCTAAAACAATTGTCATTTATGTTTACAATCCACTTATCCAAATGGTTTACTCATTTACCTAGCTCTTATCAATAGCTCTTAACAATTTTTGAAAATTACAGTGCATGGACAATGGTGTTAATTCTTTCTGAAAAAATAAAGTAGATGTTCCACATGGAACTGACAGATTCCTCAACCTTATTCATAATTTCATCGCGCGTAAAGGTGGTGGAATTATGAGGGAGTAAAGGTCAGAATACAGTGTAGACACACCTCCGCCACACCATTTCTTTGATCTAAACCCCAAACGAATAACGGGTGAATAGCATGCTATTCTGATGCTAATCCTCATTTAAAGGTTGGACCACGCATAGAGAGGAAAGTGCATAAAAGGGAATTCTGTTCCATTTACACACGCTTAACTCTGGTCGGAATTCCCCCCAAAGCGTCTCAGACTAGGATCAGGTCTCCCCTGTCCATGTAATCTTATTCAAAAAGGCAAAACTGATCCTAGATCAGCAATCCTACCATAAGGCATTTCATTCCAGTGCTTGAATCACCTATTTGAGCCTAATGGTCTTGTCTCAACAATGTCAAGTTGTTTTGTCTAGTCAAAATTATGTTACCCAAGATCTGATTTGGTTGGTCTGATCTTAGTGCCATTGGGATTGTTCCTTCAAATATACTAGTTGAAGAAATGAAATTTGCTCGATTCATGACTTCCTGTACTTGGAACACTGTTCCAGATACTGTAGATAGACTTCTGCTGCTTTCTTGGCCTTTGTTTTGCAATGGCATTTTAGATGGCATTCTGTGTTGGCTCAAAGTCAACGAGGGGAATGGCAGAGGCAGGTGTATGGATCAGGGGCAGTCGTAATGTACCTCCTCTCCTCTGATAATAGACCAGCAGGCTATCTATAGGAGCAGAACAAACATCTTTGCCAAGGCATGCTTCCACAGACAGACAGACAGACAGACATACAGGTTCTTCGGATGGCTTGGCAGTGGCCATTTTGATTCGAAATTTTAAGCAGACTAATATGACAATAGCGGTTTCATATTTAGACATTCTCAAATTTGTAAGAGATTTTGTCACACCTCTGTCCACCATCAGTCACCACCTGTTCATTTTATGTTGAGTTGAAAGGCATTTTACTGGTCAAAGACTTGCAAAATGCAATTGAATCTTAATTTGAGAAAATGAACAATTTATTCTCATCCACCCATGAGTTTTTGTAATTGTGTCTATTTTTAGGGGAGCCATGGTGGTGACTGGGAATGTGACCGTGGACATGGACTTTGTGCGCACTGGGATGGAGGTGAGCTTTGAGACAGAGGCGTCTCTAGACTTTATCACCACAGTCCAGTTCTCGGAGTACCCTTTCCTGGTGTGCATGCAGATGGACAAGACCACCTTCCCCTTCAGGTAGGCAAGGGCTAAGACCAATTGCAGCCTAGTGAATTCTACATGGTATTTTCAGTGAATTATGAACGAGTTAATGGCTCATTATAATTATAATTCCGCTCAATTGACATTGTCCCTTATTGCAGTGAGTTCCTAACAAAATACGAGAGCCTGCCATCGGGGAAGAGCTACGTGTCACGCAGGGGCCACAAGCAGCTGTTGCCTGGCTCAGAGTTCCCTCTCCACCAGGAGAACTCCAACATGTGCAAGAGGGTGTTTGACTCAGACTGGTAGTCTTCTCCGGGCCAATCCATCGGTAAGGAGATGGACGATCTTTCGCAGAGTGTAGAGAGTTATGGGCAACAACCCTATTTTGTTATTACGTCACAGTGTAAACAGCGTGTTGTATGAGGCGGATAAATGGATGCTAGCTAGCTAAGATATGACCATTGTAAAATGTGTGCCTTTTTTGTTGATCTGATTGGAAAATGGGCACATTTTTTCATCGCTTACGTCAGAGTTCAGTTTACTGAAAAATTGCTAACTAGAGGCTAACTTGCTAGCTGTTTACTACTATTTATCTCCCTTTCGATCCCACAACAGAATGCGTTATTTACAGTGTGACAATAGTGGAATAAGGTTATTCTTTTAATGAGTCCTACTTGAAATTCTGTCTGGAGAGTTATTTATTATAATTTTTTTTAAAGCTATCCAGGAACACCTACGGTATCACACGACAGGCAAAAAACATGAAATTGAGTTTTTTATTATTATTATTATTTTTTACAACATAAACATGTTTACATTCTTAATTCAATGTTTTTATTTCAAATCAGGAATTTCTCTGGTGACTATGAATTTGTTTGCATATCTATTTATATGGGTAGATGAGTATCAAATACATTATGTGGTATATACCCAATATAGCTAAGTGATACACCATATTCACCTATGTAAATATGGTACATAGCTTTGGGTGATTTGATGCTATAGTTGAATTTACATAAATGCTCACATTACCCAGTTTCTAGTTTGTTTGTTTAATTGAATACATGGATGTGGTTTCCAAGGCTACAAAAATTGAATTACACTAAAGTCATTCCGTAACAATGTAGAATAATGTATACATTACTTGATTCACTCTGTAACAAGCTTGAAAGAGCTGTTACATGAGACCAGATAATGCAGGGTTAATTTATTGAATTCATTTCTATGATTTTAACTTCTGGATGTTAAACATGTATATCAATAGGAAAATGTATGATGAATTTATTTACATTTGTTATTAGGCACATTTACATAATTTGGTCCTGTATTCCTAAGAAATGTGACTTAATATTATAATTATTACATTAAACCTTTGATATTTTTTTGTACCATAGTTTGAGATCAGTTTGTTAGGTTTGTACTTGACCAACAACAAAGAGTGCACTGGAACCCCTATGCCCCATTGGCTTATAAGTGTATAAGAAATTGTACATACAGTATGCAGTGCTTTTCTGGCATTACACTATCATGTATGTGTACGATTATTTTCAATAAAGATTTGAAAAACTATTTCCATTCTGGTTGTCTTTTGACCTTTCCCACTAACATTACTGACCTGCACATGTGCCTACTTGGTTAAGCTATCAGAACACTGGCTTACCTGACATGTCTTTTAGATAATAGATTTTCTGTGTGGCTTGTTCAGGTTGACAATTTTAACGCATATCAATCATAGTAGAAAGTTATGGGAAGAAGTACAGTACATAAGGGATATTTTGTCATGATCGTTTGCAGACATGGACCAAGGTGCAGCGTACTTTGAGTTCCACATAATTTATTGAAGAAGTGAAACTTTAGACAAGACAATAAAGAATAAACGAACTGTGACGACAATGCAGTGCTAACAGGCAACTACACAGAAACAATATCCCATAACCCGCAGGTGGAAAAAATGATACTTAAGTATGATCCCCAATTAGAGACAACGAAAACCAGCTGCCTCTAATTGGGAATCATACAAATCACCAACATAGAAAAATAAACGTAGAACCCCACATAGAAAGAAGAAAGAAAGAAGACTCTGGCCTTGGAGCTGGACTGGACGCCGTGCTTAGACTGGGCATCGGCGCAGGGGAAGGCTCCAGCCATGGAGCTTGAGGTACCGGACCGTTGACCGTCGCAGGAGGTTCCGGACCGTTGACCGTCGCAGGAGGTTCCGGACCGTTGACCGTCGCAGGAGGTTCCGGACCGTTGACCGTCGCAGGAGGTTCCGGACCGTGGACCGTCGCAGGAGGTTCCGGACCGTGGACCGTCGCAGGAGTTTCCGGACCGTGGACCGTCGTTGGAGGTTCCGCACCGTGAAACGTCGCCGTAAGCTCTGGACCGGGAACTGTCGCCAGAAGCTCTGGACCGGGAACTGTGGCCGGAACCTCTGGACCGGGAACTGTTGCCGGAAGCTCTGGACCGGGAACTGTCGCCGGAAGGAAGCCCTGTGCGTGGGTCCGGCACTGGTGGTACCGGGCTGGTGACACGCACCTCAGAGCGAGCGTGAGGAGCAGGCACAGGACGTACTGGAATTTGGAGGCGCACTGGAGGCCTGATGCGTGGGGCCAATACAGGTGGCACCGGACTAGTGACACGCACTTCAGGGTGAGTGCAGGGAGGAGGCACAGGACGTACTGGACTGGGAAAGCGCACTTGAGGGAGAGTGCGAGGAGAAGGCACAGGACGTACCGGACTGGGGACACGCACTTGAGGGAGAGTGCGAGGAGCAGGCACAGGACGTACTGGGTTGTGAAGGTGCACTGGAGACCTGGTGCGTATAGCCGGCATCAATTGTTCCGGAACTTGTTGCCGGGCACAATATGACAACAGGCACTTCAAGTGCAGGGCGCGAAATTCAAAATATATTTTTTTGAAATATTTTACTTTCACACATTAACAAGTACAACACAGCATTTGAAAGACAAACATCTTGTGAATCCAGCCAACATGTCCGATTTTTTAAATGTTTTACAGCGAAAACACCACGTATATTTATGTTAGGTCACCACCAAGTACAAATAAGGACAGACATTTTTCACAGTACAGGTAGCATGCACAAAGCCAACCTAACTAACCAAGAACCAACCAAACTAACCAAGAAACAACTTCATCAGATGACAGTCTTATAACATGTTATTCAATAAATCTGTTTTGTTCGAAAAATGTGCATATTTGAGCTATAAATCAGTTTTACATTGCAGCTACCATCACAGCTATCGTCAGAAATGGCACCGAAGCAGCCAGAGTAATTACAGACACCAACGTCAAATACCTAAATACTCATCATAAAACATTTCTGAAAAATACATGGTGTACAGCAAATGAAAGACAGGCATCTTGTGATTCCAGCCAATATTTCCGATTTCTGAAGTGTTTTACAGCGAAAACACAATATAGCATTATATTAGCTTACCACAATAGCCAGAAACATAAGCCATTCCCCAGCAGCAAAAGTTAGCGATCGTAACAAACCAGCAAAAGATATATAATTTTTGACTAACCTTGATAAGCTTCATCAGATGACAGTCCTATAACATCAGGTTATACATACACTTATGTTTTGTTCGAAAATGTGCATATTTAGAGCTGAAATCAGTGGTTATACATTGTGCTAACGTAGCATCTTTTTCCCACAACGTCCGGATATTTTTCTGGCACTCACATATTCTGACCAAATAACTATTCACAAACATAACTAAAAAATACATGTTGTATAGGAAATGATAGATACACTAGTTCTTAATGCAATCGCCTTGTTAGAATTCTAAAAATAACTTCATTACGATATGCAGTTTACGTTATGGCGAGAGCGTGCCCAAAACCTGGCCGCAACCTACTAGTACAACATGTTCGACAGATATATGAAATAACATCATAAAATGGGTCCTACTTTTGATGATCTTTCATCAGAATGTTGTACAAGGGGTCCTTTGTCGGGAACAATCGTTGTTTGGATTTAGAATGTCATCTTCTCCAGTCAATTAGCACGGAAAGCTAGCAAAGTGGCGCTAAGCTCTCCTTCGTGAACAAACGCAGACAACGCAACACGCCTAACGTCACGAAAAAATTTAAATAATCTAATGAAACTATATTGAAAAAACATACTTTACGATGATATTGTCACATGTATCAAATAAAATCAAAGCCGGAGATATTAGTCGTCTATAACGACAACTGTACAGAAGGCAAAACCAGGTCCCTTCGCTCGCTCTCCAGGAAACAGGAAACTGGTGACACGTCATACAAAGAGCATTTATTCGAGCCCAGATCAAGTTATACACTCAATTTCTTCTCTCACTGCCTGTCGACATCTAGTGGAAGACGTATGACGTGCATGTATTCTAATAAATATCAAGGACCTTTATAGGCAGCCCCTAGAAGAGAGCATCGATTTCAGATTTTCCACTTCCTGTCAGGAAGTTTGCTGCAAAATGAGTTCTGTTTTACACACAGATATAATTCAAATGGTTTTAGAAACTAGAGAGTGTTTTCTATCCAATAGTAATAATAATATGCATATTGTACGAGCAAGAATTGAGTACGAGGCCGTTTGAAATGGGCACCTTTTATCCGGCTACTTAATACTGCCCCTGCAGCCCAAACAGGTTAACACACTTCTCAGGACGAGTACGGGGGGCTGACTCAGGTGGTACCAAACTGACAACACGTTCCTTAGGGCAAAATCCGTGCATCCTCCACCAACTCAACAACTCTCCCATTTCTCTCTCCTCCAAATTCTCCCTCTTCTCCCAGACTGGCTCTGGTTCACTCCTTAGCTCCGCCAACTGCTTCCATGGCAGGCTGTTGTCTCCTGACATTATTTTGTCCCAAGTCCAGGATGCTCTCTCCCTGATCTCCTCCAAAGACCAAGATGCCATCTCCTCCCGGGCACGCTGCTTGGTCCTTTGTTGATTGGATATTCTGTCACGATCGTTATAAGGAGTGGACCAAGGCGCAGCGTACTTGAGTTCCACATAATTTATTAAAGAAGTGAAACTTTAGAAAAGACAAAAGAATAAACTAACCGTGGCGGCAATGCAGTGCTAACAGGCAACTACACAGAAACAATATCCCATAACCCACAGGTGGAAAAAATGATACTTAAGTATGATCCCCAATTAGAGACAACGATAACCAGCTGGCTCTAATTGGGAATCATACAAATCACCAACATAGAAAAATAAACCTAGACCCCCACATAGAAAATATAAACTAGAACAACCCCTAGTCATGCCCTGACCTACTCTACCATAGAAAATAAATGCTCTCTATGGTCAGGACGTGACATATTTACAGATAGTGCCTTCAGAAAGTATTCATACCCCTTGATTTATTCCACATTTTGTTGCGTTACAGACAGAATTAAGAATGGATTAAATATTTTTCCCTCACCCATCTACACACAATACCCCATAATGACAAAGTGAAAACCTGTTTTAAAACATTTTTGCAAATGTATTGAAAATTAAATATAAATTATCAAATTTACATAAGTATTTATGCCCCTTTGCTAGGACACTTCAAATTGAGCTCCAATTTCCTTTGATCATCCTTGAGATGTCACTACAACTTGATTGGAGCCCATCAGAAACTATACCATGAACTCCAAGGAACTGTCTGTAGATCTACAAGATGATAGAATTGTGATGAGGCATATATCTGGGGTATAAAACCATGTATAGAGTTTCCAAAAGCACAGTGGTCTCCATCATTGGGAAATTGAAAAAATATGGAACTACCCAGACTTTGCCTAGAGCTGGCCGTCCGACCAAACTGAGCAACCGGACAAGAAGGACCTTGGTCAAGGAGGTGACCAAGAACCCAATGACAACTCTGACAGAATTAGAGAGTGCTTTGTCAGAGAAGGGAGAACCTGCCAGAAAAACAACAGTCTCTGCAGCACTTCACCAATCTGGACTTTATGGGGGAGTGGCCAGACGGAAGCCACTCCTGTGAAAAAGGCACATGACAACAGTTTGCAAAAAGGCATATGAAAGACTCTGAGCATAAGGCAAAAGATTCTGTAGTCTGATGAGACAAATACTACGCTGTGGCCTGAATGCAAAGCGCTATGTCATTCCAACAGGACAATGACCTCAAGTATACAGCCAAAACAATGCTGGAATGGCTTCAGAACAAGAATGTGAAAGTCCTTGAGTGGCCCAGACAAAGGCCAGACCTGATTCCTTGAGAAAATCTGCAAGGAAGAATGGGTGAAATTCAGGCTTTAACACAGAAAAATGTGGAATAAGTCAATAGGTAGGAATACTTTCTGAAGGCAATGTATGTTTACAGGATATGGTTAAAAATTATTTCACAAGCCTATTAACGTTGCACTTTAGTAATGATTTATAGTATTAAAAAAAACATCAAAAGTGGGAAACCAAATCCTGTTATGTTTTTGACACTTTGTGTTGATGGCATGTAGCATAAGCAAAGTATGTCAACCAGGGGAGAGCATTGATTCTGAATCCCAAATTGACCCCTAACTCCTACAGCAGGCTCCTACAGCACATACATCTTGTTAATCTGAGATATACAGTAAGCATCATGGAAATCGCTTCATCTTGTCTTATGATTGGCTGGGTGGAAATGTCGCCATATCACCTCCACCTATCCAATCCTGTCAGATCTACGGAGTGGCTAGAGATTAAGGGCCAGGGGTTGATTTGGAATTCAGCATGACATGCGAGTGAGTGTGTGAAGGAGCACTGAATGAGTAGTGCACCCGTTTGCTGACCCGGGTGAGGCAATAAATCGTGTCTGGCCTTGTGTCGCAGTTGTGACATCAGAGCCCCCGGTTGGATTCCAAGCACAACAACAGGGCCTTATAGGAGATTCTTTAGGAAGTACAGAGAGCAGGTGGGAGCAAGGGGTTGTCTGCCAGTCTCACTGCCTCCATGGCAACGATGTAAACACACCAGCAAACTGTCAGGTTGAACTTAAGCCCGGGCCGGGTGAGGTTTCAGGGCCATCAGAAAGTTAACCTTGCACCCTTCGGCAGACGCCAACACTTTTATGTGTCTCTCCAAGTAAATCAATTTGCTCCTCTTGTTTTTCTCGGGATACCTTATTTCAGGAGCAGATTCAGTAGAGCAGTAAGTTGCTGGAAAGGGTTGGGGGGACATCATATTACCAGCAACAGAAATTATACAAATTGACCAGAAAAACACTGGTTGGGACACCACTTAGTGTGTTTAAAGATAGCTGTGATTCCCAACGATTTGATCACTGTCAATATGTTATGGAAGTACCTTAGCAAAGAAAATGGACACAAGCAAGACAACCATGATGAGCAACATACGCAACAGACAATGTTAATTAGCTTGCAATTTGATTTATTCCAAACACTTATAGGCTTTTGGGCCTACAGTGTGTTCTTTTCACCTCAGTCTACTTGTCATATTTCATCACCGTCAAACATGGCACTGCTTCATCTAACAAACAAACTCTGCATTGACCTCCCGGTCTCGTGCTCCTTCTTAGGCCGTCATCTTAAGTACGTAAAGCATAATACTTTCACAACACATACATAATGTCCCTTTTGTATGACTGTCTTGCAGACACCAAGGCTAATGTAGCCACTCAATCATAATAGCGCCATTCTTTCTCATGCATTCGTTCACGTACATTTCTCCCATCTCAACATTACTTCCCCATCAATCTCTCATTCTTTTCAACATCTTTCAAAAAGCAAGCATTTACACAGAATGTTTCTTTCATTGGGCATCAGGGAACATGAAAGCTAGTAGAATTATGGGCTTTGGGAGGGATGTTGTGCTTAGGTGAAGCTGTAAACTGAGATTTCTTATTCAATGACTCATAATTTATGCTACAGTGTGTTTGGGTAGTTCTTTACTAAATTATGTTATCACTTTGACTAAGCTTAACATATATCATGTCAAATCATGACTGTTCATGTTAGTGACAAATTATAACTCAGTAAGTTATGAAATGCTAACATCAGCTAAGTTGAGCTAAAATGTAATGTCATTTTTCAGAAATGGACATACAATGAAGAGACATAAAGGTAATGACAGTGTAATGACATATTTCTGTTGTAGTCAGCTAGACTAGAACATCTAACATTACCAAATGAAATACACATATTTACACAGTGCCTTCATAAAGTATTTATAACCCTTGACTTATTCCATCCTTTCTTGTGTTACAGACGGAATTCAAAATTGATTAAATATATTTTTTTCTCACCCATCTACACACGGTACCACTTAATGACAAAGTGAAAACATGGTTTATGAAATGTTTGCTAATTTATTGAAAATGAAATACAGAAATATCTAATTTACATAAGTATTCACACCCCTGAGTCAATACTTTGTAGAAACACTTTTGACAGCAATTACAGCTGTGAGTCTTTCTATGTAAGTCTCTAAGAGTTTCCACACCTGGATTGTGCAACATTTTCCCATTATTCTTTTTTTTTTTTAAGTATTCAAGCTCTGTCAAATTGGTTGTTAATCATTGCTAGACAACCATTTTGAGGTCTTGCCATAGATTTTGAAGTAGATTTAAGTCAAAACTGTAACTCGGCCAGTCAGGAACATTCACTGTCTTCTTGGTAAGCAACTCCAGTGTAGATTTGGCTTTATGTTTTAGGTTATTGTCATCTGCCAGTGTCTGGTGGGAAGCAGACTGAACCTCTGCTTAGCTCAGTTCCGTTTCTTTTTTATCCTGAAAAACTCCCCAGTCCTTAACAATTACAAACATACCCATAACACGATGCAGCCACCACTATACTTGAAAAGATGGAAAGTGGTACTTAGTAATGTGTTGTATTGGATTTGCCCCAAACATAACACTTTGTATTCAGGACCTAAAGTGAACTGCTTTGCCACATTTTTTTGCAGTATTACTTTAGTGCCTTTTTGGAATATTTTTTATTTTGTACAGGCTTCCTTCTTTTCACTCTGTCAATTAGGTTAGTATTGTGGAGTAACTACAATGTTGTTTATCCATTTTATCCTATCACAGCCATTCAACTCTGTAACTGTTTTAAAGTCACCATTGGCCTCATGGTGAAATCCCTGACCGGTTTCCTTCCTCTCCGGCAACAGAGTTAGGAAGGAAGCCTGTATCTTTGTAGTGACTGAGTGTATTGATAGACCATCCAAAGTGTAATTAATAACTTCACCATGCTCAAAGGATTTTTTTTTACCCATCTACCAATAGGTGCCCTTTGCAAGGCATTGGAAAAACTCCATGGTCTGTGTTTCTAATTCACTGCTCGACTGAGGGACCTTACAGATAATTGTATGTGTGGTGTACAGAGAGGATGTAGTCATTCAAAAAATCATGTTAAACACTGTTATTGCACACAGAGTGAGCCCATGCAATTGAGAAAAAAAAATAGTAAACATTTCTATAAACATTATTCCACTTTGACATACGCTATATTGTGTGTGACACAAAACCTCAATTTAACCAATTTTAAATGCAGGCTGTAACACAACAAAAATGTTGGAAAGTCAATACTTTCTGAAGGCACTGTAAGTAGTGTGAATGTACTGTTCAGAAAAATTTGCTACTTTGTGTCAGAATTCAATTAGACTACATTCTAGTATTCAACAATTCATCAGGTTAATGTGTAACGAATTTCCTTTTGAAGGACAAGAAACATCATCAACCAAGTTTCAACTGTTATAGTATGCACTGCTATTGGTTGGTGAACAAAATCATTGAGCTGGCCTGCCAAGTGCACAAACGTGCCCAACAGCAATTACACACCCTTAAGCAGGAAATTCAGTTTACATACCACAGTATATGAACCATTTCATAAAAACCAACAACACAAGAAATTACATGTCCAAAAATGTTTTCAATACATTGTCTTCTCTGGTTTGACATTTTGAAAGGTATCATGTTTGACGTTTGAATCCAAATGTTTGCATGATGAAGGTGAAATACCATAAGTCAATTTAATACACCCTTTTGTAACAGGTGAATTTTTTTTAAATGTTATAGATCCATGGCCCAGTGGGTTGTAATGTGACTATACTTTCTTCTACAGTGGAATCAACGCACAGGGTACTTTTTTTATACAGTATGTTGTCACAGACAGAAAACTCAAAAAACATTTTTTACACAATTCAGGTTCATAGACTGACCAGCAGCTCCAAATACCTTGTATGTATGTTCAAATTTGTAAAACAAGAAAAACAGAAACCTACAGTATGCATATTCAAAAATGAAGAAAGCACCATTGTACTAAGCATGAGCGTCTATTGTTGCACTGCATAATTGTTCAAAAGGAAAGAACAAGATTAGTGTTTTTAATTTGATTTCAAATCATAACCTGAAATGACTGAATTGAAATTTGAATTCAACCCAACCCTGGTCCTGACCGAATATGAATATAAGCATTATTTACAATTGCCATTCAGAATTATTCTAAAAGTATTCAGAACGGGCATGAATTGGCAGTATCCATTATTGTTTAAATAATTGCCATTTAAGAAAATAATCAAAGGGAAAGACAATTCTTTTCCCGTTTCTGTTTACAAGTAGGCAACCACCCAAAACATTGTGAAAACTGAAATAAAAAATACTCATGTATGAATGAATGATTGACTGATACATTTCTAATATATCTGAGCTCTCTGTACTCTACTTCTATGCCCTCTTTTTATGGCTGAAGTAGCACGCCAGCCTGTTGTCTGTTCACATAATGCATAATACCTCACAATTACTAAACACCTACAGTGCATACACACACAGGCACCATATCATTGTCCTCTTACACATGAGTGTAAAAGTTAGCCAAAACCTATAGAGGAGGTTATCCCCTAAAATGTCTCAACTATAGCTGGCTCCCCTAAGCCTAAAGCTACTTGGGAAATGTTTGCCCCAAATACACTATTTGCCAACCTCTGACCCTGAACAACCACTAAATATGTGGCAGGTCCCAGGGCTCCAGCTTTTCTCGGCAACACACTTAGTGTGTTTCTCTTAAGTCTATCCTCATATTATTTGCATATAAAGAGAGTGCCATACGAATGTCATATAAAAGCACATCAAATCACACAATGCAATAACCGTGTGGCCATTACCTGAAAAATTAGGAAACAATGGGTGCAGCTAGTTCAGAGAGAGAAATAAAACGTTTTTCTACTTCTACAGGTCACCTAACAGCCAAGAGAAAAAGGAAACGTGTCAGTTCAGAGAATAAAAAAAATCCCTTATTAAAAATCCTTCCTGGATTGGATTTTGAATTTTTATGATGCATTAAATTGGAATTGGCCCACGTGCAAATGCAAATGTTTTCCAATGTATGGTGTAATAAGGTCTACTGATGTCTATTGTCTACTGATTATGTCTACTGATTAAATATTTTTGTTGGGACAATCACACCCGCGCACGCCACACACACGTGTGTGACTTTTATGGGCCTTCCATTTAAATTGAAATGTTTACTTATTCTCCCATGAATCATAGCAACTTGTACATTGAATGCTACTGTTTGATGAATGATACTGTATGCTGCAATATATTTTTTCAACAATAATTGTGAGAAACAAAACATATCTTGTTTGGAATTCAAAAAAGAGATGTTTGCTTCACAGGAAGGGAAACATGCTGAATTCAATGTTTGTGGACCCAATAAAGTGTCTAAAATGTTGAAACTTAATAGGAAAACAGTCATTATTTCCTTTTGAATCACAATATTGCAGTGCCTGAATCCAATTGCGTTTGAACAAAAGGGATGGTCTGTAATCTAAATACACATCCGAAAGCAGTCTTACAAAGCAATTAGCTACCTTACAAACAAGTGGTAGGCATAGTTTTACAGATACAGACATGCTGCAATGACCACCGGCAGGATGGAGTTGGATGGGGCGGTGATGGTGGCAGGTGGTTGGGCTTGGAAACATTGTGGGTTCAGGTGGAATTTGGTGGACTGGGTGCGAAGAAGGGTGTGAGAAGATTACCATAAAATATCTACTTATCACTGGACAGGCTCCTCAAGAAGCACTCCTGTGTAGAAAAACAACAAAGGATTGTGGTCAGGACACGTAATAAAACTTAATCAGGGTGGGGGTCAATTTGAAAAGGCTTGAATTTGTTTTTGTTTTCTTGGCAAACCTCACACATAATATTTTGACCACATCCACTTTTGCAACAACGGTTCAGTGAATTAAACACTCACATTAATTATTATACCTGTGTGATACTAATTACTCAAGAAATTGTATTCAGAGGATAATTCAGTGGCCTTGTGATTAGAGTGTCTTCCCTGACATTGGAAGGTTTGGGGTTCAATCCCCGGTTTGTCATAGCAAAATAAGAAAATGGTTGGCACTTGACATTAAGGAGATGGATCTGGGGTAAGGCCTAGTGATATACTGGTGTTCTGTCCAGATGTACTTACATCAAGCGACCTCACACTACAGAAATATGAGACAGGCTCCTATCCTATGGGCTGTTCTGGCTTGGACATGGTTAATTAATGTATTTAATTGTATTGACTCAAGTAATTGTATTGATAAAGAGACAGGACACCATTATGTTAGCTTTAGGGACGTCTTTATGAAGATAAAACCAGATATGTTACACAGAGCATTGTGCGTGCTGTAGTACAGTGGTTCCCAACCAGGGGTACTAGGACCCCTGGGGGTACTAGGACCCCTGGGGGTACTTGGCCTATCTACAGGGGGTACTTGAGAAGACTCATGAGACCATAGGCCTACTGGTAAAATGCACATGAGGGGGTATTTCTAGGGTACTCCAGGCAGAGCAAAATTAAGTTGGTGGTACAGTAACCGAAAAAGGTTGAGATCCACTGCTGTAATGGATTATGCCACAACAATAACATTGTACTAGCATGCTGTTATTTAAGTGATAATGCCATCGAAGCCGGTGTTTGGAGGATATATTGGCATGGGTGTTGTCAGGCCTGAGACAAAGTATTATAATTTTTATACAACGGGTTACCAACATATTCAAATAATGATTTACGTATTTTCATTAAAAAAGTTATTTTGGTTAATTTATTCATGCTAAACTAAAAAAAGAAACATCCTCTCACTGTCAACTGCGTTTATTTTCAGCAAAATATTTGTATGAACATAACAAGATTCAACATCTAAGACATAAACTGAACAATTTCCACAGACATGTGACTAACAGAAATTGAATAATGTGTCTCTGAACAAAGGGGGCGGGGTCAAAATCAAAAGTAACAGTCAGTATCTGGTGTGGCCACCAGCTGTGTTAAGTACTACAGTGGATCTCCTCCTCGTGGACTGCACCAGATTTGCCAGTTCTTGCTGTGAGATGTTACCCCACTCTTCCACCAAGGCACATGCAAGTTCCTGGACATTTCTGGGGGGAATGGCCCTACCCCTCACCCTCCGATCCAACAGGTCCCAGACGTGCTCAATGGGATTGAGATCCGGGCTCTTCGCTGGCCATGGCAGAACACTGACATTCCTGTCTTGCAGGAAATCACGCACAGAACGAGCAGTATGGCTGGTGGCATTGTCATGCTGGAGGGTCATGTCAGGATGAGCCTGCAGGAAGGGTACCACATGAGGGAGGAGGATGTCTTCCCTGTAACGCACAGTGTTGAGATTTCCTGCAATGACAACAAGCTCAGTCCGATGATGCTGTGACACACCGCCCCAGACCATGACGGACCCTCCACCTCCAAATCGATCCCGCTCCAGAGTACAGGCCTCGGTGTAACGCTCATTCCTTCAATGATAAACGCGAATCCGACCATCACCCCTGTTGAGACAAAACCGCAACTCGTCAGTGAAAAGCAATTTTTGCCAGTCCTGTCTGGTCCAACGACGGTGGGTTTGTGCCTATAGGCGACATTGTTGCCGGTGATGTCTGATGAGGACCTGCCTTACAACAGGCCTACAAGCCCTCAGTCCAGCCTCTCACAGTTTATTGCTGACGGTCTGAGCACTGATGGAGGGATTGTGTGTTCCTGGCCAAGTTCCTAACAACTCGGGCAGTTGTTATTGCCATCCTGTACCTGTCCCACAGGTGTGATGTTCAGATGTACCGACAATTGACGATGCAATTACATAGCAACTACTAAATTAACTTATAATATAAAACAACATTATTACTTGAGTAATTACAGCGTTATTACATAGGTCTAACATTTCATATAAAGTGTTACCCTTTTGACATGGTCAAAATATTTGGTGTGAGGTTCAGTGTGGTGTTATTATACAGGAATAAGAGCAACTTAATGTAAAGTGTGACCATTGAAAGAAATTACTACAGTAAAATGTAGTAAAAGTACATAAACCCTTTATGTAAGAGCTGGAGGTCAGCACCACTCCACCTCCTCCTCCCCTTTTTGGAGAGAGGGGCACCCTATAAAAAGTTTAACCTGCTGCAGCCTCGCTCACCCACCTATTCCCCCCCCTCCCCCACAGCATTTGATCTCTCCCAGCAGCTGTCCTCCTCCTGCCTCAGCACAACAAATACTTTACATTGCCTGACCTTTTCTCTCCCGTCGCTATCCCAGCCGTGCCCAATGCTACAACTCAACCCCATCTGACTCCCCTGCCACTGACCCAGCTGACATGTATCCCTCATGCAATTGTCTCAATACACCAACAAGTGTGTGTGTGTGTGTGTTTGTGAAAGAGAAGATGAGGACAGAAGGGATAGGGGAGGGTGCGTAGAGGTGAAGAATTATGAATTGATTTTGAGTTTCAATATATCCACAAATGTCAATACATAAAGGACAGTGCCAATGGAAATCTCCATTCACATATATGATCGATTTAATATTGAGGAACTCAAATTACAAAAATGTAATTAAGTTAAATGTAGACGTAATTCATAAAATTGTGTGAAATAAATTTCAACATTTAAACTGTATTTTGTCACAATAACCAGGTTTTCATCTAACGTTTTTATGCCCGTAAAGTACATGCCGGACAAAAAATGTCATGACAGGCCTGATGGAAACAGCAAATTTATCATAAACTTTCCAAATGTCGACAAAACAAAATACGCTAGACAAGGTGGGATTTTTTTGTGTCTGTAAAATTAATAATGCAATAAATGGCAGTGAAGACGCTCTTATATGCAAATATCGATATAATAACATCATATCGAAGTAAACTTGGAGTCACGCGATGACATGTTGTGTGGTCCTCCCACTACGACTCCGGAAAAAATTCAGTTTATTAGGCCACAGATTAAATAAATTATGATGAACTTCACAGGGTGGTGAAAGTGCAAGGTGGTGAGCTTTATGCTCCTTTCCAATAAATATTGAGGGTCTTATTCTGGTAACATGATGATTGATGCTTGGCTGCCATTTGACAAATTAAAATATTCTTGCTCTTTTGACCATAATAATCTCATCATATACCCACACTGTATCTGCAAGCGGTTGGCTAGAGTGCACATGCCAATACAAGAGTGGGCACATTCCCTTGAATGTGAAAATTAGATGGAAACCCATTTAACTTCTTATGGCTGCAGGGGGCGTATTGAGTAGCCAGATAATATGTGCCCATTTCAAACGGCGTCGTACTCAATTCTTGCTCGTACAATATGCATATTATTATTACAATTGGATAGAAAACACTCTCTAGTTTCTAAAAAACGTTTGTTTGAATTATTTCTCTGGGTGAAACAGAAATCCTTCTGCAGCACTTTTCCTGACTAGGAAGTGAAATGTCAGAAATCTATGCTCTGTTCAACCTCATGCCTATACATGGGCGTGTTACGTAGGAGTCTACAAACACTTCCTACGCCTTCCCCTGGTTGTCAAGATGCGGTGAGAGAAGAAATTTCGTGTCTATCTTGGTCAGAGGTGGAATAAAAGGTCTTTGTTTGACGTGACCGTCCATTTCCTGTTTCTGGAGCGCGCGAAAGAGGACACGGATATGGCTTCTGTTTAGCTGTCGTTATGAAAGACGAACATCTCCGTCTTAGATTTGATTTTATACATGTCACCATATCATCGTAACGTATGTTTTTTCAATATAGTTTAATCCGATTATTGAAACTTTTTCGGGAGTTTTGCCGTGTTCCGTTTTCTAACTTTGTTAACGTTGGAGTCATAAACTGATGGAGTAAGAATATTGGTGTCTTTTGCTAACGTGGTTAGCTAATAGATTTACATATTGTGTCTTCCCTGTAAAACATTTTAAAAATCGGACATGTTGGCTTGATTCACAAGATGTGCACCTTTCATCTGGTGTCTTGGACTTGTTAATGTGTGAAAGTTAAATATTTAAAAAAAATATCTTTTGAATTTCGCGCCCTGCACTTGAGCTGGATGTTGTCATAAGTGTACCGGTGTCGGGCTGCAGCCATAAGAAGTTTAACTTGTATTTTTTATTTGGTACATGGGGATTTAAGTGCTAAAGTCATTTTTATGTGCACTACGTCATCATGCACAAACTTTTATCTGCAACAAGTCAATTTGATGGAAACACATCTCTGGTGGGAAAATGGGCATATTTTATTTATTGTCACGATCGTCTTGAGGATAATGAGTGGACCAAGGCGCAGCGTGAGAGAAATACATCTTCCTTTTATTAGACGAAGACGTAACACGAAACGAAACACTCTTACAAAACAATAAACGACCGTGAAGCTAATAAACGAAAGAGCACACACAAGCTACTAACGTTCAACATAGACAATTACCCACGAAAGCCTACTGTCTATGGCTGCCTTAAATATGGCTCCCAATCAGAGACAATGAATGACAGCTGTCTCTGATTGAGAACCATTCAGGCAACCATAGACTTGCCTAGACAACTATACTAAACCCAACCCCATACACTCAACAAAACCCCCTATACAATACAAACACCCTAAACTAGACAAAACACACAAACATCCCATGTCACACCCTGACCTAACTAAACTAATAAAGAAAATCAATATAACAGAGGCCAGGGTGTGACATTTATGCAGATTTTAGAATATTTGCATGAAAATCTGTCCGCCAATTGAATGGAAACCTAGCTAGTGTGGCATTGTATAGGCTATGTTTGTCACGCCCTGACCGTAGATTGCTTTGTATGTTTCTATTTTTAGTTTGGTCAGGGTGTGATGTGGGTGGGTATTCTATGTCTGGGTATTCTATGTTGTAGGTCTAGGTTTCTGTTTCTGTTTCTGTGTGTTTGGCCTGGTGTAGTTCCCAATCAGAGGCAGCTGTCTATCGTTGTCTCTGATTGGGATCCATATTTAGGTAGCCTTTTTTCCCACTTTTGTTTGTGGGTGGTTGTTTCCTGTTTAGTGTTTTGTTTTCACCTTTCAGGACTGTTCGTTTGTCGTTTTTGTTGTTTGTCAAGTGTTTTCATATTTTATAAAACAATATGACCACTTACCACGCTGCACTTTGGTCCTCCTCTCCTTCTCCAGACGACAATCGTTACAATATTGTAGATTACATGTCACTAAACATTTCTACACCTGTTGTATTCGGCGCATGTGACAAATAGGATTTGATTACTAGCCTACTATTAACATAGTAGGCTAGTATTCCAACGTACTGTACTTAAGGATAACACTTTTTTGTGAGACCTTATAAAATGCTAGTTGTGCATTCTTTCATAAGGTTTTAGTGCAGTGATGTTTAACTACAAATAAAAATCTCCAAAAATATCGAACCAAGGCCGCTAATTGATGAAATTATGAACTATTGTAAGTGGTATATAAGCACTGAGTGATTTTTTTTTTTACACTTAAAGTGTTACTTATGGCTTTATTCAATATGTATTGCTGAAGCGTTACAGATTGTGTATAGAATTGTAAAGATAATTGATTGAGCTGACATATACAATGTTTCCCGTGAATGCAGTCTCCGCTAACATTGCCTTTAAATTTCAGTCACGCTGTAATGCGGAACTTCGCCTATATGGATTAGTCTAATCCATGATAATAATAATTTATTAAACGTTTATAGCGCTTTTCATTACAGACAGAAAGCACTTGTTAAACAAAATAAACAAGAAATAATTTTAAAAGAAATATAGGCTACAAAAGTAACTAGATCAAGTCTGTTTGAGTGCTTCTTGAAGCCTCCAGCAGTTGGGCAGCCGCAGTCATGAACGGATCTGGAAGCTCATAGTCAGCAGAGGTGGCGACCAGAGGTGGTGACAGGCCGTCTCAGCCTTTTGCAGCTTTACTCTATTGAGACTTTTGACGAGCTCCCCACAGAGTACATCCCACTCCTTACTTCAGAACAGTACCAGATCAATGTGCGAGGTATTTGAGGTAGGTATGTACATGAAGGCAGGATAAAGTGCCTAGGCGTCAGGATAGATAATAATTAGAGATAAATAAAGAACAGAGTAGCAACAGCAAATGATGAGTGTAAAAGTGGGTGAGTCTGCGCGTCTGTGTGTAATGTGTATGTATGTGTGTTTGTGTTATGTGTGTGTGTGCGTAGTGTATGTGAACGTGTGTGGGAGTGTCAAAGTAGTGAGTGTGCGTAGGGTCAGTGCAAGATACAGTCAGTGGAGATAGTTTTGGTACCATTCATTGACTATTTAGCAATCTGGCTATTCAAATTGCCAGATGTAAGATTACATTGTCCCACCAGTCAATATAATCTTAAACATTACGATTTCTAAAATAGAAATCTGATTCCACATCACCACTCCTACTCCAAGAAGCTTTGCGAATACTTTACTTCAAAAGTATAGGGTAAATTGAAAACAACACAGAAATACATTTTTTCTTTCTTTAGAATTCACTAAAACAAGCACCATCAAGTAGGCCTACCAACTGTGTATAATTATTCAAACTAAGTACCAGAAAGTATTGTTACCACATCATTTTCTAGCAAACACCAGGTAACTAGTGGAAATACTGGTGTAAAGTAAAGTGCAACTCAAAGCAAGTGACTGATTCCTTAGAAGCACTGATAAACTAGTATACCAGATAACTCATTTGGGGCCGGATTCAAATTTAGGAAATGTAGACCTTCAGTAAGCTTGCCTTCCCTGCAACTTGCAGTAAAGTGCTTTGTAGGCGTGGTTCCCCTGCGCGCTGAATATATGTAATTCAACCACTGAAAACTCTCCCACTTGCTGGCCAACAGATTTTCTCCTGGAGTTTTCATTCAATAGGGTTTTTAGGGTACATTTATCTAAAGCCACCCCTTTAAGTTTGGTGTACATTTAATTTGAATTTTCTCCACAGACTATACTACAATATATGGAGAAAACGGTTCAACGGTTCAGAATATTAGGGATCAATGAAAGAAAGTCATGTAGACCTAAATACACGCATATTTGTCTACTTTTCAGCACCAATTGGTAGATTTAAAAATACTCTGATCTTGTATGTTATCTATTTATTGTTAGGAAAGTATTCATGAATATAAAAAAAACAGGTTTGGAGAGACTTTACGCACTAAATATATTGGTCAATCAAAATTACAGTGGTTTGATTCAAAGTGTACAATGGGGGTTGAAGAGTAGTGCTATAAATCTACCCTAATAATACCCACTAATCATGGAACTGTGGTGACAACATTCTAGTTGTCATGAACTCAGCGCCAGGCAAACAACTTTAAACTGCTACATATGTAGGCTACATGTCCCAAATTACTGCAGAACTTGTAATACATTAGCCTAATATGAGCAACTATTGCTAGCGATCCTCAGGAACAACCACACAAATGTGAAAGAGGAAATAAAGGTAATCTAAGTATGTAATGGAATGATGCAAAATTTAAGGAAATGAACACTAAACTGACAGTTATAAATGTACAGTATGTGGGTATAGCTGATGGTGGCTACCGAAAGTGGCTAATAGTTTAACATGATACCATTTTTTGTTATACATTGAAAAGTCGAGGCATATAAAACATACTAGAAATCACAAATCAACTCCGTAGGTTTACCCCTTTAATGTAATTTGCACATGGCTACAGAAGCCTATAACTTAGGGCTCCAATTTTCATCCTTGCGATTAATAAGGCCAGCATTTCATCAACTTCACTGTGGAAAAGTTGATATGTGACCCGATTCAGGAAACTAAGCGTATGTTGCGATTTCACAGGAGAGCTGTTTGAATGTAAAATATATATTTTTTAATCGAAATGCATTTTTTGGCAGAAATGCCTTCTTGAACATGTGAACATTCATGTGCCTTAATAACAAACTTGTATGCCATCTGTAAATACGTAAACAATTGCTAAATTACGAGCCTTGTTGGTTAAGCCACAGAAAAAGTTAGCAACCTTACCGCTAGCCATTATTGCCTGTGATAATGAGTGGGCTGGACATGCCGAGAGAGGAGTTCGGATTGGTCTGCCATATTGAAGGCGTCTGTCTATGTCTGTGTTGGTAATCCTGTCAAACACTGCTTTAAAAAAATGTATTGTGTAGTGGAGCTGCATAAGTGTTGCTCTCCATTTTCTGGAGGATCAAGTTTTGAAATCCGTGGAATTAGAGTATGATAGCTAAAGAGATGGAGAAAACACCTGTCTCTGGATTACATCTTTAAAACTAAGGGCAACCATGGTATGACATTCCTAACAGGGAGAGGCGTCCATGATGCATGTTGATGTATACAGGTAAGATAGTCTAGCGTTAGCTAGCTACATTTTCAGATATTACACGTTTCTAATGTTGACAGAAAGTGGTTTCATTTCAAGCTAGGCTTGCTCCCTAGCTGATGTTATTATTTGTTTCCCAGGGCCATTTTCTTTTCTAGTTCAAGCCTAATGTTAGCTAGATAACACTGGACCTGGTTGGTTAGCTCCCAGCACTGTGGCATTGTTGCCACTTTGTTCATTGTTGTTTAACTAGCTGACGCTATCTGGCTAGCTCGTTAGCTAACGTTACGTGACGTGGGTGATCTTAAACTTTGTTTACCTAGCTAGGTTCATTGTTTACCTAGCTAGATAGTTATGTCTTAAGATGCAATGTACTGTTAGCTAGCTAACGTTAGCTGACTGGCTCCCTAGCCGACATTATTATTTGTTTCCTAGAGCTGTTTGCTTTTCTAGTTAGAGCCTAATGTTAGGCATTGTTGGCACTTTGTTCATTCTTGTTTAACTAGATAACGTTAGCTGGTTGGCTCGTTAGCTAACATTATGTGACATGTGTGGTCTTAAACGTTGTTTACCTAGCTAAGTTCATTGTTTACCTGGCTAGCTAACTATATGTCTTTAGCTAAAGTGTACTGTTAGCTAGCTAGTTAACGTTAGCTGGCTGGCTCCCTAGCAGATGTTATTATTAGTTTCCCAGAGCTGTTTGCTTTTCTAGTTAGAGTCTAATGTTAGGCAGTGTTGGCACTTTGTTCATTGTTGTTTAACTAGCTAACATTAGCTGGCTGGCTCATTAGCTAACGTTATGTGATGTGTGTACAACACCCGTTGAATACGGCCGGTGTCAGTAAACGTCTGCAGAAAAGGGTAATGGAATTGTTGCCAGTAGAGCTGATTAGGCTGTTTTCATGATATCAAGAGGTAAACAAATCATCGGCCAGAGCGTCAAGTGTGCGATCCGAGATCGAAACGAGATGGGTAGGGCAAAATCTTAAGAGGGTGTGAACGATGCTGAATGGATGTAGACAAAGAAGAGCTCTTCGCTAAACATTCAAAGGCCATTTTCTCAAAAGTGAGTTTACAAGTTGATCAACTTTCAAAGCAGAATTACTTTCCCATTGTTCCTCAAATGCAGTATATGATATAGCATTTTGTAGCGCTGAATCTCTACGTTTATCCAATGTAAAAAACACCATTTCACATTTTGCTACATAAGACCAAATCCAGGTGGTGAGTCACATATGTTGATATTCTTCAGTTAGCTGCCATATGACTGTAATTACAGTGCATGGAGAATGGTACTGGAGAATGGTACTATTTCTATCGGGAAAAAATTAAGCAGATTTTATTCCACTTGGAACCAACAGGTTGCTCAACTTTATTCATTGTCTCAATCAGCCAGTGGTCCATGGAATAATGATAAGCTTAGCCTGCATGAGGGCTCTGTTAAGAGCACAATTGTTCAGGTCACCTTTATGTGACAAGTGTCAAACCCTGAGAATAAACTTGTAAACACACACTCGTCTCATACTATGGAAATAGCCCGCCAGTGTGTAATGAAGAGAAAGGGAACTGTCTATCCCGGACCACAAGTCCAACCAGAGCCCACACAGAGTCGAATTACCCCCGGGGTGTGTCGTACAACTAGCAGTGTCTATTAGCGCCATTTGTTACGGGAACAACTCAAAAACGCTGGCCGACATGATGTAGTACATCAAATCGTCTGCACAAAATCACATGCCTCTAAACGCTGGGCTGGCCCACATCCAGGGTCTCAAACATTGACGACCTCGTACCAGCTATTAGATGTCATGTTGCAAAGGAATTATGGGGCCTATTTCAACTGTACATTTGCTAATGCTTATAGGAATGACTCAATACACATTAGAAAGTATGGAACCCTCCATTCCTACAACTACATCAAAACTTTTTTATTTTCGGTCTCTTACTAGAAATGCATTCATTTGAGAGTTCTGAACATGGCATGTGTGTAAATGTAATATTAATCAAAAAGCCCTTTTGATTGAGCTTTATATAATTCCACACAGATTACCAGATATTTACTACAAGATGTAATTTTTAGATGGTACTCAATAACCTATGAATTACACATATGTTACTTAGCCTGTTAAACTCTGAGCAGTTGTCTTGGGCCCTGTACATTCCTTTTGTTGAAAATAGAAAGTGACATATCATTTGAAAGCTACAACCTTTGTCTTTTTGGGAATTGAACTCAAATCTTACTCCTGGCAATGTCATAAGAAACCCTCCGCGACACCACCACCCCTACCTCTCCCCATAAAGGCCATAAATCATGACCTACATTCGTAGTATGCAATGTAGTTCAAGTCACCTACACTGCAAACATTTAGTATGCATGGAAAGGGTTTACCTTGATGTTCATTGTAAAAGCAATGCATTTCCTTCTCCACCCACATGACCTTGTATGCATTCTCCACATGTGCCGTTGATCTATCTCAATTGTTTTACAATAGGGAAAGTGAATTGGAAAATAAGTTAGACATTTCTTCACCTGTCTGTATCTTATTTCAATAAACAATCTCGATACCTTGAAAGGCCTGATTGCTAGGGTCAATTTGAGATGTCAGGCTTGAAAATCCATTCGGCCATTTTTGCACAGTGACTCACTACCCAAACCAGACGCAACCGGTTTAAAGTGGCCAAGAGACATCATGTGATCACATACAGCTATCTAGTGCAGGGGTTCCCACTCAGGCCCCCCTTCCAGCACAGGGGAACATCCCACTCTCCCAATGCCCGTGCCACATCTATTTCTATGGGCACAAGCACTGTTCATGACATATTGTAAACTGTTCACACTGATCTTGTTGGCGGAGAGAACATCTTGCAGGTTTAAAATCTTATTTTATGCAATTCTACACATTTTGTCAAGAGGTGTAGAGAAAATGTTGCAGTTTTAAAGCAAATTATCTAGCAATTCTATACATTTTGCCATGTCTAATGTGTATTCATGTGAAATTTGAGTGACTCGAACATTACAACAAAATCTATAGGCTAAAAAACCTAGCTAAAAAACTTTAGTTGACATGGGCTAGTTTGATCTGGACATTTCTGGAAAGTTATAAATAACTATCTAAGGTATGCAATGACTGACATGACAAGAGGATTCTACTAGTACATTCTACTGTTACAACATTCAAGAGTAAGTTGAAAAAATAAGTTCCTAAAAAATAAAAACAGCGTGGAACCACTGGTCTAGTAGGTAAACTGGGAATCAGACATTCCTATGGGAATTTGTGCATGTTTAGAGCGCCACCATTAGGTTAAAGATTGTAAAAAAAAATTTTTTATAAAAAGTAATTTTGGAACAGTAATTGGTTAACGTATTTCATTTAAAACCCAGACTTTTAAATCTCTTATTCCCCAACATGGGGACAATTGGGGGGGGTACATTTCAGGATTTTTGTCCTGCTGTATCTCGGGCTCTGTAGTAGTCACATTGACACTTTTATCAGAATCCCTCAGTTCTTACCTTTCTAACAATACTAAGCATGTGTTTGTAGGACATCGTTTTGGAACCGAAATATACTTTGTGAGGATAGTATACAATATTATGCATTGTTTAGAAAATGCCACCAGAGGGCATCAGAGTTTAAGACACCTGAAAGCCTACATTATCATTCCATTTAATTACGTTGTTTCATTTAACTTAATTTACTTCCTCTGTAAACGCCGTCACGGTGGGGTGGTTGTTGCTGAGGATCATTAGTCACAGTTGATAATGTAAAAAAAGACATGTAGGCTAATTAAAATAGTATGGAGCGGAGCGCAGACCAAGCCATAACAGTTTAAACCCAACGCCTGGCACAGTACTTGGCCATGTCATTACACAGTTCCATGGTTAGTGCAGGCAATAGACAAGGGTATAGCCTACTATTGTACACTATTCTCCCTATTATAATTCTATGTACACAAATATTCCAACATTATCATGGGTCGAAGAACTGAATTTGGCCATTTTCAGAATTAAAGCTGCAATATGTAACTTTTTGGGTGATCTGACCAAATTCACATAACTATGTGTGTAATATATCTGTCATTCTCACTGAAAGCAAGTCTAAGAAACTTTATATATGTTCCATGTGTGCTATTTCTATGCTTCCAGTTCATAAGTTTAGTTTTTGCGTCTTTTACTTTCGTTTTTTTACACCAGTTTCAAACAGCTGAAAAAACTTTTGGTAATGGAAAAAATATTTCACAGCTGTACAATGATTCTCTACACTATACTTGCTTGTTTTGTGACATAAACTCAAATTAGAGGAACTCTTAGATTTTTGCAATCAGTAATGCAACCTGGATTGCAAAACGTACAATATGTTACAAATATTGCAAACTAATGATAGGGTTAATGTTAGGGTTAGGGGAAGGGCTAGCTAACATGTTAAGTAGTTGAAAAGTAGATACAAATTTGTAATTAGTTGAAAATATGCTAATTAGCTAAAATTCTAAAGTTCTCCTTTGGGTTGCTAAACATTCGAGTTATATGCCCACCCATCCACCCTGACCAACAACCCTACTTTAGTTTTTGCCTAAACTAACCATCTATCTTATGTAACCATACCAAACGTAACATATCATACTAAATGGAGTATCTCGGGTTTACATACAGAATAATACGAAATGCTTTGAGACCAGGTTGGGAAATGGCGGCGCATCTTTAATCAAACCATAGTTTTTTTTATTTTGCGAGTAAAGGATCTCCATACCTGTTTTTTATGATTCATAATTACTTTCCTAAAAATAAATAATATAAAGATCTGAGTATTTTTTTATCTACCAATTGGTGCTGAAATGGAGACGATATGCATATAGCCTATTTAGATGGCTTTCTTTCATTGATCCCTAATATTCTGAACCTATCATTTCTATATATTCTATTGAGAGTCGTTAAAGTTCTAACTAAAAGGAACAGCGTATTTAAAGGGATGGCTTAAGACAAATTACCTGAAAACCCTATTGAATGAAAACTCCAAGAGAAAATCTGTTGGCCAGCAAGTCGGAGGGTTTTCAGCGGTTGAATTACATTTTTTCAGCGCGCGCAAGGGAACCACGCCTGCAAAGCCCGTTCCGATAAGGTATGTCTGAATACCAACTACTGAGAAATGCGTAGGAAAGGCTTGCGTAAGAAAGGTTTAATTTCCAGTCGGAATCGTGGCCATACAGAGAGAATACTCACCTGCTCTTTATGCTGTCAAAAAGTGGATTTTAAACAAAGACACTATGTAAACATTTTAATGGCATGTTTGATGGTATTCCAATACAGAGTAGGGTCTTTGCATGTTGTCAATATAATATATCTATACGAGTTATTTAAGGTTGTATTCCAGCCACAGACTGTACAGCTTTGAAGTGGTACAAGCATGAGTGAGAAGGAAACACTCAATGTGACTCACTGTGTATATTCCCTTTATGGTTACCGATGCTCCACCACGAAGCTCATGGTCGTCCCATCAAAGGAGGGCGGTGCAATGATTCTCGGGCGTTGCTGCGAAGTGATGCTGATGACCGCTGGTTTCCCTTCTGACGTCACCGCACTCCCCTGGGTGGTGAGGTGGTGGCCCAAGGTGACGGGCACTGACGCCGGCACTGACTCTCTCGTAGCACTGTAGTAGGGGCTCTCTGCCCCCATCATGTTACCCTCCTGCACCAGGGTGTATTTCCCTTGAGCCGTCTCCCCGCTCTCGTCCTCTAATTGGGACGCCATGTGGGTTGCAACCTGGGGTGCCATCACCGTCTGGGCAGCAAGTGTGGGTGAGAGGAACCCCGGGTAGATCATGTAGGTGGGTGCGTACACCCCTCCCGGGTTCAGTGCCAGGGGGGATACGGACATGGTGGTCACTAGCTGCCGCTGCGGCATAGGCATGGGCATATCCACATACTGGCCCATCTCAGGGTCGAAGAGACACTGGGTGACTGGCTCAATCGGCGTGTCTACCAGGTAGTATTGTCCGGTGGTGGGATCAAAGAGCATCTTCCTCTGGGTGCGCTGGAAGGGGTCTCCCACCGAAGGTGTGGTGGGCAAGGGGGATATGGAGGGGGAGAAGCAGAACACCTGCGGCTGGGGGGTTCCTTGCTTGACCACTGGTAGCGAGTGGTGGTAGATGGTGGCGGTAGTGGGGGTATCCGGGGGCTGCGTCTCTATGACAACAGGGGCCCGTTTGAGGGACTGGATAGAATTATGCTTGTGTCTCTTGGTGTCGGTGATGCCAGGTTGACTGGCGGCAGGGCTGCTTGGGTATACCTGCTCTTGAATGGGCAGTTTCATTTGACCGACACTCCCGCCTTCTACAGGTATTGTTAAGTAGTTTTCAGAGTCTGGGTTGCCAGATTTGATGGGCTGTGGTGGAGTCTCTGTGGTGTGGCTGCTTTTGAACCTTCCCCTGTCCAAAAGGGCTCGTTTTGGGGGGGATATTTTCAATGACAGTGGAGCTTTCGGGGTCTTAGAGCTAATGCTTTTCCCCATAGAGGTTGCATGTGATGGAGAACAGGTTTGTGGCCCATTGCAACAATCAGAGCTGCTGCTACTGACAGCTGTCTTAATGCTGTTCCCCAAATGGAACACGCTTTTGTTACTAAACGTTTTACTTTGTTGTGACTGGGTTTTAAAGGTGTCCTCTGTGAATGGGACATGGATTATTCTTAGACAACCTTTCTCTTCTTGAAGGTTGCATGTTTCTGGCAACCTGTCTGTGTTTATCGCTGTACTAAGCCTCTCTCTGCCACCTGCTGCACCTAGCTCCTCGGGGCCACCATGCTCCTCTCTCGCAATAAGTGACAGAACATGACTGTCTGTAATAGGCCAGGGAGCCTGGCTCTTGCGCTTCCATTCATTTCTGTCAAAAACATAAAGCTGTTCCATTGTTTTAACAGCCGCCTTTAGTTTCTCTAATGCCACCTGTTTTGGTATTTTCGACTCCGGTTTGCGTTCACCTGCCTCGACCTTTTTTTCCTGCTTTTGTTTAGCCTCGGACTGATCTGTGTTGGGCTGTTTAGCGAAGCCAATTGGAGGTCTGCCCGTCGCCCTGTGCAGTGACATGGATTCATTTTTGGCACATTCTGGAGATGGTTTGGGGGATGACCTATCGTTCTCAATTTGTCTCCGCTTTGGAGCCTCGGTTACAAGCACACGCTGTTTAGTACTGCTATTTGTATTTACAGACTGACATTTTATTACAATTGAAGAGGGAGGCAATTTCTTATCGGGTTCTTTCTTAGAAGCTTTATTATCTTCGTGTAATGAGGCAGCAGCAGTGGCGACTGCGCCTTTACTCTCGCTGTTATCCACTGAGACTAAACGATATGAACTCTTGACCAATTTACGCACGTCTCTAACCTGATGAATTGGCGTCTGAAACTTGCACTTATTGTCTCTTATATCCCTAACCGTAAAGTGTGGCACTCTGTCTGACGCTGGCAGCACCTGACATTTGGAGTCACCTGCTGACTTTATTGGATAACTTATATTAGGGGTTAACAAGTTGTCAATATTTAGCGGATTGCATTTGTTTTCTTTTACGCTCCTCAGACTTATTTTTATCTCGGGTGCCTTTGACCCTTTCACGATTCCTGCATTGTTGTCAGGTCTAAACTTTCTCTCCCCGTACCCCCGTTGCTCTTTTTGCGCACCGACTAAAGTACTGTCTGACACCTGTTCTTTCAATTTATTTTCTTTAGGGAGAAGCTGGGAACTTGGAACAAACAAGTGTGACAATTTAGTTAGCTTGCTACTTACAGCTCTGGAGTCTAACTCCCTTTCCCCCGTATTATCTGTTGTCGGGGGTGTCCCATCTAAAATGGTAGGAATTTCATGTTTCTCTTGGGGCTCTGGCTCACCATCCCTCCATGATTTGAATGCGCTGTTTTGGCTATGGCTCAGGGATCCTCTTGTGGGTTCGCATGCATCCTTTTGAAAATCTAATCGTGCCTCATTTATAGTCTGAAAGCTTTCTAATGCCTCAGTAAGCTCTTCTTTGGGGTCACAAGAATTATGTCTAAGGTCCACAGCCCCTTGTTCATCAGAAGAATTGCTTGTGTATCCCGAACCCGATTCTGAGGTTTGACTATGCACGCCTTTCTCTGTATCCCTCTCTCTTACCCCATCTTGATCCTTGCATTGAAAGCATGGGGAGTGCGTGGGATGCGTGTCCCGTATCTCCCCTCTCTCCATCTTGCGCTCCTGTTCAAATTGCATTTTTTTGGATATTACATTTTTTAAGAGACTTGATGCGAAACTTGCCTTCTTATGTGGGCCTTCCATGCTATCACCCGCGTCACTGTGTTGGTAGCTCACTTCGTATCCTGACTCTGCTGGCAAGGTGCCGGGAACTTCATCCATGGAACGTGCTCCTGACGCATTTTCTGAATATTCGGGAGGCTTCCCGCGTTCAGGTGACCCCGCCTCAACATTACAGCGAAAATCCAATGTCTTTGTCAAAGTGATAACCTCACAGCCTGGTTCAAATGGGCCTGTAAGCTCTACGTTTTGGGTAGAGGAAGATGCATGTTGTGGACTAGATCTTTTTGTATTCAAAGAAAACATATTGGTTTGGGGACCTTTCTTACTGCTTATGGCAATACCATTTATACTCTTATAGTCTGCGTTCTTGCTCATTTCAAAAGTTGCAGTTGCACTCTTATGGGCGATTAGATTTTGCTCTTTGCCCTGTGACATGTTACCATATTTAAGGTCAACGAAAGCTGACCACTTGTTTAAACCAAGCCCATATTCTGACATTGAAGACTCACTTGAAGTGCTCAAATGTATAGCATCGAAATAGGGACATGCTAAACTCCTAAATGATTTGGCGGTTAAATTACGCACTTCTTTATCAGCGTCGTCCAGTTCACTTATCGAACTTGACGCACCGCTGGAATATTCGTTAACATCTTTCCCTCTTAATTTAGTTGCAAAGTGTTGGCGTCCCGGGGCTGGGATAAAATATTGGGATCTATCGCGCAAGGCTTCCGCTCTGGCGTCAATGCTTGTAAAAAAGAAGTGACTCCTGTCTCCCACATGCTTGGTATGATAACAAATGTTTTCATTCTCAATGATATTGTTATAGTCGTTTATCGCTCTGGATGAGGTCTTGATTGACAGTTGAATTTGCCCCGCCGAATTCCCACTACCGTTTTGGTTTTTACAAATGCTTTCATCTGAGCTGGGGCATTTGTCAGAGTCACAAAACTCACTCTCAGTGCTGACAACTGCACAACCAGCAACACTTTGGTGCACATTATTATATTGCGCCTTACTGCTTTTCACTTTCGCCTGGCTCCTACCATCCACTAGGCCTATCAAAGTCCCCTCTGTTGTTTCATCGCTTTCAAAAGAGGCATAATCCACAAATGAATAAACCAGATTATCGTCCTCAATATCCCAACAGCTTCCCCGTCCAAAATCATAATCGACATCATGGTCAAGCTCTGTCAGTTGGATTTCGTGCGTTGTAATGTAGTGCGATTCGTCTATTACGGTATCAGGCGCACAATGGTCCGACAATACTACGCTCTCACAGTCTTCCGATTCGGTTTTACTGTTCAAATACATGTCAGTGTATTGTAACTCCTCACACTCGCTGGGGACATTATAATCACGAGGCACAATTTCGCTCTGGAGTTCTGTCATATTGTCATTCTCCAAGTCCACATTGCTGTTAAATTCTGTCAAAGACGTGTCCATGGGGGGATCTTCCGATACAGGCCTATCTGCTGACTTGTCCTTGGATTTTTCCTCATAGATATGATCCACATTGTCATCAATCTCGTGAATCCCGGGGCTCCTCTCTCCGGACGTATCACTGTTGCATTTGAATACCGCCAATTGGTTACCGTCACCGGTAAAAGCCACTTTAACAGTTTTTGTGACCTCTGATTTCATATCAATTAAGTCATCCAAATCAACATAATTGGATTCGTCACTTTTTGTTTTAGGGTTGCACTTGTCCTTGTATTTATTTCCAGGGAGCAGCTTTCTATAAGGTCCGGTGTTGTCTCGGTAAGTGAGAGTTTTCTCAACTGCTTCCATTTGTGCCGTTTCTTACCGCCAGAAATGCTTTTTGTTAGCGATGTTATCCTGACACAGGACGGAAAACTCTGCGCTAGAGAGAGATTGGAGTGAAGGAGGGAGGGAGAGTGAGAGGGGGGTCAGTCTAGTTGCCCTCGGAATCTCAAATGCACTCTGTTGAATAATCCGCTATCCGTTCTCAGCGCATGAAGCTGTTGCTCTTTACCGCTTCTCTCGACGACAGTTTCGGATGACATGTCAGCTACATTAGCAGGCTGGGGTCAAACCTTCGCCACAGCGTGCGAATTTAGGACTACATGCTAATCTCCGTGATGCTGCTCTCTTTGATAACGTAGCCGTGCACAATCAATTGCGCGATTGAGAAAGAGAGAGAGAGAGAGTGACAGAGAGAGAGAGAGAGAGTGACAGAGAGAGAGAGAGAGGGGGGGGGGGGGGGGGGGGGGAGAGAGAGACGAATGACCATGTGGATTTAACGACTCTTATGGAATGCGCGTGAACATGATCTCCCTTGTACCAAATTACAATAAATTACGCACAGCGACAGAATACCCAAAGTGTTATTGTATTTTCTAGTAAATATTTGGTGCGCCCATGCAGTCTATTAGATACTAAAACGTAAACATTAAAGCTCTATAGTGTTGCCTTAAATACTTGCATATGTGACAAATAGGCTATAAAAGATGACGGAATGGAAGACGTGCTATTTTTATCAGCCGTGCATGGAGCTAAATCTCAGTGCCGCACAGCACAGGCACTCGCTGACTGCGTAGTAGGCCTACTCGTTATGAAAAATATTAGGTCCTTATTTAACTCATAATTAAAATATTTTTTTAAGTATTTTAGAAATATGTTAAAGGGGTTTAACGCTACTGTAGCTTCCTCCTATTTCCAAGAGAATTGTCGCGTGTCAGCTTCTGTATGCCCAAAGTGCAGTTAAGAACATGGAATGTGCGTCACCTTTCCTAGAAGAACAGCTAATTTTCCTAGAAAACTGCGAAAACTTCTATCCAGATCTTTCTTTCTTTCGTTCTATACTGTCTAAATAAATACCTTCTAAGTAAATAAATACATTTTGGAAGGAAGATTTTCTAATGAAAGGGGAGATCAGAAATGCAGAGCATCAATGTCCCTAACAAATGAACAAAATTGCTAGACTACTTTGATATTAGAACCCGAAACGGCTTTCAGCTCTTATTCGCTGTATTTATGTGATAGCTGCAATACATTGGACTTCAACTATTTTTTGACAGCTGAATGCTATCAATGCTCCACCCACGATTTTCAACAGCTGCAAATAACGAGAACCGGGGAGGTTGTCCAATAAGTTCCATCGGGAAACTCACAGCAAGGACTGCGATTCAATGCGTCAACAATGGTACATGTTTTTCTCATCTTATACAGTATGTATGGACTTTGCGATCGACCTGACTGTATATTGGTGACAAACTTGATGAAAAAAATGTCAACATTTGTACAGCAGTGGTATTCAAACGTCTTCACCCGAAATGCCAAAAACATTATCGGGGACAGTGGACATCAAACACAAATTTCTGCAGAATAACCATTATTCAAATATAAAACATTGATGTTCCCTGGCACATTTTCTGAATGTATGCTATACTCTTTGATCTCCTTTGTTGATCTGTCTTCCTCTGACTTTTCAATCATTGACTGGTGGCCAGAGCTCAGTAATGAATCGTTAGGCCTAATGGAGAAATAAGACATTGATTATATTTTAAATTAACATTAAATAGCCATTGATTCTTGAAGAATATAGCTTATAAATGTATCATGACCTTAGTTTAACTGTCTTACCCCATTATATAAACTTGTTTTATACTATTGTTTGTAAACAATTTAGGCCTAATTGTAATCAAGCACTGTATAGCTTTAAAAAAAATGAAACTATAATTTGGATCTCAGGATGGTCGATCCTTGCATCCATAGCTCTGTCTATGAATTTGAGAGTGGTTACATTTCTACAGCCCCATCCCTCAGCTGTTTTCCAAAACAAGATTTCTGAGGCATTTATGTAGTGTTTATGAAGATGCTATGAATGCCCTGGTAAGCCTTTGTGACCACACACACAGACACACACACACACACACACACACACACACACACACACACACACACACACACACACACACACACACACATTTGTTTTACTATCCTTATGGGGACCAAACAATTGATTCCCATTCAATATCCTATTTCCCTAACCCCTAAGCCTAATCCTAACCCTAACCCTTAACCTAGCTCTGAATCCAAAACCCTAATTCTAACCCTAATTGTAAACCCAACCCTGAACCTAACCCCTAAGCCTAAAAAAGCCTTTTCCCTTGTGGGGACCGGTGAAATGTCCCCACTTGTATGGACTTTTGGTCCCCACAATGATAGTAAAACAAAACCACACAAACACACACACGCACACGCACACATACACACACACACAGTTGTATACCTCTTATTTTTTCGAAACTACAATAAATGAAAGTAAGCAGGATATGCAGATGAGGCACAGGCACAGCCTCGTGACAAGGAACGACTGTCCCTCTGAGCTTCTAACTTGACATCAAACTGAGGGGCGTGGGGGTAGAACCGGGCCTCATTCCATTCCAAAATTCTGCCCCCTCCCTTCTGCTCTCGTTCACTTGTCATCACAGCCTTGAGACGACTGGGTGGGTGTTATGCAATAGCTTCACCTAGTTTCAGCCATATTGCTTTGGTTTCACCTATACTGTCTGGTCAGTTCTGTGAAGGGGTGCAGGATACTGCCGAATCTACAAATCACCTTCCATCATAAATAACAACTCATTATTATTTGTAGATCAGTCAGTCACAACTTATCCATGATACATTACAGTTTTGATGCTCTGGAACATGGCCACATTCTGCATGTGAGAGGAGCTCCAGCTAACAGCTCCTGTCACTCATAGGGAATATTTAAACTCTTGACACCCGCCACCTTTCTCTCTAGCTTTGATAACATGAGGGAGAGGTGTGGGGGTTTGACTGCATTTGTCTCGATGGTGTCTTGGTGTCAGTTATGAGTGGGTTCTTTAACTCTCTGACACACCCACATGTTTAAATGACCTCCACAAAGCTGATAAATTTAGGCAGCTATTTAAAATGGAGACACCCCTCATGCAAGCATGTTGGGATCAGTTACTTACAGTGGGCACATTAAAACAGCAGGTGTTAAATCATGACCACCATTAATCAAAGCCCTGAACAGTCCATGTGGAGATCTTTTAAACCCTCCCTCACACACACAGACAAATACACCAACACATGGGCAAATGTTCCACAGGAAGTATATCATATTTTTGGGAATAACCTAAATAATGTTATAATGTAGGTAATGTCCATAATGATATACTCTATGTAGTCCCATTCAAAAGATCAATGGATTTCTGAATGAATGTACTCAAACTCATCTGATGAGATTTTCATCAAAGCAAGGGAAGGAACCATTATGTCAGAGGTCACAAAATATGTAATCCAATTTGATTCTCTCACACCAAAAACGACTTCAAACGGCTCCATTTACTATACTAAAATGTTACAAATGTAGATCTATATTTCAAATACTTGAAATGGAAAGACTTGTGTGTATAAGGGCACAAGGCGAGACCCAAATGCAGACACAGGAGGCAGATGGTTGAGCTCCGATACTTATTATACCAAAGGGGTAGGCAAAAAGCAGGTCGGGGACAGGCGAGAGTTCATAAACCAGGTCAGAGTCCAAACAGTACCAGGGGATAGAGCGGGCATGACAGTGTGTGTGCTGACCAGCTACGCAAGTCTGTCATCAGAGACTATATATTTACAAAATCAAAATAGCTCATAACATAGTTGATCAGTTTCTGTCATAGTGTTGGAACATACATAAACTATTTCCTCCAGAGCTTGTGGAAGGGGCAATCTTGTGCAGTTGTACAATGGACGCTTTTGGGAACTGAGCAACAACACTGTATATCGAACCAAAACGTTGGGCCTTAACATTGTTAATTCATTGAATATTTTTTTATTTTAGCTTTATTTTAGCAGGCAGTCAAATTGAGACCAATGCCCCTTTTCCAGGGGGGCCCTGCATGAACACAATGTCTAACGTTTACAACATTCAAACACAAAAACACAAAGACACAATACTAAAAGCAATTTAAAAAGCAATCACATTCCTCAACAATGAGGTCTTCCATTAACAACTTGAACTGCCCTAGCGGTAACAGCATCAAGGTGCAGAAAGATCTGCAAATCGTTACATACATGGGGCACAAAAAAACTGAATGCAGATTTACCTAATTCCGTAGTGATCAACGGGACCTCTAAAGTTAGCCATCGCTGTGATCGAGTCTGGTAACTCGTATCTCTGTAATTTAACAATGACGTAATTAAGGTATAATGGAAGTTTGCATAAGATTGCTTTGTGAACAAAAAGACAGCAGTGCATTGATCTACAAGACTTAAGAAGGGCCAGCCTACAGAATTTAGTCAGGTGTACTGAACCTATCGCCCGTAGTACAGCAACGTGCGCCATGATAAACTGCATCCAATGGCTTCGACACAGTGGCATCTCTATTCATATAGACAATAGATATCGCCATAGTCTAAAGATGGAAGGAATATCAACTGAATTATGTGTTTTCTGCTATTTAACGAAAGGCATGCGCTATTCCTATAAAGGAAGCACATTTTAATTAATGACTTCTTAAAACTTCTTATGGCTGCATTCCGCTACCGGGATCGATATGACAGCAGCCAGAGAAAGTGCAGGGCACCAAATTCAAACAGAAATCTCATAATTAAAATTCCTCAAACATACATGTGTCTTATATCATTTTAAAGGTATTCTTGTTGTTAATCCCACCAAAGTGTCCGATTTCAAATATGCTTTTCAGCGAAAGCACTACAAACGATTATGTTAGGTCACCATCAAACCACAATAAGCACAGCCATTTTTCCAGCGAAAGATAGCAGTCAGAAAAAGCAGAAATAGAGATAAAATGAATCACTAACCTTTGATTATCTTCATCAGATGACACTCATAGGACTTCATGTTACACAATACATGCATGTTTTGTTTGATAAAGTTCATATTTATAACAAAAAATCTGAGTTTACATTGGCGCGTTACATTCACTAGTTCCAAAAACATCAGGTGATTTTGCATAGCCACATCGTTTCAACAGAAATACTCATCATACATGTAGATGATAATACAAGTTATACACATGGAATTATAGATATACCTCTCCTTAATGCAACCGCTGTGTCAGATTTTAAAAAAACTTTACGGAAAAAGTAAATCATGCAATAATCTGAGAAGGAGCTCAGAACAATAGCCAAATTAGCCGCCATGTTGGGGTCAACAGAAACCAGAAAATACATGATAAATGTTTCCTTACCTTTGATGAACTTCATCAGAATGCAGTCCTAGGAATCCCAGGTCCACAATAAATGTTTGATTTGTACGATAATGTCCGTTATTTATGTCCAATTAGCTACTTTGGTTAGCGCCTTTGGTAAACAATTCCAAAGTCACAAAGCGCCTCTCAAAGTCCAAAGTCCACTTTAACGTGACGAAATGTCCAAAAGTTCCGTAACAGTCAGTAGAAACATGTCAAACGATGTACTGAATCAATCCTTAGAATGTTGTTAACATACATCTTGAATAACGTTCCAACCGGAGAATTAGATTGACTTCAGAAGAGCGGTGGAACGGACTTCCTCCTCATGTGAAGGCGCATGGTGAATGCCTGATCAGCTCGTGGCAGTGATTACTCAGTCCTGTCTCCTTCGGCGCCCCTTCACATTAGAATTATCAGACAAAGTTCTGTTGACTGTTGACATCTAGTGGAAGCCGTAGGAAGTGAAAACTCATCCATCTCGCTGTAATTTCATTGAGAGCTTGGTTGAAAATCTGCCACCTCAGAAAAAATCCAAACAGGAAGTGGAACTTCTCAGGTTTTTGCCTGCCATATGAGTTCTGTTATACTCACAGACATAATTCAAACAGTTTTAGAAACTTCAGAGTGTTTTCTATCAAATATGAATAATAATATGCATACTGTATATTAGCAACTGGGACTGAGGAGCAGGACGTTTAATATGGGCACCTCTGTGCACCTTTCATCCAAGCTACTCAATACTGCCCCTGCAGCCATAAGAAGTTTAACTCATCAATACAATTTTTGAAAGAAATCTTTTCATCAATTCAGATACCCAGATTTTTAGATACCCAGATATGGGCACCACCCAATGTACATATGCATACATTTGTAACGGGTGACGCTCTCCTCATCCTCGGAAGAGGTGAGGAGAGAAGGATCTTCAGACCAAAACGCAGCTTGTGGGAAATAAGCCATCTTTATTATAACAACGATAAAGATGGCAACACGAAACGAAACAAACACTTTCAAAACTACAAAATAACAAAACGACGTTGACGAGACCTGAACATAAACTTACATAACTAAACATAAACTTACGTACAGGAAACAGACGACATCGAAACGAAAACGAAACAAACAAACGCTACAGTCCCATGTGGTACGAACATAACATACGGACACAGGAGACAATCACCCACAAACAAACAGTGAGAATGCCCTACCTAAATATGACTCTTAATTAGAGGCAAACGCAAACCACCTGCCTCTAATCAAGAGCCATACCAGGCAAACCAAAACCAACATAGAAACAGATAACATAGAATGCCCACCCAACCTCACGTCCTGACCAACTAACACACAAAACTAACATAAATAGGTCAGGAACGTGACAGTACCCCCCCCACAAGGTGCGAACTCCGGACGCACCAGCACAAAGTCTAGGGGAGGGTCTGGGTGGGCATCTAACCACGGTGGTGGCTCAGGCTCCGGGCGCGGTTCCCACCCCACCATAATCCATCCTAGCCTCCTCCCTCCAAGAATGTCCACCCTCTTTCTTCCCCCACAAAATCCTCTTAATAACATATCTAATAATGACAATACCGGGACAGAGAGATAAACCAAGACAGAGGGATAGATAAGAATATAGAGGTAGATAAAGATAGAGAGGGAGATCAGGATAGAGGGGCAACTCCGGACTGAAAGGCAGCTCCGGACAGAGAGACAGCTCTGGACTGATGGGCAGTTCTGGGTATCTAGCCTTTTCAGGCTGAAGGGCAGCTCATGGCTGACTGACGACTCTCGACGCTCATGGCAGGCTGACGGCTCTCGACGCTCATGGCAGGCTGACGGCTCTCGACGCTCATGGCAGGCTGACGGCTCTCGACGCTCATGGCAGGCTGACGGCTCTCGACGCTCATGGCAGGCTGACGGCTCTCGCTGCTCATGGCGCTCTGACGGCTCTGGCTGCTCATGGCGCTCTGACGGCTCTGGCTGCTCATGGCTCGCTGGCGGCTCTGGCTGCTCATGGCTCGCTGGCGGCTCTGGCAGATCCTGTCTGGTTGGCGGCTCTGGCAGATCCTGTCTGGTTGGCGGCTCTGGCAGATCCTGTCTGGTTGGCGGCTCTGGCAGATCCTGTCTGGTTGGCGACTCTGGCAGATCCTGTCTGGCTGACGGCTCTAGCGGCTCCTGTCTGGCTGACGGCTCTAGCGGCTCCTGTCTGGCTGACGGCTCTGTAGGCTCATGGCAGACGGGCGGCTTTGCAGGCTCATGGCAGACGGGCGGCTTTGCAGGCTCCTGGCAGACGGATGGCTCAGATGGCGCTGGGGAGACGGATGGCTCAGATGGCGCTGGGGAGACGGATGGCTCAGATGGCGCTGGGGAGACGGATGGCTCAGATGGCGCTGGGGAGACGGATGGCTCTGGCCGGATACGGTGCACTGTAGACCTGGTGCGTGGTGCCGGAACTGGAGGCACCGGGCTAAGGATAAGCACCTTCCTACTAGTGCGGGGAGCAGGAACAGGGAACACTGTACTCTCAAAGCCTACTCTATCCCTGATGCGAGGTACCGGCACTGGTGACACCGGGCTGAGGACAAGCACATCAGGATTAGTAGGGGGAGAAGATACAGTTTGTTCAGGACTCTGGAGACGCACTGGTAGCTTAGTGCGTGGGGCCGGAACTGGAGGCACCGGGCTAGATACACGCACTACAGGGAGAGTGCGTGGAGGAGGAACAGGGCTCAGGATACGCACTGGTAGCCTAGTGCATAGTGTAGACACTGTAGGTACTAGGCTGGGGCGGGGAGGTGGTGCCGGAAATACCGGACCGTGGAGGCGTACTGGCACTCTTGAGCATTGAGCTTGCCCAACCTTACCTGGTTGAATGCTCCCGGTTGCCCGACCAGTGCGGGGAGGTGGAATAACCCGCACCGGGCTATGTAGGCGAACCGGGGAAACCATGCGTAAGGCAGGTGCCATGTATGCCGGCCCGAGGAGACGCACTGGAGACCAGACGCGTTGAGCCGGCCTCATGACACCTGGCTCAATACTCAATCTAGCCCTACCAGTGCGGGGAGGTGGAATAACCCGCACTGGGCTATGCACTCGTACAGGAGACACCGTGCGCTCTACTGCGTAACACTGCGCCTGCCCGTACTCCCGCTCTCCACGGTAAGCCTGGGAAGTGGGCGCAGGTCTCCTACCTGCCCTTGGCCCACTATCTCCTAGCCCCCCCCCCAAGAAATTTTTGGGAATTACTCACGGGCTTTTTTGGCTTCCGTGCCAGACGCGTTCCCTCATAGCTCCGGTTCCTCTCCCCGGTAGCCTCTGCTCTCCTCAGTGCCTCCACCTGTTCCCACGGCTTTTCGGGCTTCCAGCCACGTCTCCTTGCTGCCTCCTCAAACCACCGCTCCTGGGCTTTAGCTGCCTCCCTCTCTTCCTGAGAACGGCGATTTTCTCCTGCCTTAGCCCAGGGACCTTCTCCATTCATTATCTGTTCCCATGTCCAGAAATCCTTGTTTTCCTCCTGTCCCTTACTCCGTTTAGTTTCCCTTTGCCGCTTGGTCTTAGCGTGGTGGGTGATTCTGTAACGGGTGACGCTCTCCTCATCCTCGGAAGAGGTGAGGAGAGAAGGATCTTCAGACCAAAACGCAGCTTGTGGGAAATAAGCCATCTTTATTATAACAACGATAAAGATGGCAACACGAAACGAAACAAACACTTTCAAAACTACAAAATAACAAAACGACGTTGACGAGACCTGAACATAAACTTACATAACTAAACATAAACTTACGTACAGGAAACAGACGACATCGAAACGAAAACGAAACAAACAAACGCTACAGTCCCATGTGGTACGAACATAACATACGGACACAGGAGACAATCACCCACAAACAAACAGTGAGAATGCCCTACCTAAATATGACTCTTAATTAGAGGCAAACGCAAACCACCTGCCTCTAATCAAGAGCCATACCAGGCAAACCAAAACCAACATAGAAACAGATAACATAGAATGCCCACCCAACCTCACGTCCTGACCAACTAACACACAAAACTAACATAAATAGGTCAAGAACGTGACAACATTTTTATCATATACATTTTTAAGCGTTTTGGAAAAGAACATAATTAATTTTACCTGCATTTAAGTACCAATTTCAGTTCAACAAAGGCTTTCTGCAAAGCAAAAAAAAGCAGATTGGAGTTCTGAAAGAGCCTTGTCAACAGAAGGGGCTACAGAATACATAACTGTATCGTCCACATTCAAGTGGAGGTTACAATTTCTTACAGACAAACCATTATTGTTATATAGATAGTAAATAGTACAGGGCCCAAAATCGACCTTTGGAGAACACCTTTCGTAATATCAAGGAAACCTAACTTAACTCAATCAGAAGAAACATATTGTGTTCTGTCTGTCAGGTAGTTTTCAAACCAAATGCAGCCTGCCTGACCCAGGCCAATTTCAGACTGTCTATGAATTAATAATGAATGGTCAATCAATCAATCAATTAACTGTATTCATACAGCCCTTCTTACATCAGCTGATGTCACAAAGTGCTGTACAGAAACCCAGCCTAAAACTCACAAAAGCAAGCAATGCAGGTGTAGAAGTACGGTGGCTAGGAAAAACTCCAATAGAAAAGCCAGAACTTAGGAAGAAACAGCAGAGAATTGAGGCAGAGAATCCCAGTGGAGAGAGGGGAACCGGCCAGGCAGAGACAGCAAGGGGGGTTCGTTGCTCCAGTGCCTTTCCGTTCACCTTCACACTCCTGGGCTGACTACACTCAATCATAGGACCTACTGAAGAGATACATTTTTAATAAAGACTTAAAGGTCGAGACCGAGTCTGCGTCTCTGACATGGATAGGTAGACCATTCCATAAAAATGGAGCTCTACAGTAGAAAGCCCTGCCTCCTGCTGTTTGCTTATAAATTCTAACAACAGTAAGGAGGCCTGCGTCTTGTGTACGTGTAGGTATGTACGGCAGGACCAAATCGGAGCAATAGGAGCAAGTCCATGTAATGCTTTGTAGGTTAGCAGTAAAACCTTGAAATCAGCCTTAGCCTTAACAGGAAGCCAGTGTAGAGAGGCTAGCACTGGAGTAATATGATACAATTTTGGGGTTCTAGTCAGGATTCTAGCAGCCATGTTTAGCACTAACTGAAGTTTATTTAGTGCTTTATCCGGGTAGCTGGAAAGTAGAGTATTGCAGTAGTCTAACCTAGAAGTGACAAAGCATGGATACATTTTTCTGCATCATTTTTGGACAGAAAGTTTCAGATTTTTGCAATGTTACGAAGATGGAAAAAAGCTGTCCTTGACACAGTCTTGATATGTTCGTCAAAAGTGAGATCAGGGTCCAGAGTAATGCCGAGGTCCTTCAGAGTTTTATTTGAGACGACTGTACAACCATCAAGATTCATTGTCAGATTCAACAGAAGATCTCTTTGTTTCTTGGGACGTAGAACAAGCATCTCTGTTTTGTCAGAGTTTAAAAGTAGAAAGTTTGCAGCCATCCACTTCCTTATGTTTGAAACACAGGCTTCCAGCGAGGGCAATTTTTGGGCTTCACCATGTTTCACTGAAATGTACAGCTGTGTGTCATCCGCATAGCAGTGAAAGTTAACATTATGTTTTCGAATGACATCCCCAAGAGGTAAAATATATAGTGAAAACAATAGCGGTGCTAAAACGGAACCTTGAGGAACACCTAAATTTACAGTTGATTTGTCAGAGGACAAACCATTCACAGAGAGAAACTGATATCTTTCCGGCAGATAAGATCTAAACCAGGCCAGAACTTGTCCGTGTAGACACATTTGGGTTTCCAATCTCTCCAAAAGAATGTGGTGATCGATGGTATCAAAAGCAGCACTAAGGTCTAGGAGCACGAGGACAGATGCAGAGCCTCGGTCTGACGCCATTAAAAGGTCATTTACCACCTTCACAAGTGCAGTCTCAGTGCTTTGATGGGGTCTAAAACCAGACTGAAGCATTTCATATACATTGTTTGTATTCAGGAAGGCAGTGAGTTTCTGCACAGCAGCTTTTTCTAAAGCATTTGAGAGGAATGGGAGATTCGATATAGGCCAATAGTTTTTTATATTTTCTGGGTCAAGGTTTGGCTTTTTCAAGAGAGGCTTTATTACTGCCACTTTTAGTGAGTTTGGTACACATTCGATGGATAGAGAGCCGTTTATTATGTTCAACATAGGAGAGCCAAGCACAGGAAGCAGCTCTTTCAGTAGTTTAGTTGGAATAGGGTCCAGTATGCAGCTTGAAGGTTTAGAGGCCATGATTATTATTATTATTATAATTATGTGTTAGGTTTTCACATAGCTTCAAACAACTGTTCAACAAAAGGTCTGTTTTTATTAGGTGTGTCTGTGTAATTAGTAAACTCTCTTGCTCTCCAAATCCCACACCGTGACAAACAAACCCCAATAACATATGCTGAGTCAGAGTAGCCAGTAAAGGCTTCCCTTCCCCCCAATTCACAAGCTGTGGTCACAGCTAATAAATCTGCCTGTTGCGCTGTTAAATGGTCTGGTAGGGGCCGTATAACCTCAATATCACCTCCCACATCTACTACAGCAAATCCTACATGTTAATACCCTGAGGTTTGATCTATATAGGCAGATCCATCAATGAACAACACCATGACAAGATTCAAGCAGAGGTTCTTCAAACAAGTTTTTGTCCTGTACACATTCCTGGGCTGTCCAGATGTCCCTGTTATTGTTACTAATGATTTGCTCAGGGATGCTCCAACAACTTGTCCAGGTTTGCCTAAACAGGAACAATGAGCTTCAATGTCTTATTATAAATGATAGGTCATGTCCATAACATTAAGAGTATCCATTGGCTCTTCTCAGGCACCTTCATTGTTGATTCTGAGCGAAATGAGAACTGTTGGTGTACTGATTTCCCATTGGCTGTCCTCTGTCATTAGCAAAGTGTCCTCTTTCTCTTCCAGGCCTAAATTGTCCTTTGCCCCTGATATATCATCTTCCTCTTCCATTTCCCCCACACTGTGAACTTATATGCCCCAACTTCCCACAGGTCCAGCATTAAGTGTTGTTCCAGTCACGAGGACCTCTAGCGGGCCCATATCCTCTGCCATACCATGTTTTTATGTCACCATAAGGCTGAATGGGGAAAGGCACAGACCCTGCAGGCACCAGGTTCACGGGTACCAGATGTGACTGTGGGGGGCTGCAGGTTGTGGTTGTGGTGAGCCTGTAGGAACAAATTGAGCTGATGTCTTGCGTTTTCCAGTCTGTTCCTTTTTTGTAGAGTGAGTTGGGCTGGCGAGGGAAACTCCCTCCAGGAACTGTGCCTCCTTTTCCTTCCAGCACCATCATTGCCATCACAGTTTCTGAGACAAGGGCACTCGTCATCTCCTTCTGTTTGTCCATTTTTCTTGTCTGAATTATCTCCTTGTCTAAATCCAACCTAGCCTTGTTGAATGAACCATCCATTGGATATCTACTTTCTCCTGCCATCTCAGTCCATGCATGCCATTTCTTAAAAGTGTCTGTAAATTCCACAGCAGGAAACTTATTTCGCATATATTCAACAGGCGTGACAGGCTTCATTGCTCCTATCTCCTCATTCTACATTTTACATTTACATTTAAGTCATTTAGCAGACGCTCTTATCCAGAGCGACTTACAAATTGGAAAGTTCATACATATTCATCTGATTTGATTCTGATTTGACTGTGCCATGGTGCCCGGCTTTTTATTTAGATTGTCTGCGTGTATTGTGTTTTTATAACCTCTATAAGGTTATCCTAAAGTGGGTGTAATATGTATGAATATGCCTATATAACTTCCTCTTTATCTCCTTTCAGTGTATGTTAAATAACAGTGGTTGATACTGCAATCCTAATTCTACTCTCACTTGATATATTTCACACACAGGCCTCACAGAGACAACCTCATGGTAAACTTAAATGTCTAATGTTTTATCTCAAGTGTAGAGTAATAGTAATGTTATACACCAGTGCCCCCTGGTGTAGGATCACAAAACATATATATATATATATATATATATATATATATATATATATATATATATATATATATATATCTAACAAATACTTTCAACCTTTTATTATTATAACTTCTGTCCTACTCCTAACTTTTGTATTCCACTATTGGGCCATCACCCAATAACTCCCGCCATAATCCACAGCCAAACACACAATGAAACATACAACGCACCATTCATAAACAACTTAACTCATTCACTTGGTAAATTTCACACAAAATGACCACTATTCATAACCAACTCAACTCATTCACTGGGTACCTCTGCAAAATAAACACTACAAAAATCAAAATGAACTTAGTTATATAGTAATGGTCTCCCGCATTACAACTCAAAATAAAATCAAAAACAAAATAACTAGTATTGGGGTAATTGTCGCATTACCTCTACAAAATAAAAAATAGGTGATTATTATCTCTAAACTACCACTCCTAAAGAAAATAACCAGTATTATAGTAATGGACGCTGCAATACAAAACAAAATGAAATTAAAGAGTTGAGTAATGATCACTACATTACTCCCAATATAATGGAAGATCAATGCTGAACCATCTCTTCAAAACCGAAAGAACTAGTATCCGTAACAGTCACCCGTATTACACACCCAAAATAAAATAGATGATCATTACTGAATCACTTCTTAAAATTAAAACTAGTATTCCAATAATGGTCTCCTGCATTATTACACAAAATAAAATTAAAATCATCAATCATTCATTTCATTCATCCTATATTGACAACATGCATTTCACTAATAGTCCGTTACGTACTTTCTCCAACTATGATCCGACTATGTCATATTCAAAGTGTATGTCTATAATTTAGATTGAGTGAGGTGCCACTTACTTGTTAGAGGCAAACCACACCAGTAAATCCATTTAATTACAGACTTAGATTAAACGGGTGTCTGCTTACCTTATTTAATTTTGAGCTCTGGCAATGTGGTGTGGAATCTCTACCAACCGCGGTGACATTCACTCCTGGCAAGCTCTCCATATGTTAGGGTTCGTTTCCTCGTTTCCTTATCAATCAGTTACTCATTGGTGAAATTAGCATTATGACAATATCTTTAATTAAATCATTCAAAAACCTTTATTAATGCAATTGCAGACAGAAGTTGACAAACAGGAACATAGCATGAATGTTGCTGAGTAAGTTCTGCATCAAACAAAAGGTCTCAAGTTGTTTTATTAAACCGAAGTCCCGCCTTAGTGATGTCACTGACTACGTCATTACCTTTTTACTCCTGAGACCAAAACCCTGCATCCATAGCTATACAAACATAGTTTGTGTTTATCTAAAAGCTAGGCAATAAATGTCCCCTCCCCAAAGTTGATTTATTGTGGAATGTCTGAGTAGTCTCTTATCTCCCACACTCCCCTGCAGAGTTCTATCTCAGTCACACATTATGAGAGAGAGAGTGAGTGAGTGAGTGAGTGAGTGAGTGAGTGAGTGAGTGAGTGAGTGAGTGAGTGAGTGAATGAGAGAGAGAGAGAGAGAGAGAGAGAGAGAGAGAGAGAGAGAGAGAGAGACACGAATGACCATGTGGATTTAACGACCCTCAAACATTTGTACAGCCCCAAATCATGACCACTAGTTGAATCCTGACACTCGTAAGTAAGCATTTCACTGTAAGGTCGGCGCATGTGACAATTTTTATTTTATTTTATTTGATCACGTGGACTGGGATATGTTCTGGGTAGCCTCAGAGAATAACATTGACATATACGTTGACTTGAGCGAGTTTACAAGGAAGTGTATAGGAGATGTTGTACCCACTGTGACTATTAAAACCTTCCCTAACCAGAAACTGTGGATTGATGGCAGCATTCGCGCAAAACTGAAAGCATGTACCACCGCATTTAATCATTGCAAGGCGACTGGAAATATGGCTGAATATAAACAGTGTAGTTATTCCCTCCGTAAGGCAATCAAACAAGCAAAGTGTCCGTATAGAGACAAAGTGGAGTCGCAATTCAACGGATCAAACACGAGACGTATGTGGCAGCGTCTACAGACAATCACGGATTACAAAAAGAAAACCAGCCCAGTCACAGACATCGACGTCTTTTTTCCAGACAAATTAAACAACTTCTTTGCGCGCTTTGAGGACAGTACAGTGCTACTGATGCGGCCCACTACCAAAGACTTAGGGCTCTCTTTCTCCGTGGCCAACTTGAGTAAAACATTTTAACGTGTTAACCCTCGCAAGGCTGCCGGCCCAGACGGCATCCCTAGCTGCATCCTCATAGCATGCGCAGACCAGCTGACTGGTGTGTTTATGGACATATTCAATCAATCCCTATCCCAGTCCCCACATACTTCAAGATGCCCACCATTGTTCCTGTTCCCAAGAAAGCTAAGGTAACTGAAGTAAATGACTATCGCCCCATAGCACACTTCTGTCATCATGAAGTGCTTTGAGAGACTAGTCAAGAATCATATCACCTCCATCTTACCTGTCACCCTAGTGACAGTAATTACTGTACGAGCTGTTTTGGGGAAATGTGTCATTCAGTACAAACCATTACACTATGTAGAAAACATTGAAGCGAACTGAACGCACCCCAGCTGTCTTGTAATGTTGCCCTTATGGAATGTAATTTCTTGAGCACATTCTTTGAGAACATAATGTAGGAATCAAGATTATTTGCATGTGAAAATGTCATGGGGTGCATTTGCTTCATTGTTTACATTTTTGTTGCTGGCCCATTATTTGATGGTATGCACATTTTACAGTGTGTGGTTTTATTCTAATTGGAGTATTCCAGTGAGCCCTCCCTTATATTACAATCTACTTCCCCCTTGTGGTGGACTACATGTACAAAATCCATTTTAGAAGAACATTTCCACTTAAACAGTGCTTTGTCCACAAGTCAATGAATGAATGAAATATGCATACAGTGCCTTGCAAAAGTATTCATACCCCTTGGATTTCCTCACATTTTGTGTTAAAGTGGGATTAAAATGGATTTAACTGTAAAAAAAAATCAACGATCTACACAAAATACAAAGTCAAAAAAACAAATAACGCTTTTAAGATTGATAGAAATTAATTAACCAAAATAAAGTTGTATAATGAGTAACATGAGTAATGAGTAACACCACATGTTAGAAACACCTTTGGCAACAATTACAGCTGTGAGTCTTCTTGGGTAAGTCTCTAAGAGCTTTACACAACTGGATTGTGTAATATTTGTCCATTATTCTTTTCATAATTCTTTAAGATCTGTCAAGATGTTGGGGATCATGACTAGACAGCAAGTTTCTACCAGACTTAGGTCAGGGGAACATTAACTGTTTTCATGGTAAGCAACTCCAGTTGGCCTTGTTGAAGGTTATTGTCCTGATGAAAGGTGAATTCCTCTCCCAGTGTCAAGCGGTTTTCATCTAGGATTTTGGATTTTGCCTGTTTCTTTTTTCCCTGAAAACCTCCCAAGTATTTGCCGATGTCAAGCATACCCATACCATGATGCAGCCAACACTATGCTTGAAAATAAGGAAGCAGTTACTCAGTGATGTGTTATGTTTGATTTGCCCTAAAGATGGGGGTGGCAGGTAGCCTTAGTGGTTGGAGCGTTGGGCCAGTAACCGAAAGGTTGCTAGATCAAATCCCTGAGCTGACAAGGTGAAAATCTGTTGTTCTGTCCCTGAACAAGGCACTGTTCCTAGGCTGCCATTGTAAATAAGAATTTGTTCTTAACTGACTATCATTGTTATATGAAATAAAAAAACATAAGGCTTTGCATTTAGGCCAAAAAATGTATTCCCTTAGAGAGTTTTTTTTCTTCATACAAAATGCATGTTTTGGAATATTTCAATCAATCAATCAAATGTATTTATAAAGCCCCTTTTACATCAGCCAATGTCACAAAGTGCTATACAGAAACCCAGCCTAAAATCCCAATCAGCAAGCAATGCAGATGTAGAAGCACGGTGGCTAGGGAAAACTCCCTAGAAAGGCCGGAACCTATGAAGAAACCTAGAGAGGAACCAGGCTCTGAGGGGTGGCCAGTCCTCTTCTGGATGTGCCGGGTGGAGATTATAACAGTACATGGCCAAGATGTTCAAACGTTCATAGATGACCAGCAGGGTCAAATAATAATAATCACAGTGGTTGTAGAGGGTGCAACAGGTCAGCACCACAGGAGTAAATGTCAGTTGGCTTTTCATAGCCGATTATTCAGTTGGAGACAGCAGGTGCAGTAGAGAGAGATACTCGAAAACAGCAGGTCCGGGACAAGGTAGCACGTCCGGTGAACATGTCAGGGTTCCATAGCCGCAGGCAGAACAGTTGAAACTGGAGCAGCATCAGGCCAGGTAGTCCTGAGGCATGGTCCTAGGGCTCATGTCCTCCGAGAGAAGAGAGAAAAGAGAGAAAGCGAGAAAGAGAATAAGAGAGAGAGATAGAGGGAGCATACTTAAATTCACACAGGACACCGGATAAGACAGGATAAATACTCCAGATATAACAGACTGATCCTAGCCTCCCGACACATAAACTATTGCAGCATAAATACTGGAGGCTGAGACAGGATGGGTCGGGAGACACTGTGGCCCTGTCCGACGATACCCCCGGACAGGGCCAACCAGAATACAATATTTGTATTCTGTATATTTGCAATTTAAGCCATTATTTTGGAGTCACTACAATGTTGTTGATCCATCCTTCATGTTCTCCCATCACAGCCATTGAACTCTGTAACTTTTTTTAAATCACCAATGGCCTCATGGTAACATTCCTGAGCAGTTTAAGACTATCTTTGATGTGTCTAGGTAGTTTAATACATCATCCACAGCATAATTATTGTGGCTGCTTCACGTGATGTATTGTTGTCTCTACCTTCTTGCCTTTGTGCTGTTGTCTGTGCCCAATAATGTTTGTACCATGTTTTGTGCTGCTACCATGTTGTGCTGCTTCCATGTTGTTTTGCTACCATTGTTATTGTCATGTGGTGTGGATGCCATGCAGTGTTGTCATGTGTTGCTGAAATGCTATGTTGTTGTCTTAGGTCCCTCTTTATGTAGTGTTGTTGTGTCTCTCTTGTCGTGATGTGTGTTTTGTCCTACACTACATAATCGCCCGTTCCCGCGGGAGACATTTTGCCTTTTGGTAGGCCGTCGTTGTAAATACGAATTTGTTCTTAACAGACTTGCCTAGTTAAATAAAGGTTAAATAAAAAATATAATAGATAAAACATTTACTTGACCATGCTTAAAGAGATATTTAATGTCTGATTTGTTATTGTTATCGATCTACCAATCGCTGCCCTTCTTTATGAAGTTTATGAGGAAAAGCTCCCCTGGTCTTTGTAATTGAATCTCTGCTTGAAATTCAATTCTTGACTGAGGGACCTTATACATGTTGTATGTATGGGGGACAGAGGAATAGGTGTCAAACCCTATTATTTCTTACAGAGTGAGTCCATGTAACACATTATGTCCCTCTCTTTTCTTGCCCTCCCGGTTTTGACGCTTGCCTATCATGACTCCGAGCCCGCCTCGGAGTCAGCTTCGTGGGCTGATGGAGGAAGTCCAAACATTGGCTGAGCTCCATGAACATGCTGCTGGAGCATTTCCACGGGTCGTCTGGGGGGCAGCCTGCCATGGTGATAACCCCACTGCCCCTCAGCAACTCGGCGGTTAGTAGCGCCGCCCCACCAGCCACTCCACCTTCCCGGGAGCCCCGGTTACCTCCTCCGGAACGCTTCAATGGAGAGCCGAGCACCTCTCGGCATTTTTAGCTCAGTGTGCCCTCATTTTCGAGTTTCAACCCTCCTCCTTCCCCTGGATCACTCCAAAATAGCCTATATCATCACGCTAATGTCTGGAAGGGCTCTCACCTTGGTTACCACTGTATGGGAACAGCAGCCGTCCATATACGTGAGCCTGGAGGGGTTCGTGGGAGAGGTGAGGAAAGTTTTTGATGCCCAGTTCTCCGGAAGGAAAGCTGCCAGGAAGCTAATCCAGCTCCGGTTTGTGGTGGATTTCCGTACGTTGGCAGCGGGAGAGTGTGTGGAACCCGGAAGCACTGTTCAACATGTTCCTGCACCGCGTCTCGGAGGAGGTTAAGGACGAGCTTGCGGCTCGGGATTTACTCAAGGATTTTGACTCCTCATCGCTTTGACCATCCGCATAAATGGGCAATTGCGGGAACGACGGATGGAGAGGAAATTCAATTTCACTCGCACGTCCAGGGATTCCACCTCGCCTCCGAGTCATCCCAGAAGTCCACAACGGTCCAGTGGCCGAGAGCACCCGAGATTCCCGACCTTCCTCAAGATTCACCGAGGAGGGCCGAGGCACTGTTTTCCGAGCCCATGCAACTAGGCAGGGCTGGGCTGTCCCCGGCGGAATGGCAACACCGGATCAGCACAAGGAGCTGCCTGTATTGCGTGACTTTTGGTCATTTTGTGTCCTCGTGCCCGGTAAAAGACCAGGCTCACCAGTAGGAGCGAGTACTCTGGTGGGACATATGGGGAACTTTTCTGCTTCCCTCACTCGCACCCCTTTTCATGTCATTCTACTGTGGTGTAACCAGGCCAAATTTCTCCGGGTCCTCATTGACTCATTGACATTGACTCATTGACACCAATGAGAGCTTTTTGGATGCCACTGGTTTCCGAGCTGAACATCCCCACTCAGCCCTTCTCCATTCCTGTGGATAATAGAGCATTGGGCGTGCGCTCTATATGTCGGGTCACCCATAACACCACTCCCATCAACCTACGTGTGTCAGGGAATCACAGTGAAACCATTCAGTTCCTGCTCATCAAATTCCCCCAGATTCCCGTGGTTTTGGGATTCTCCTGTCTCCAGCGACACAACCCACTTATCAACTGGTCTACGGGTGCCATCATGGGCTGGAGTCTGCTCTGCCACGCGCACTGTCTGAAGTCGACGCAACCTGCCACTTCCCTTCCGCCGCACCACCCCTATGACTGCTGGATTGACCTTCTCCCTAGCACCACACCGCCCCAGGGTGTCTGTACTCGCTGACAGGACCTGAAACCAAGGCTATGGAGGACTACATTGGGGACTCCCTAGCTCCCTCCTCTCCCGCTGGCTCAGTGTTCTTCTTTGTGAAGAAGAAGGAAAAGACCCTGCGCCCGTGCATTGACTACCGGGGACTCAACAACATCACGATAAGGAACCGTTATCCACTACCACTCATTTCCTTGGGGGGGCATGGTGTTCTCCAAGCTGGATCTACGTAACGCCTACCACCTGGTGCGGATATGAGAGGGGGACGAGAGGAAGACCGCCTTCAACACGGCCAGCGGCCACTATGAACATCTGGTCGTGCCCTTTAACCTCACCAACGCCCCTGCCGTGTTCCAGACTCTGGTGAATGACGTTCTACGCGACATGCTGAACCGGTTCGTCTTCTTCTACATTGATAACATCCTTGTCTTCTCCCGCGCTGCCCAAGAACACATGCTCCATGTCTGGCAGGTTCTCCAGCGCCTTCTGGAGAACCAGTTATTTGTTAAGGCGGAAAATGCGAGTTCCATCACTCCACCATTCCCTTTCTGGGCTACATTATCTCTGCTGGGAGCGTCAAGATGGATCCCGAGAATGTGAAAGCGGTGGTAGATTGGCCCCAGCCTACGTCCAGGGTGCAGCTGCAACCTTTCCTGGGGTCCGCCAACTTTTATCACCGCTATATCCAGGGTTACAGCACCCTAGCCTCCCCCCTGTCTGCCCTCACCTCTACCAAGGTTCCGTTCGCGTGGTCCACGGCCGCTGATCAGGCGTTCCAGGACCTTAAACACCGCTTCACCACGGCTCCGATCCTGGTTCATCCGGCACCTTCCCGTCAGTTTGTGGTGGAGGCGGATGCTTCGGATGTCGAAGTGGGGGCTGTTCTGTCCCAAAGTTCTGCCCTGGACTTTAAGCTGCATCCCTGCGCCATGCCTGCGCCTTCGCAGTCTATCACAGTGCCATCCGTTTTGTCACCAAAGCCCCATATACTACCCACCACTGCGACCTGTATGCTCTCGTTGGCTGGCCCTCGCTTCATATTCATCGCCAAACACACTGGCTCCAGGTCATCTATAAGTCTTTGCTCAGTAACGCCCCACCTTATCTCAAATCAAAACAAATCAAAGTTTAATTGTCACATGCGCCGAATACAACAGGTGTAGACCTTACAGTGAAATGCTTACTTACAGGCTCTAACCATTGGTAAGGGGAAAAAAGGTGTGTGTATAGGTAAGTGTAGAAATAAAACAATAGTAAAAATACATTTAAAAAAAGAGTAGCAAGGCTATATACATACACCTGTTAGTCAGGCTTATTGAGGTAGTATGGACATGTAGGTATCGTTAAAGTGCCTATGCATATATGATGAACAGAGAGTAGCAGAAGCGTAAAAAGAGGGGTTGGCGGGTATTGGGACACAATGCAGATAGCCCGGTTAGCCAATGTGCGGGAGCACTGGTTGGTTGGGCCAATTTAGGTAGTACACTGCTCAAAAAAATAAAGGGAACACTTAAACAACATAATGTAACTCCAAGTCAATCACACTTCTGTGAAATCAAACTGTCCACTAAGGAAGCAACACTGATTGACAATAAATTTCACATGCTGTTATGCAAATGGAATAGACAACAGGTGGAAATTATAGGCAATTAGCAAGACACCCCCAATAAAAGAGTGGTTCTGCAGGTGGTGACCACAGACCACTACTCAGTTCCTATGCTTCCTGGCTGATGTTTTGGTCACTTTTGAATGCTGGCGGTGCTTTCACTCTAGTGGTAGCATGAGAAGGAGTCTACAACCCACACAAGTGGCTCAGATAGTGCAGCTCATCCAGGATGGCACATCAATGCGAGCTGTGGCAAGAAGGTTTGCTGTGTCTGTCAGCGTAGTGTCCAGAGCATGGAGGCGCTACCAGGAGACAGGCCAGTACATCAGGAGACGCGGAGGAAGTCGTAGGAGGGCAACAACCCAGCAGCAGGACCACTACATCCTCCTTTGTGCAAGGAGGAGCAGGAGGAGCACTGCCAGAGCCCTGCAAAATGACCTCCAGCAGGCCACAAACGTGCATGTGTCTGCTCAAACGGTCAGAAACAGACTCCATGAGGGTGGTATGAGGGCCCGACGTCCACAGGTGGGGGTTGTGCTTACAGCCCAACACCGTGCAGGATGTTTGGCATTTGCCAGAGAACACCAAGATTGGCAAATTCGCCACTGGCGCCCTGAGCTCTTCACAGATGAAAGCAGGTTCACATTGAGCACATGTGACAGACGTGACAGAGTCTGGAGATGCCGTGGAGAACATTCTGCTGCCTGCAACATCCTCCAGCATGACCGGTTTGGCGGTGGGTCAGTCATGGTGTGGGGTGGCATTTCTTTGGGGGGCCGCACAGCCCTCCATGTGCTCGCCAGAGGTAGCCTGACTGCCATTAGGAACCGAGATGAGATCCTCAGACCCCTTGTCTGGTGCGGTTGGCCCTGGGTTCCTCCTAATGCAAGACAATGCTAGACCTCATGTGGCTGGAGTGTGTCAGCAGTTCCTGCAAGAGGAAGGCATTGATGCTATGGACTGGCCCGCCCGTTCCCCAGACCTGAATCCAATTGAGCACATCTGGGACATGATGTCTCGCTCCATCCACCATTGCCACGTTGCACCACAGACTGTCCAGGAGTTGGCGGATGCTTTAGTCCAGGTCTGGGAGGAGATCCCTCAGGAGACCATCCGCCACCACCTCAGGAGCATGCCCAGGCGTTGTAGGGAGGCCATACAGGCACGTGGAGGCCACACACACTACTGAGCCTCATTTTGACTTGTTTTAAGGACATTACATCAAAGTTGAATCAGCCTGTAGTGTGGTTTTCCACTTTAATTTTGAGTGTGACTCCAAATCCAGACCTCCTTGGGTTGATAAATTAGATTTCCATTGATCATTTTTGTGTGATTTTGTTGTCAGCACATTCAACTATGTAAAGAAAAAAGTATTTAATAAGAATATTTCATTCATTCAGATCTAGGATGTGTTATTTTAGTGTTCCCTTTATTTTTTTGAGCAGTGTATGTACATGAATGTATTGTTAAGTTACTATGCATATATGATAAACAGAGAGTAGCAGCAGCGTAAAAGAGGGGTTGGGGGGGGCACACAATGCAAATAGTCCGGGTAACCATTTGGTTACCTGTTCAGGAGTCTTATGGCTTGGGGGTAAAAACTGTTGAGAAGCCTTTTTGTCCTAGACTTGGCACTCCGGTACCGCTTGCCATGTGGTAGTAGAGAGAACAGTCTATGACTGGGGTGGCTGGGGTCTTAGACAATTTTTACAGCCTTCCTCTGACACCGCCTGGTGTAGAGGTCCTGGATGGCAGGCAGCTTTGCCCCAGTGATGTACTGGACCGTACGCACTACCCTTTGAAGTACCTTGCGGTCGGAGGCCGAGCAATTGCCATACCAGGCAGTGATGCAACAGGTCAGGATGCTCTCGATGTTGCAGCTGTAGAACCTTTTGAGGATCTCAGGACCCATGCCAAATCTTTTTAGTTTCCTGAGGGGGAATAGCTCTGGAGCAACGAACCGCCCTTGCTGTCTCTGCCTGGCCGGTTCCCCTCTCTCCACTGGGATTCTCTGCCTCTAACCCTATTACAGGGGCTGAGTCACTGGCTTACTGGTGCTCTTTCATGCCGTCCCTAGGAGGGGTGCGTCACTTGAGTGGGTTGAGTTACTGACGTGATCTTCCTGTCTGGGTTGGCGCCCCCCCTTGGTTTGTGCTGTGGTGGAGATCTTTGTGGGCTATACTCGGCCTTGTCTCAGGATTGTAGTTGGTGGTTGAAGAAATCCCTCTAGTGGTGCGGGGGCTGTGCTTTGGCAAAGTGGGTGGGGTTATATCCTTCCTGTTTGGCCCTGTCCGGGGGTATCTTCGGATGGGGCCACAGTGTCTCCTGACCGCTCCTGTCTCAGCCTCCAGTATTTATGCTGCAGTAGTTTATGTGTCGGGGAGCTAGGGTCAGTTGGTTATACCTGGAGTACTTCTCCTGTCTAATCCAGTGTCCTGTGTGAATTTAAGTATGCTCTCTCTAATTCTCTCGTTCTCTCTTTCTTTCTCTCTCTCTGAGAACCTGAGCCCTAGGACCATACGTCAGGACTACCGGGCATGATGACTCCTTGCTGTCCCCAGTCCGCCTGGCCTTGCTGCTATTCCAGTTTCAACTGTTCTGCCTGCGGTTACGGAACCCCTACCTGTCCCAGACCTGCTGTTTTCAACTCTTAATGATCGGCTATGAAAAGCCAACTGAGATTTATTCCTGATTATTATTTGACCATGCTTGTCATTTATGAACATTTTGAAAATCTTGGCTCTCTCTAATTTTCTCCTTCTCTCTTTCTTTCTCTCGGAGGACCTGAGCCCTAGGACCATACGTCGGGACTACCGGGCGTGGTGACTCCTTGCTGTCCCCAGTCCGCCTGGCCTTGCTGCTATTCCAGTTTCAACTGTTCTGCCTGCGGTTATGGAACCGCCACCTGTCCCAGACCTGTTGTTTTTCAACTCTTAATGATCGGCTATGAAAAGCCAACTGAAAATTATTCATGATTATTATTTGACCATGCTTGTCACTTATGAACATTTTTAACATCTTGGCATAGTTCTGTTGTAATCTCCACCCGGCACAGCCAATCTAGCTTTTTGTTGATGTGGACACCAAGGAATTTGAAGCTCTCAACCTGCTCCACTACAGCCAAGTCGATGAGAATGGGGACGTGCTCGGTTCTCCTTTTCCTGTAGTCCACAATCATCTCCTTAATCTTCGTTACGTTGAGGGATAGGTTGTTATTCTGGCACCACCTGGCCAGGTCTCTGACCTCCTCCCTATAGGCTGTCTCGTCGTTGTCGGTGATCAGGCATACCACTGTTGTGTCGTCTGCAAACTTAATGATGGTGTTGGAGTCGTGCCTGGCCATGCAGTCGTGGGTGAACAGGGAGTACAGGAGGGGACTGAGCGCGCACCCCTGGGGAGCTCCAGTGTTGAGGATCAGCATGGCAGATGTGTTGTTCCCTACCCTCACCACCTGGGGGCGGCCTGTCAGGAAGTCCAGGATCCAGTTGCAGAGGGAGGTGTTTAGTCCCAGGTTCCTTAGCTTGGTGATGAGCTATGAGGGTACTATGGTGTTGAACGCTGAGCTGTAGTCAATGAACAGCATTCTCACATAGCTGTTCCTTTTGTCCAGGTGGGAAAGGGCAGTGTGGAGTGCAATAGAGATTGCATCATCTGTGGATCTGTTTGGGCGGTATGCAAATTGGAGTGGGTCTAGGATTTCTGGGATAATGGTGTTGATGTGAGCGATTACCAGGCTTTCAAAGCACGTCATGGCTACGGACGTGAGTGCAACGGGTCTGTAGTCATTTAGGCAGGTTGCCTTTTTGTTCTGGGCACAGGGACTATGGAGTGAAGCATGTTGGTATTACAGACTCAATCAGGGACATGTTGAAAATGTCAGTGAAGACACCTGCCAGTTGGTCAGCACATGCCCGGAGCACACGTCCTGGTAATCCGTCTGGCCCCGCAGCCTTGTGTATGTTGACCTGTTTAAAGGTCTTACTCACGTCGGCTACGGAGAGCGTGATCACACAGTCGTCTGGAACAGCTGATGCTCTCATGCATGCCTCAGTGTTGCTTGCCTCGAAGCGAGCATAGAAGTGATTTAGCTCGTCTGGTAGGCTCGTGTCACTGGGCAGCTCGCGGCTGTGCTTCCCTTTGTAGTCTGTGATAGTTTGCAAGCCCTGCCAGATTTGACTAGCGTCGGAGCCGGTGTAGTATGATTCAATCTTAGCCCTGTATTGACTCTTTGCCTGTTTGATGGTTCGTCGCAGGGCATAGCGGGATTTCTTGTAAGCTTCAGGGTTAGAGTCCCGCACCTTGAAAGCGGCAGCTCTACCCTTTAGCTCAGTGCGAATGTTGCCTGTAATCCATGGCTTCTGGTTGGGGTATGTACGTACAGTCACTGTGGGGACGACGTCCTCGATGCACTTATTGATAAAGCCAGTGACTGATGTGGTGTATTCCTCAATGTCATCGGAAGAATCCCGGAGCATGTTCCAGTCTGTGATAGCAAAGCAGTCCTGTAGTTTAGCATCTGCTTCATCTGAACATTTTTTTATAGAGCGAGTCACTGGTGCTTCCTGCTTTAATTTTTGCTTATAAGCAGGAATCAGGAGGATAGAGTTGTGGTCGGATTTACCAAATGGAGGGCGAGGGAGAGCTTTGTACGCATCTCTGTGTGTGGAGTAGAGGTGATCTAGAATTTTCTTCCCTCTGGTTGCACATTTAACATGTTGATAAAGATTTGGTAGAACTGATTTAAGTTTCCCTGCATTAAAGTCTCCGGCCACCAGGAGCGCCGCCTCTGGCTGAGTGGTTTCCTGTTTGCTTATTTCCTTATACAGCTGACTGAGTGCGTTCTTAGTGCCAGCATCTGTCTGTGGTGGTAAATAAACAGCCACAAAAAGTATAGCTGAGAACTCTCTAGGCAAGTAGTGTGGCCTGCAATTTATCACAATATACTCTACTCCAGGCGAGCAAAATCTAGAGACTTCCTTAGATTTTGTGCACCAGCTGGTGTTTACAAATATGCACAGACCGCATTCAAAAATGTTTGAATTTTTTTTCTTCCACTTTGTATTTTGAGTAGATTGTGGACCAAAAATGTAAATTAAATCAAATTTAATCCCACTTTGTAACACAATACAATATGAAGAAATCCAAGGGGTACGAATACTTTTGCAAGGCACTATACAAACAATTTATAACAGAAGAACTGCCCTGACATTGCTAATCTGTATAATTTCTTTGCCGATTAGAAAAAATTCTGCATCTGGATGACAGCCTTACTTGACTTAGTTTGCTGTTTATGGTATGTTTTGCTTAAGTAGGTATGCAGCATTGTCAGAGCCAGAACTGCTCATAGAGCAGGAGTTGGTTTCTGTAGCTTGAGGCAGCTTGATGCACAAGTACACCTCCTGAACCGGACGCTATAGTTTATTTCATGGCCTTATCACCGATCCATCTCCTTAATGCTGAGAGCCAAGCAGAGCGGCATCAGTCTTTGCTGACTCAAATGGAGATCGAACCCCAAACCTTCCAATATCAGGGCTGACACTAACCACAAGGCAATGTAGTTTGTCTGAGTTGTTCTGCTGAAAGAGTTGATATTCTAAAGGTAATGAGAGAGAATCCCCAGGCTGACCTATTATCTCACTGAGATAATACATCCTCTTCCTACAGTGTCCTTTTCTCTTTTGAGATTGCTACATTAGCCTAATGCAACCGCATTGCACATGTCAGCACAATTAACCCTCACTTAGTCATTAAAGTTGGCCAGTCTTATTTGTAATGGGCATGGTAACCATATTCTACAAAGAGGATTTTGTACAGTCTATTCAAATCAAATCACATTTTATTGGTTGTGTACACAGAATTGCAGATGTTATCGCAGGTGCAGCGAAATGCTTGTGTTTCTAGCTTCAACAGTGCAGTAATACCTAACAATAAAAATAATAACAATATTACACACATAATCCAGAAAAATTAAGAAACATCAGAACGAGCAATGTCAGAGACCGGAATATGTTTTGTATGGAAACATTATTAAAGTGACCAGTGTTCAATGACTAGAACACAATATATACATATAAATTGAGGAAAGCAGTATGTAAACATTGTAAGGTTCCTGTGTGTAGCTGGTGTAGAGAGTCAGGCACAGGACAGCAGATACGAGTAGTCAACGTATTTTTACTCAAAATATCAAACTACAAAGTAACATCACTAGCACACCATGACAGACCGAAAATACAATAAACAATCACTCACAAATACAACGTGGGGAACAGAGGGTTAAATAATAAACAAGTAATTAGTTGAGTGAAGCCAGGTGTGAAAAAGACAAAGACAGAACAAATGGAAAATTAAAAGTGGATCGGCGGTGGCTAGATAGCCAGTGACGTCGACCGCCGGATGCCGCCCGAACAAGGAGAGGGACCGACTTCGGAGGAAGTCGTGACAAACATTTTTAAAGTGACCAGTGTTCAATGACTCTATGTACATAGGGCAGCATTCTCTAAGGTGCAGGGTAGAGTACCGGGTGGTAACCGGTTGAGAACGGTGACTAAGGTTAGTGGTGAATGTTTAACAGTCTGATGGCCTGGAGGTAGAATTTGTTTCTCAATCTCTCGGTCCCGGGCTTTGATGCACCTGTACTATCTCCACCTTCTAGATGGTAGTTGGGTGAACAGTCCTCATGAGAGCCAGTTTCATCATAGTGCTTGATGGTTTTTGCGACTGCACTTGAAGAAATTTTCAAAGTTCTTGAAATGTCCTATATTGACTGACCTTCATGTCTTAAAGTAATGATGGACTGTCGTTTCTCTTTTCTTATTTGAGCTGTTCTTGCCATAATATGGACTTGGCCGTTTACCAAATAGGGCTATCTTCTGTATACCCCCCCCCCCCCCGAACACAACTGATTGGCTCAAACTCATTAAGGAAATAAATTCCCCAAATTAACTTAATTTAATTGAAATGCATTCCAGGTGGCTACCTCATATGGTTGAGAGAATGCCAAGAGTGTGCAAAGCTGTCATCAAGGCAAAAGGGTGGCTATTTGAAGAATCTCAAATATAAAATATATTTTGATTTGTTTAACACTTTTTTGGTTACTACATGATTACATATGTGTTATTTCATCATTTTTATGTCTTCCCTATTATTCTACAATGTAGAAAATAGTAAAAAAGAAAGAAAGAAAAACCCTTGAATGAGTACTGTAGGTGTTGTAAAACGTTTGACCAGTAGTGTATGTGTTGGGCTTTAAATATTGTTTGTCACACCCTGATCTGTTTCACTTGTCTTTGTGCTTGTCTCCATCCCCCTCCAGGTGTTGCCCATCTTTCTCATTATCCCCAGTGTATTCATACCTGTGTTCTCTGTTTGTCTGTTGCCAGTTTGTTTTGTTCGTCAAGCCTACCTTGGGTTTTCCCCTTGCTTCTGTCTGTTTCTAGTTCCTGTTTTCTAATTTTCCCAGTTTTGACCATTCTGCCTGCCCTGACCCTGAGCCTGCATTCCATTCTGTACACTGTCTGCATCTGGGTCTTCCCTAAAACATGATAGTTTATTTGTATGTGTTGGGCTTTAGCTGAGATTATTCTTTACAGAGTGAAGTATACAGTGCATTCAGAAAAAAAATGTAAAACTGAAATATAATATTGACATAAGGATTCAGACCCTTTACTCAGTACTTTGTTGAAAAACTTTTGGCAGCGATTATAGCCTTGAGTCTTCTTGGCTATGAGAGTACAAGCTTGGCATACATGTATTTGAGGAGTTTCTCCCATTCTTCTCTGCAGATCCTCTCAAGCTCTGTCAGGTTGGACGGGAGCGTTGCTGCACAGCTATTTTCAGGTCTCTCAAGAGATGTTCAATCGGGTTCAAGTACTGGCTCTGGCTGGGCCACTCAAGGACATTCAAAGACTTGTCCCAAAGCCACTCCTGCATTGTCTTCTCTGTGTGATTAGGGTCATTGTCATGTTGTAAGGTGAATCTTCGCCCCAGTCTGAGGTCCTGAGCGCTCTGGAGCAGGTTTTCATCAAGGATCTCTCTGTACTTTGCTCAATTCGTCTTTCCCTCAATCATGACTAGTCTCCCAGTCCCTGACACTGAAAAACATCCCCACTGCATGATGCTTACACCACCATATTTCACCGTAGGGATGGTGCCAGGTTTCCTCCAGACGTGATGCTTGGCATTCAGGCCAAAGAGTTGAATCTCACCCTCCATTTGGTAAATCCGACCACAACTCTATCCTCCTGATTCCTGATTACAAGCAAAAACTAAAGCAGGAAGCACTCGGTCTATAAAAAAGTGGTCAGATGAAGCAGATGCTAAACTACAGGACTGTTTTGCCATCACAGACTGGAACATGTTCCGGGATTCTTCCGATGGCATTGAGGAGTACACCACATCAGTCAATGGCTTTTTCAATAAGTGCATCGAGAATGTCGTCCCCACAGTGACTGTACGTACATACCCCAACCAGAAGCCATGGATTACAGGCAACATTCGCACTGAGCTAAAGGGTAGAGCTGCCGCTTTCAAGGTTCGGGACTTTAACCCGGAAGCTTACAAGAAATCCTGCTATGCCCTGCGACGAACCATCAAACAGGCAAAGAGTCAATACAGAGCTAAGAGTGAATCATACTACACCGGCTCTGAAGCTTGTCATATGTGGCAGGGCTTGCAAACTATTACAGACCACAAAGGGAAGCACAGCCGCGAGCTGCCCAGTGGCATGAGCCTACCAGACGAGCTAAATCACTTCTATGCTCGCTTCGAGGCAAGCAACACATGAGAGCATCAGCTATTCTGGATGACTGTGTGATCACGTTCTCCGTAGCCGACGTGAGCAAGACCTTTAAACAGGTCAACATTCACAAGGCTGCAGGGCCAGACGGATTACCAGGATGTGTGCTCCGGGCATGTGCTGACCAACTAGCAGGTGTCTTCACTGACATTTTCAACATGACCCCGATTGAGTCTGTAATACCAACATGTTTCAAGCAGACCACCATAGTCCCTGTGCCCAATAACACAAAGACAACCTGCCTAAATGACCACAGACCCGTAACACTCACGTCCGTAGCCATGAAGTGCTTTGAAAGATTGGTAATGGCTCACATCAACACCATTATCCCATAAACGCTAGACCCACTCCAATTTGCATACTGCCCAAACAGATCCACAGATGATGCAATCGCTATTGCACTCCACACTGCCCTTTCCAACCTGGACAAAAGGAACACTTATGTGAGAATGCTATTCATTGACTACAGCTCAGCGTTCAACACCATAGTACCCTCAAAGCTCATCACTAAGCCAAGGATCCTGGTACTAAACACCTCCCTCTGCAACTGGATCCTGGACTTCCTGACAGGCCGACCCCCAGGTGGGGAGGGTAGGTAGCAACACATCTGCCACGCTGATTCTCAACACTGGAGCTCCCCAGGGGTGCGTGCTCAATCCCCTCCTGTACTCCCTGTTCACCCACGACTGCATGGCCAGGCACGACTCCAACACCATCATTAAGTTTGCAGACGACACAACAGTGGTAGGCCTGATCACCGACAACGACGAGACAGCCTATAGGGAGGAGGTCAGAGACCTGGCCGGGTGGTGCCAGAATAACAACCTATCCCTCAACGTAACCAAGACTAAGGAGATGATTGTGGACTACAGGAAAAGGAGGACCGAGCACGCCCCCATTCTCATCGACGGGTTTGTAGTGGAGCAGGTTGAGAGCTTCAAGTTCCTTGGTGTCCACATCAACAACAAACTAGAATGGTCCAAACACACCAAGACAGTCTTGAAGAGGGCACAACAAAGCCTACTCCCCCTCAGGAAACTAAAAAGATTTGGCATGGGTCCTGAGATCCTCAAAAGGTTCTAAAGCTGCAACATCGAGAGCATCCTGACTGGTTGCATCACTGCCTGGTACAGCAATTGCTCGGCCTCTGACTGCAAGGCACTTCAGAGGGTAGTGCATACGGCCCAGTACATCACTGGGGCTTAGCTGCCTGCCATCCAGGACCTCTACACCAGGCGGTGTCAGAGGAAGTCCCTAAAAATTGTCAAAGACCCTAGCCACCCCAGTCATAGACTGTTCTCTCTACTACCGCATGGCAAGCGGTACAGGAGTGCCAAGTATAGGACAAAAAGGCTTCTCAACAGTTTTTACCCCCAAGCCATAAGACTCCTGAACATGTAATCAAATGGCTACCCAGACTATTTGCATTGTGTGCCCCCCCCAACCTTTCTTTTTACGCTGCTGCTACTCTCTGTTTATCATATATGCATAGTCACTTTAACTATACATTAATGTACATACTACCTCATTTGGGCCGACCACCCAGTGCTCCCGCACATTGGCTAACCGGGCTATCTGCATTGTGTCCCGCCACCCACCACCCACCACCCGCCAACCCCTCTTTTACGCTACTGCTACTCTCTGTTCATCATATATACATATTCACTTTAACCATATCTACATGTACATACTACCTCAATCAGCCTGACTAACTGGTGTCTGTATGTAGCCTTGCTACTTTTATAGCCTCGCTACAGTAAATAGCCTGTCTTTTTACTGTTGTTTTATTTCTTTACTTACCTATTGTTCACCTAATACCTTTCTTGCACTATTGGTTAGAACCTGTAAGTAAGCATTTCACTGTAAGGTCTACACCTGTTGTATTTGGCGCACATGACAAATAAACTTTGATTTGATTTGAATCTTGTTTCTCATGGTCTGAGAGTCCTTTAGGTGCCTTTTGGAAAACTCCAAGCAGGCTGTCATGTGCCTTTTACTAAGGAGTGGCTTCTGTCTGGCCACTCTACCATAAAGCCCTGATTGGTGGAGTGCTGCAGAGATGGTGTCCTTCTGGAAGTTTCTCCCATCTCCACAGAGGAACTCCGGAGCTCTTTCAGAGTGACCATCCGGTTTTTGGTCACCTCCCTGACCAAGGCCCTTCTCCCCCGATTGCTGTTTGGCTGGGCGGCCAGCTCTAGGAAGAGTCTTGGTGGTTCCAAACTTCTTCCATTTAAGAATGATGGTGGCCACTGTTCTTGGGGACATTCAATGCTTCAGAAATGTTTTGGTACTCTTCCCCAGATCTGTGCCTCGACACAATCCAGTCTCGGAGCTCAGGGCTTGGTTTTTGCTCTGACAAGCATAGACAGTTGTGTGCCTTTCCAAATCATGTCAAATCAATAGAATTTACCACAGTTGGACTCCAATCAAGTTGTAAAAACATCTCAAGGATGATCAATGGAAACAGGATGCACCTCAGCTCAATTTCGAGTCTCATAGTAAACGGTCTGAAAACTCATGTAAATAAGGTATTTCTGTTTTTTATTTTGTATAAGTTTGCAAAAATGTCTAAACCTGTTTTCAGTTTGTCATTATGGGGCATTTTGTGTAGAGTGATGAGGAACATTTTACTTTAATCAATTTTAGAATAAGGCTGTAATGTAATAAAATGTGGAAAAGTCAAGGGGTTTGAATACTTTCCTAATGCACTGTATACACATTTAAAAAAATGTTTTACCAGAAGCATTTAAATGCAGGGCACTTCCACATGATATGGAATGTGCCTACCTTATTTACATACAATATTTCCATATCCTTAATATCCTTCGTCTGCGCTTATGGACTGTCCTCTTCATTTCAAACCACATGTTTTCAATGGGGTTGATTTTGTGGTCAATTAACAATTTCTCAGTGAATTTTGATGTGTGCTCGGGGTTATTGTCTTGCTGGAAGATTCACTTTAGGCCAAATTTTAGCCTCCTGGCAGAAGCAACCAGGTTTTTGTCTAAAATGTCCTGCTACTTGGTAAAGTTCATGATGCTGTTGACCTTAACAAGCGCCCCAGGACCAGTGGAAGAAAAATAGCCCCATAACATATAAGATCCCCTACCATATTTTACAGTAGGTATGAGGTACTTTTTTGCATAGGTTTCTGTTTTTCTACACCAAACCCACCACTGTTGTGAGTGGCCAAAGAGCTCTATTTTCATGTAATCTGACAGCACAACCTGGAGTTTGCTAAACAGCATTGGTACTTGGATTGGAACCGATGCTTTGGTCAGACGACATGAAAATAGAGCTCTTTGGTCACGCACACCAATGGTGGGTTTGGCGTCAAACTGATTTATGCAGAAAAGTACCTCATATACCTTATAAATTGTTTTATTTTATTACTTGTTAAACAAAATCTCTTTCTCTGACCAATTGTTAGTAGAAAAAATAATATAATTTTCTAAATGTTTGTAGTATACAATAAGAACTCAGTTTTGAATAATTTATTTTATTCAGTCTTTTTGCTAATCTTTATCAATGGTGCCACAATTTGGGAGGTAACTGTATATGTTGTGTGGGGGATATAGCCAGAGCACTTACTGTTATAAATGTTTAATGTACACACTTATCGTTAATGCATCTTATCTTACCTAATTCAATCACAATGCCATTAAGGTTGTCAATATATTACATTAGCAGAGGTTATGATATAGAGGTCATAAATCAAAACGATGAGTTGCAAACAAGTCCACAGCCCTACAGGCCTATAAAGAGTATTCAATGGTTTAAAATGTAAAATGTGTCTAGGCCTAGAGGTAGAACTATTACATTTGATCTAAGGTAGTCTAAAAGTATGGAATTGCTTCATCATCTGAGCTGGACCTGCCTCACTGTTTACACTAGCTTCTACAGTATATCCACACAGTCAGATTCCACAGCCACTAATTGAGATTCACAGCTACAAAATAAGATTGGCTACAAAAATGATCTTAATTGAAATGATCTTAATTTAAGGTTAGGGTTAGGCATAAGGTTAGCAGTGTGGTTAAGGTTAGGTTTAAAATCAAATTTGATGAAAATAAATGGTAAATATGGGTGGGGTTTATGACTTAGAAGCTAGTCTAGGAGTTAGACATGAACCTGCCTCTCCTGTAGTTATCCTTCCTTGTCGTCTGTACTGGTGTAGGATCTTAATGTGATCATTCTTTTGTTGCTGGGAATTTTTTCTGCACGGCAGGAAAATCGAATCAAATGTTATTTGTCACATGTGCCGAATACAACAGGTGTAGTATACCTTACCATGAAATGCTTTCCTACAAACCCTTAACCAACAATGCAGTTCAAGAAATAGAGTTAAGAAAATATTTACTAAATACACTAAAGTAAAAATTAAATAAAGTGGCATATGAGCTTAATGAATTACACAAATTCACTGAAAACACGCAAAAACAACGGTTATATTAACAGGCTATTGCACTTTTCATTGAGCATCATTTTAGACCAATAATTTCCTAACCACCATTCATGCAACATTATAGACTAAACTTTCAAATCCTGTTAGGCCTACTGTAGGTTTATTTTTCTGCGACAATAGGCCTATTGGTCAAATTAAAATCCTACACCTGTAAATCAACCATCTTCTAAACAACTAGAATGGCCCATGAATTTAGTTGTAATCAGGCATCAGACAAAACAAATCTATAAGGGTGCGATATTGGAGATCACGAGACATGTATTAAATTGTTCAAGAGAGGTCACAAATTGTTTAGTTTAAACATGGAGCTGTAACATAATTGCGGACAGTAGCCTATTTAGCCTATTTATAAAGGAGAAATGTATCCCGACAAAAAGCAGATATTGCCATGGCGGACACGTGGGTTTATGTGTTGGGGAAAAAAGGGGACAATTTATTTGAGAACATAACTACACTACAATCCTATTTTCAAACAACAAAAAAACGGTCTCCTTTCTCCGCTGCACATACCAATAATTCAAAAATCACTAGTCTATCGCACATATGGGCCAACTTTCTCACCTATTGGAGCTTTGAAAGAAGGCTAACTACTGATATTATCATCAACATTTTTTAAATATTTTAATCGACCGTAGTTTGCCTGGAATCCGGGAAATCTTCCTGAATTGCGTTGGATGCGAAATTAGGAATCCTAGCCGGAAGCATCTGCAGCAGAATCTGCTTATGTCAGGTGTTCTTCTGTCCACTGCTGTATTCAAGGCACGGAGCGGTGAGATAGAGGTGGATTGCATCGAAGTCACTCTCTGTCATTGTCATACATTTTAAAAAATGTTAGGCTCGAAGCATTGGTTATGGATCAATTTGATTATACTGTGTCTCGGTCAAGCCAGTCTAGCTGCACCTAAAAAGGTTTTTCGATGCCCTTCGGGATGCTCGTGCTCCAAGGAGACCATTATCTGTGTCGGGACCTCAAGTGTACCACGGACTATGCCGAATGACATCAACTCACTGTGAGTATTGTCCTCAATTTATTCATCATCACACATAGTTGAAAGGAAAATACAGTAGGCCTATCACATGGAATGTTGTAAAACGTGCAAGCATGAATTGTGTAATGACATGAAGTTTGTAATGACTTCAGTGTTACAAATGTAGCCTAACCCACTTTATATGTGTCAATGATTTCCTCGTTACAGACTATTTAGACAACTGAAGCATATTAATAGGTTAATGCTGGTTTCATATTGTCAATATTATGTCGATCTTCCACCAGGAGCATAGTAAATGGATCCCTCGCAGAAATCACAGAGGCCATGTTCTCCCTCATGCCATCTCTGCAGTTGCTGTACGTAGCCACATAATTTACATTTTCAGCAAGTACATAAGAATATTTTGTTTTTATAGTAACCTATACATGGATCCAGCAATGCAGGCCTACACCACTAACTGTAAATGCAATTCTGATGAGGCTGTGGTCCTGTACGGCTCAGTTGGTAGAGCATGACGCTTGCTAAATCAGGGCTGTGGTTTGAATTCCTGGTGCTACCCAAACGTACGTATGTATGCATGACTAAGTCGCTTTGGATAAAAGCGTCTGTTAAATGGCATAAATTATTACTATATCAGACAGAGACACATGCAGGGAGTCGTGTCAGACTGTTGCCTTATTTGTTTGCCTTATTTATGAACAGTATCTCAATGACTTCGATAGTCTGTTTGGTCATTGTGCCTTGCAGATCGAAGGTCTGTCACTCACTAAAAGGTCCGTCACTCACTAAATGACTGGATATTATGATGTAACCATGAAAATGATTACTACAGTAATGATTTCAATTCTTCACTTGAAACCACACACACACCTGCGCGAGTACGCATCCAAGCCCTAACACGCACACAACTCACTGCATCCATGCTGCTAATCATTTTTTTTCTTCATCTTTAATAAGTTTAACATTTGCCATCCAAATGTTAAAAGTGGAATATGCTATGGAATTTTGACTAATACGACCCAAAACGTATCATGTTTTTCTTATTTTCTCAGGCTTCTCAATTCAAATTCATTGACCACCATCAAAGATGATGCATTCTATGGCCTTCCTCATCTTGAATATTTGTGAGTATTTGGTTCCTCTCCCCAGTATTTGACTTCCTCTCCCCAGTCAACTGTTTTTGCAGAGACAGTATGATTAACAAACATCTGAATTAATCTTCAATGTCTAAACACATTTTAAGGTGGCCTATGGAGCACTAGTGTATGTGATACCTGTAATTCGTCATAATTCTTTCTTCATTTGTGTCATATAAAACCAAAAGTTGTTAGCTTCAGTAAAATAAGTAATTTGATGTTTTAAAGGTGAATAACAAGCTCAAAAGACAGCTAGAGTAACATCACTACTCCCTTAATTTATTACATTTGTGATTAACAGATTCATAGAGGGCAACAAGATTGAGACTATCGCCAAAAATGCCCTCAGAGGTCTCCGAGACGTGACTCATTTGTAAGTCTGCTGATACCATTTCTACCATCTCTATTCTACCCAGGGCTGTAACTGCATATGAAGACACCAAGGTCCGGACCTCTGTAATTGTTTAGAATTTAAAAAAATTACAGTACAAGTCAAAAGTTTGGGCACACCTATTCATTCAAGGGTTTTTCTTTATTTGTACTATTTTCTACATTGTATAATAATAGTGAAGACATCAAAACAATGAAATAACACATATGGAATCATGTAGTAACCAAAAAAGTGTTAAACAAATAAAAATATATTGTGTATTTTAGATTATTCAAAGTAGCCACCCTTTGCCTTGATGACAGCTTTGCTCACTCTTGGCATTCTCTCAACCAACTTCACCTGCAATTAGTTTCAAACAATCTTGAAGGAGTTCCCACATATGCTGCTGTTCCTTCACTCTGTGATCCAACTCATCCCAAGTCATCTCAATTGGGTTGAGGTCGGGTGATTGTGAAGGCCATGTCATCCGATGCAGCACTCCATCATTCTCCTTCTTGGTCAAATACCTCTTACACAGCCTGGAGGTGTGTTGGGTCATTGTCCTGTTGAAAAACAAATGATAGTCCCACTAAGCGCAGACCAGATGGGATGGCGTATCGCTGCAGAATGCTGTGGTAGCCATGCTGGTTAAGTGTACCTTGAATACTAAATAAATCACTGACAGTGTCACTAGCAAAGCACCATCATACCTCCTCCTCCATGCTTCACGGTGGGAACCACACATGCGGAGATCATCCATTCACCTGCTCTGCGTCTCACAAAGACCAGTGGTGGAAAAAGCACCAAATTGTCATACTTGATTAAAAGTATAGATACCCTAATGGAAAGTTACTCAAGTAAAAAGTGAAAGTTCCCCACTAAAATACTACTTGAGGAAAAGTCTAAAAGTATTTGGTGCTAAATATACTTAAGTATCAAAAGTAAATGTAATTGATCAAATATACTTACGTATGAAAAGTCTAAATCATTTCAAATTCCTTATATTAAGCAAAGCAGACGGCATCCTGTCTTGGTACACTACTACACTCAGACATAATCTACAAATTATGCATTTGTGTTTAGTGAGTCTGTCAGATCAGAGGCAGTAGGGATAACCACGTATTTTCTTGATAAGTGCGGGAAAGTCCTCAACTGGCAGCTTCATGAAATAGTACCCGCAAAACACCAGTCTCAACGTCAACAGTGAAGAGGCGACTCTGGGATGCTGGCCTTCTAGGCAGAGTTCCTCTGTCCAGTGTCTGTGTTCTTTTGCCCGTCTTAATCTTTTCTTTTTATTAGCCAGTCTGAGATATGGCTTTGTCTTTGCAACTCTGCCTAGAAGGCCAGCATCCTGGAGTCGCCTCTTCCCTGTTGACGTTGAGACTGGTGTTTTGTGGGTACTATTTAATGAAGCTGCTAGTTGAGGACTTGTGAGGCTTGAGGACTTGTGAGACTTTAGAGCCAGTTTGCTCTGTTCTGTGATGGGAGTAGTACATCGCGTTGTATGAGATCTTCAGTTTCTTGACAATTTCTCGTATGGAATAGCCTTCATTTCTCAGAACAAGAATAGACTGACTAGTTTCAGAAGAAAGTTCTTTGTTTCTGGACATTTTCTGGCCTGTAATTGAACCCACAAATGCTGATACTCCTCATACTCAACTAGTCTAAAAAAGGACAGTTTTATTACTTCTTTAATCAGCACAACAGTTTTCAGCTGTGCTAACATGATTGCAAAAGGGTTTTCTAATGATCAATTAGCATTTTAAAATGATAAACTTGGATTAGCTAACACAACGTGCCATTGGAACACAGGAGTGATAGTTGCTGATAATGGGCCTCTGTACGCCTATGTAGATATTCCATTTAAAAAATCAGCCGCTTCCAGCTACAAAAGTCATTTACAACATTAACAATGTCTACACCGTATTTCTGATCAATTTTATGTTATTTTAATGGACAAAAAATTTGCTTTTCTTTCAAAAACAAGGACATTTTTAAGTGACCCCAAACTTTTGAACGGTAGTGTATATATAGAGAGAGATTTTTTAGGACCTCAGTCAAGGTCTCAACTTACTGTTGAGAGTTAGAATAGTAGAATACACAAGGTGCAATTTTGAAACTTAGTTGTGAATCAGCAGTTTTTCTTTTGTTATATGTCACTCACAGACAGTCACTCAATTAGCCCAAGTCAGTTAAAACATTTTTGATTGTTAAATTAGTCTAGTTAGTCTAGCCAGCTATATAAAATTGCAATAATCATGGCCGAATTCCCGACCCGGCACTCAGGGCATGTGCCCAGGGGCCCTGACTTCCAGGGGGCCCCCATTGATTTTGTTTGTCACTCCCACTCAGATATCATATTAGCATGGCATAAGTCATGGCAAAATGTGTAGAATTGCAGAAAAGGTGCTTTAAAACTGCAAAAAATTATCCACACCCCATGACAAAACATTTAGAATTGTAGGAAATTATCTGTAAAACAGCAACCCCCCAAAAATGATTTGTTTACTTTTTGTTCATAAAATACTTTTTCTGCTTACAAATCCATTTGTACGCATTCAATTATAGTTTTGAATCCTGGTGCTGAGTTAATGTGAGTTAATGTGTTGCGGCTAATTGTGTAGCTAATAGGCTATGGCTGAATCTCAAACCAAACACTTGGCCACTAAGTCCTTTATTGAGTGGTGTTGTGTTCGATAGTGATCATTCATGTTTTGGCCAAAAGGAGCATTGGGACAATGCGCGCTCCATGTCCCAATTGCCTCTTAGCAATATTCAAAATTCTAAATCCATTTGCGAGCATCGTCTCCTGCGATCTGTCTTGTACCATGACTCACTATCTATGAAACATGGGTACTGGGAACCTGGGGAAGACACCGATGCATACTCGGATAGACAGTGAGAAAGTTGTAAAAAAAAATTTGTGCAAGTATATGGTCACAGGGGCAGCAGCAGAAGACTCAATTTTGTACAGACTCAGGGCAGAGCAGGCTGTTTGCTGCTTCATTAAAACGTGTTTATTGTGATAAAATGATGTTACAACAGTCCCTAGCTAACTAGGTAGCTAGCTTGCTTGTGGAAGGAGAATTTAATTTAGTGTTGCACTTAGCTGGTTGGTTAGCTTTTCTTTCGTTTCATGTGAAGTGACTGGCTCAGGCTTAGCTAGTAAGTTATTTTGTACATGATCAAACTTCAGAAATACACAAAACCTCTTAGCTAGACTTAAACTTAAAAATTCATTACAGATTTCTTGATTTATCTTGATTTATTCTCATTATTTTTGAGAGAGGCGTAGAAGTGACTGTTGTTGCTAGGAAACATGATAGGATTCATTGGAAGAAGTTGCTGCCAAGGGCGCCGAGTCGGCGTTGGATGCGCACTCAATAAAGAGGCTTCCAAAGGGCGCAGTGGAGCCATCAATGACTCAAGTACTAGCATTTTTAGATTGACTCTATTGACTTGTAAGTGCTCGAAGTACTCAAAGTGTTCGGTTTGAGATTCAGCCTATATGTTTATAGATCAACTTTTTGCTGACCCCCCAACCCCCCTGTCCAAACCTCACTAAAACTCAGACAGACCCTGTCTCTGCCATCTCTTCCATCTTTATTGTCTCTCGATCTCTATTCTATTCCATCTTTATAATCTCTACCATCTCTATTTTCTATCATGTTTATCATCTGTACTATTTCTACCATCTCTTCCATCTTTCTACCATTTCTATCGGCTCTTATCATTTCTCTCTCCCTGATCATCTCTCTGTACCACCTCTGTCATTTCTATCAGATTTATCAATCTCTTATATCTACCATTTCTATTGTCTCTACCATTTATATAATTTCTATTCTCTACTATCTCTATCATCTCAATCCTCCACCCAAGAATCTCTCTCCATGATGACACATTATTTTTCTCTCCGTCTCCTGCCGCACTGTCTCTCGCAGGTCGCTGGCTAACAACAACATGAGGGCTTTGCCAAGGGATCTCTTCCACGATCTTGACTCCCTGCTAGAGCTGTGAGTAAGAAACCCAGCTAGCAATCACTTATAGGACCACAGGTTTCTATGAGGCAGCACTGACACTGCACCAAACATCTCTAATTGACAGTTGGCAACCCGCTCTTATTAGGCTTTTAAGACTACCGCCTTTTGCCCGATGTAAGGAGGATGAATACTGAAGATGGGCTGCCGGTGCTCCTCTATAAGCTTGCTATCAGGGAATGGTGGTTTGCGATTTATTGAACAAGATCACATTGAATACCTGGATATCCAATGAATAATGGTTTTGAATATAATATTGACAATGAGATTAACAGGAAATGGTTGCTATACTCAGCTAGTTCAGTCAGAATGCTGCTTGTGCTTAAAGAGTTAATGGTCAATTTGTGTATATACCTCAATGTTTTGTTTTTAGTAGGTTTAATAAATAAGTGCCTTGTTCAGTACACTGGCTAGCCAGTGATTTAGAAATGGCACACTACATTTTTACTAGGGACAAGCTTAGTCCCGCATGCATTTAGGGTGCCATTTTTGTCACAGAACAGAGCACATATCTGTGAAAAACATTGTAGAACTCCACATTTATAATCTGCAGTGCAATATAATTTGAAAACGTTATTTAATGTTGTGCATAACTGCCAATTGCTCATGCAAAATGTTGCCCGTAATGTGTTGTTGTTTTGGCATTTGAAAAGGTGTATGGGATGTTACGCCTGGTCCAGAGACAACCTTCAGCCCCTTTCCCCTAGGTCCATCTGAAGAGAGATTGGATAGGTGAAATCAGCATGATGACATCTCTACCTGTTTCATCAAATCTGAAAACCCACAATGGGCTAAGGAAAGGGACTAGGGGTTGTTTTGAAAAAAGTGTTAGGGTTAGGGTTAATCTGATTTTAGGGAAGTAGATAAAGGGCTTCATTGCCACAATCCCAAACTATCCCTTTAATTGGTGTCCAGGAAACTAGCCCCTAGAGTCCAGACATTATTTTCTTGCAGTGTGAGGATACTGGATGGCATACATGTTCCCATTATTTTATCTCTGAATGCCCTAAGCTTTGCCTTTTACTAAGTGATCACATTCCATCTTTTGGTGGATTCATTTTATGTTACTGCATCCATCCTCTGTCACATGTTAGGGATTTGAGAGGCAACATATTTCAGTGTGACTGCGAGAATAAGTGGCTGATGATGTGGCTGAAAAACACCAACGCTACCGTATCGGATGTCAACTGCGCAGGTCCCATAGAAATGAAGGGCAAACGCCTGAACGACCTTCCCATCCCGCCAGACGAGTGTATCTCCACGGGTAATTTAACCAGTCAAACATAAATGTCACACCCAACCAATTTATATTATTTTTCCTTTTAAGAATTATATTTTTGGTGTGTGTGTTGAGGGGGAATCAAATATACAGTTATGCATTTTATTTATAGGCACATCTGTGTGATACTGTAATAATACTATACACATATACTGTAGTAGCTCTACATACTATGAACCATGTTTGATTTACATATATACACAAAGATTTCATGACACACAGTCCTTTCACACCATATATGTTGTCTGTTCAACAGTTGATCAGATTTCTTGTAACAACACAAATACCTTTTTAACTATTACATGGTAAAATACATTTTACTTTCTGTAATAATGTATTGGACATCATCAGTACTTTGCTGTTGAATAATTAACAAAACATTATCAATAAAATTATCAATATGAACAATATAACTTGAATAATTAAATATTCAAGTTATATTTAATTTTTAATTTGTTGTAGCTTATTTGGAGAGTTGCCAGATTATTGTGGCCTTGTGTGGATATCAAGTTTTCCTCTGTACACATTTTTGTGTTATGTTCATCATGTTGTGTTCCTTTTCTGCCCCACAGACTTTGTCCGTCATCAGTTCATTCCAACCCAGGCTTTGTCGGCTGACATTTTCTCCCATAAGGAGGACATTTATGTGGCGATGGCTGACCCCAATTACAACAGCTGTGTGGTCATGGAATGGGACCACATTGAAATGAATTTCAGGCCTTTCGATAACATCACAGGTTTGATTTCTTTTCGTGTTTTTTGTGTGTGTGTGTGTGTTTTTATTGATGTAGGCCTATCCTTGTTGTTTAGTTAAATATACTAGAAATCTCACCATCCATTTTTTTTGTTTTTCAGTTGTACTATACACTGAGTTTACAAAACATTTCCATGCTCTTTCCATGACATAGACTGACCAGGTGAATTCAGGTGAAGCTATGATCCCTTATTGATATCACCTGTTAAATCCACTTCAATTAGTGTAGATGAAGGGGAGGAAACAAGTTAAAGAAGATTGTTAAGCCTTGACACAATTGAGACATGGATTGTGTATGTGTACCATTCAGAGGGTGAATGGGCAAGACAAAATATTTAAGTGCCTTTGAAAGGGGTATTGTAGTAGGTGCAAGGCGCCCCGGTTTGAGTGTACCAAGAACTGCAACGCTGCTGGGTTTTTCACACTCAACAGTTTCCCGTGTGTATCAAGAATGGTCCACCACCCAAAGGACATCCAGCCAATTTGACACAACTGTGGGAAGCATTGGAGTCAACATGCGCCAGCTTCCCTGTGGAATGCTTTTGACACCTTATAGTCCATGCCCCTACAAATTTAATTTAGGCCCCAACGAATTAAGGCAAACTCAACTCAATATTTTTTTATTTGTAAAAACATTGTAATTTTTTATTTAACTAGGCAAGTCAGTTAAGGACAAATTCTTATTTACAATGACGGCCTACCCCGGGCAAACCTGGACGACACCCTATGGGACTCCCAATCACGGCCGGATGTGATACAGCCTGGATTTGAACCAGAGACTGTAGTGATACCTCTTGCACTGTGATGCAGTGCCTTAGACCGCTGCGCAACTCGGGAGCAAATATTAGGAAGGTGTTCCTAATGTTTTTTACACTCAGTTTACATTTGTTGTTCCACACACAATTCAATAGAAATCACAAATCTGACTGGCCAGGACCTTAAAACAACTTATCTAGTGTGAATGTATATTTAGAAACATTCTTTTCAAGTTGAAGTTTTTATTACACTCATATAGCAGTCAATATAAACTGAAATACATGAGCATACAAAATATTAAGATAAGAGTAACAAAATAAAAAAGTGTAAGTAAAGACATTTTATAAAAAATGTCCTGCGTCTTAAAGTGGCTCCTTAATCAATGAGCAGAAATATAAGGTTGGCCCCAACAAATTAAGGCAAAGGGGGGTTGACCTCTTGTACTGTTCAGTTCTAGACTTTGGTATAGTCAGTTGGTTTTGGCTGCGGGTGTTCCTGCCTGTCACTGTCAGGGGGGTAATCAGTCTTTGAATTGAGATTTTAGGAGGCTGACAACAAAATCTGTGCAGAGTTGTGTCCTTATTTCATGAATCCGGGGTAGGGACAGGGTCTGAAGTGCCTCAGTATAACTGGAGTATCATCCTAGGATGATGTAGCATGCTCTTTTCTGAATAATTTCCAGGTCATCAGACTGGGCCTGGATCAGTGAACTATTCCATCACATGAGTAGTGGTAGAGCTTATAGGACTTGATAATTTGACTATATTTTATTTCATTTTGTTCTCATTCATAATTTCACTATTACTAATTATTTAAATATTACTCCAGGAAAGTCTGTTGTTGGATGCAAGTCTGTTCTGATTGACAACCACGTCTTGGTAATCGTGACTCAGCTCTTTGGCGGCTCCCACATCTACAAGTTTGACGATCAACAAAACAAGTTCACCAAGTTCCAAACCATTGAGGTCTTCAACATCTCCAAACCCAATGACATTGAGGTGTTCCAAATAGCCGGCGAGTGGTACTTCATCATTGTGGACAGCTCCAAGGCAGGCTTATCTACTCTGTACAAGTGGAACGACCAAACGGACCGGAACGAGACCGGTTTCTACTCCTACCAGTTCCTCCACGAGTGGTTCCGAGATACGGACGCCGAGTTCGTCGAGCTAGACGGGAAGTCCCACCTCATCTTGGCCAGTCGCTCTCAGGCGCCCGTCATTTACCTGTGGAACAAGAGCAGCCAGAAGTTCCAACTGCACAGCGAAATCCCAAACGTTGACGACGTGGTGGCGGTCAAAGCCTTCCAGGTAGACGAGGAGCTCTACCTGGCCATGACGTGCTACATCGGGGACTCCAAAGTCCTCAAGTGGACCAGCAAGCAGTTCACTGAGGTGCAGGCCCTGCCTTCTCGTGGCGCCATGGTCCTCCAGCCGTTTTCATTCAAGGACAGGCACTACTTGGCCCTGGGCAGCGATTACTCCTTCACACAGATCTACTTGTGGGATGAGGAGATCAAAATGTTCTCCAAGTTCAAGGATATCTATGTGCAGTCTCCACGTTCTTTCAATGTGGTGTCCACTGACCGGCGTAATTTTTTATTTTCCTCCAGCTTCAAAGGGAAAACTATGGTCTTTGAGCATGTTATTGTCGACATAAGCCTGTGAAACTAGAAAGCTTTTATTTGTGCCTAACACCATCAAATTATTGTTTCTGACACATTTATACCCGTTGCCATGAGTAGTAAATTATTTATTTCATGAAAGATGAATATAGTGTTTTAAATTAGTATTTTTCATTTGCAATGAACTATGGTTTAGACAGTCTCTGCAAAACTATGAATTTCTCTTTGTTTACATTTGTTAACATTTTGTTATTGAATGTAATGATAGATTGGTAAAATTATTTCCATGTTAAGTTTGAAACCAAAATATTCATATTAAAGCAATGACAATATGTGAAATGTAACCCGCATGATGAACAATGGCTGCCAATACCTGCAATGGTCTTGTACAGTGACTTATCAGGGATATGATTATAGCAACTGCACAGTATTTACAGCTAGCTGTTAAACATTAACAACTATTATACCTTTACTGAACATAATGAATAACGGAACTGAAATTGATGATGGCCAGCTATATGATGGAACAGTGCCTGGCTAATAGCAAAACAGAATGTCAATAATGTAGTATGAATTCCTATGCAAGATAATGATACATATCTTTCTGTATATTTAATGCTGTTCTTTATTAATATGCTTTATTATATGCTGTACTACATTAGTACAGTTAGCTAGAACTTCATTTATATAATACACATATATTCCTTGTCTTTAGTGTCATGACCTTGCTGCCTTTACCTTCAACATGTTAACTATGCCCTACTACAGTATGTTACCTCTGTACAATGTTGATGTTCTGAACAAATGGTGTTTTCAGACACATCTATCTATGTACTGTATATAAGTTAGAAATACAGAAAATTTATTGAATGTAGATTCCATTTGGCTTTAAGAAGATCCTCGTGAAATAATTGTTCTCCATTTATTATTTAACATTTGTGGTTTTAAAATGCAATAGAAATAAAGCATCTGACAGGAAATCTACTGCACTGTTGTTTTTGTTCCCATTATTCTGTACAGCATACCTAGCACTTACAAATGCTGAGAATTTGTCTGTGTTGCAATGATAAAGTGCCCAAGATGGCAAAGTTAAGATGTGTAGCCTTGTCAGCACTGGGCCTTTGTGACAGATTTATCTCTGGCTTGCAAGAATAGAGGACATCAGTGCATCGGTAGGCTACGTGTATTAGCCAGTGTTATTAGAATAAGAGAAAATGTAATGTGTGGGGAAATTTCCAAACCACTTCCATTCCTTGATTAGTTGTCAATCAATTTTGTAAGAGGAGGGCAAGTAGGCCTATGCTGTTATATTCCTTTCTTTGTGAAACAACAACACATTGTCAATATTCTTTGAATACATTAACAAAGGCTATGAGCATTACCTGATTCTGTAGGCTATAGCCTTTAAACCTATGCATTTACCTCAAGATGAGTGTGATAAGTGCACCACCCTATGTTTAAGACCGACATTGCAGGGCATTGAGGCAAAAGGAAAACACAATATTTCGTTTACAAATGCATTAAAATGTACTTTCCATGTCGGCATATTTGCATAACAAAGAAGACACAGATCACACTGAAAGGTCAGTCATATTCATATTAATGACCCTGATAGCTGCTCAACTCTGCTGACGTTTCACACGCACGCACGCAACTGACAGACAGGCGGAAGTGAGGTAGACTGAAATAGCATAATGTCTTCCTATGCAGAATAAATACAGTGATGCTTCCCTCCTGATACTGACTGTACCGCCAAGCTTGATAAACGACAACATTGAAAGGCTGCCATAAAACAAACGAGATGAATTCCTCAAGAAGAAGCGAAAGTGATTGGCAGGGTTTGGTCAGCGAGGTGAGTTTATTCAATATGCCACTGCCTCCATGTCAAACTTAATCCCAACCCATCGGCTCACAGCTGTCAGTATCTTTATCACGTTGTTTGAAATAAATGTGGCTACAGTATCTCGTTTTTGAAACACTTCCTATAGCCTAAATATGAATGTTTGTCGGGTAGAGTATTTAATCTACAACGCAGTTGCATATTTCAAATTCAACATGCTAGCCTACAACAAACTAGAACTGATGTGTACAGGGTATTTTATTTCCAAGACAGAACCGCTACGTCGTTTCTTTTGATAAATATGACGGCTTGAACATGGAATGAGATCCAACATTTTGACGCATGTTCATTTTAAATGGAAATGGATTAACCGTGGTTTAATGCGATTATAACATCGTCCTCGTTTGTTAGGAGGGAGGGAAGACTGCCTAGTACTGCACTAATAAACATCTAAATGTTTTCAATAAAGTCCATTACATGTTTTCCTGCTACGGACACAGTCTTCCTTGTGGGCCTAGGCTATATGCTATCCCCGATAACATTTGGGAACATAAGGAAGTACATTTTGAGAGAAATCCAGACAAATGTTTTCACACGGTGCTGTACTGTTGGCCTACAGTACATTCTAAACTTATTTACAGAAGCATTTGTTAACAATTAGGGTAAGGTTAGTCAGTCAAAAAGCACACCGGCGCAGAACAGGAATGTGACAGTTATATAAAGCATTATATAAACTATTCCAATCTTTATTTTGGTCATGTATTCATTAGGTGTGTAATGCAACGCTATGTACAGTTGAAGTCGGAAGTTTACATACACCTTAGCCAAATACATTTAAACTCAGTTTTTCACAATTCCTGACATTTAATCCTAGTGGGGGTTCTTCGGCTTGCAAGCCTCCCCCTTTTTCCTCCAAACATAACGATGGTCATTATGGCCAAACAGTTCTATTCTTGTTTCATCAGATCAGAGGACATTTCTCCAAAAAGTACGATCTTTGTCCCCATGTGCAGTTGCAAACTGTAGTCTGGCTTTTTTATGGTGGTTTTGGAGCAGTGGCTTCTTCCTTGCTGAGCGGCCTTTCCGGTTACGTCGATATAGGACTTGTTTTGCTGTGGATATAGATACTTTTGTACCGGTTTCCTCCAGCATCTTCCCAAGGTCTTTTGCTGTTGTTCTGGGATTGATTGCACTTTTCACACAAGTACGTTCATCTTTAGGAGACAGAATGCGTCTCCTTCTTGAGCGGATTGACGGCTGCGTGGTTCCATGGTGTTTATACTTGCGTACTATTGTTTGTACAGATGAACGTGGTACTTTCAGGCGTTTGGAAATTGCTCCCAAGGATGAACCAGACTTGTGGAGGTCTACAAAAAAAAAAATTCTGAGGTCTTTGCTGATTTCTTTAGATTTTCCCATGATGTTAAGCAGAGGCACTGAGTTTGAAGGTAGGCCTTGAAATACATCCACAGGTGCACCTCCAATTGACTCAGGCTAATTGACATCATTTGTCAGAAGCTTCTAAAGCCATGACATCATTTTCTGGAATTTTCCAAGCTGTTTAAAGGCACAGTCAACTTAGTGTATGTAAACATCTGACCCACTGGAATTGTGATACAGTGAATTATAAGTTAAATCTGTCTGTAAACAATTATTGGAAAAATGACTTGTGTCATGCACAAAGTAGATGTCCTGACTTGCCAAAACAAGTTTGTTAACAAGAAATTTGTGGAGTGGTTGAAAAACGAGTTTTAATGACTCCAACCTGAGTGTATGTAAACTTCCAACTTCAACTGTAGATGTAATGTATAGGTAACAAATTACTAAAGAAGGAGCTAGAGATAAATATAGTCTAACCAGAAAACCTGTTCCACCCACCCCCACCTTCCAACTGCCCGATTCTGCTGGTCTTCGAAGATTCTGCCATTATGCTCCTGAAGTTGCCGTTAATAGGCTACACCAGCGGTCACAACCTCATCCATTTGCAGTGCCACGTTATCGTACCATTTCTACTGATCTGCATTGCAGCCTGCAACATTGCAGCCTGCAGGTAGAAAATGTGCAGGTAAAATAAATATCCTATAAATCACATCGGCTATGAATGGCCTGTCAGCAAGGAACTTTAAACATTGTATCAACTATTAACTTTGATAGCACCATCAGGCTGGACAAACTTTAACATTGTATAAAATAATTTGGTCCCTCTGAGTTTTCCGTGCCAATAAGCTCCTGACAAACAGACACAGCTGTAGACTACCTTCTATCTGATCTGAGTGTTACATTTTTTTTCCCCTTTCATGCTGAGTGGTTGTCAAAAGGGAGAGAGGGCTGTAAAGATTTTTCAAATAGGCTACTTTGAGGAACTATTGTCATTTTCAATGGATGTAAAAACAGACTTTGTTTACTTGCTGTTTGAGGCGATGGTGAGTTAAGACAATCAGAAATAGTATCAGATCCCCAACTGGGCACATTTTATAAGCTATCATTTGCGCGCACGCCAGGTAGCCTAGGCCTACTTCTATGCGTAATCGGGTGCGTGTCCTTACTCAAGATTGACAGTAGCGCTCAAAACAAAAGACAAATAAATTGATAACTCGTAAATGTAATGAAATAAACCCCCCCCAAAAATGTTCACATGTAGCCTAGGTTGTGCACTGCAAACAATGTGTGCACTCCTACAATGACAACTTTAAGACTGTAATAATATATTGAATGCATAAACAGAAATTACCGTAACCAAACAAACATTGTAGAGTAGAAATTATGTGAATTAATGGTAAATGTGGTGTGCCATCCCCGCGGCCTCACTGTTCACTGAGACAGCTGTGAATCAGACAGCTGTGAATGTCTCGTGTGCCATGCATTCTTTTTTATATATTTGCCACTAGTTGACAACAACAAAAATCGTATATATTTGCCACTGGTCGACCAACAACCTATCGACCAAACAATCGACTAAATGGGATTAGCCCTACTTTAAGAAAATATCTCAGTGACTTTGAAAGAGGGGTCTCAAAGGAGCATAGAGGGTTTAAAGTGTGTGTGTGTGCATGCTCAGGCATGAGATTTCAACCAAATTGAACCATTATGGGAGATTCTGGAGCAGTGCCTAAGACGGCGTTTTCCACCACCATCAACAAAACACAAAATTATGGAATTTATTGTCTAAAAATTATCACATCCCTCCAGTTGAGTTCCAGACACTTGTAGAATCTATGCCAAGGCACATTGAATCTGTTCTGGTGGCCCAATGCCCTGTTAAGACATTATGTTGGTCAGGGTTCCCATGGGTCCTTGAAATCCTTGAAAGTTTGTTAATTTGAGAGAAAATCCTTAAGTTTTTGATAATATACATAAATAGACATGGGTCATTGAAAGTGCTTGAATTGATATATTTTGTGCAAGAATAGAAATTGCAGTTCTTTAGATTAATTATTTTGTAACTTAACGTCAGTAACAGACTGACCACACCGCTCACGTCGCGTGCGAGATGTAGAAATCTATGTTATTCAATTATTGCACCCACACTGCTCGCGCACGCCAACGAGCGTCTGCCAAGGGCTAAAATACAAATCAGTTCTATTTCTGATGCAGATGCTCTGCAATTCCTGCCTCTCCCATCTCCTCATTGGTTTATAGAAGCAGGTACCCACATGCCATCTCCTCATTGGTTATACCCATCTCCTCATTGTTTATACCCATGTGGGTGACTAAAAGACGAACAAGGTCAGTGGCGGTAATGCACCTAATTTATGAAAGTTGTCAATCGCAATGTAAAGTCAAGAGAAGAAAAGGCCTGGAAGGAAGAGAGATGACTAGAAACGATTCGGTGGACCGTTTTATGTGTGGATTAATTGGCGAGTAGAGGACCTTGTGCATTTCAGGTAAAATAACAACTCAATGTTTATATCCCAGGACAAATTAGCTAGCAAGCTAAATTGCCATAAATGTTTAATGCTTTTCGACCTGTCCACAAATTAATATATTTGGTTCAGGGTTTGTTTTGATATTTTAACCTGCGTGTCGTGATCGCGTTTGGTGTGGGGGGACAAAAGTAATTTATGCACTATGGCGCACAATGGTTTGGGCGCAGCTCGATTTGGGTTTCGCGTAATAGGCTAAGTTCCGCTGTCTGCATGTGTGTCTTCCGCCGTCTGTGCGTCCTTGTTTCACGCGTCACCTGCCTCGCAAGTGCGACGGTCAGGTGCATGCATGAGTGATTGAAGTTGAATGATGCAGGTTAAATAGCGGCAAGGAAGCGAGAAAGCTAACGTTAAGTGAACCTCCAATTCTGCCTGGAAAATGTACATTCCAGGACTCGAGGCTCACCAAAGACATTTTACAAAGACTGGCTTGTTAAAGATCCGCGGGACATCCATATGGCCCGATGAAGAGCCTACAGCAAATCAATAAAAGTGCACGCCATGGGCGAAGCAGCTATGACGAGCCATGCTGCTGCAACATCACACATGACGGCACTGCACAAGTTAAAAGCAGGTAGGTCCTACCCCTGGTAACATGTAGAAAGGAATACAACAACCATAGTTAGTTACTAACGTTTGCTAGGTTGTTGTTAGCTAACGTTATCTAGATGTCAGTCAGTTCTCCCACAATCACACCTGTCAATATAGTGCTAGCTAGCTAATGTTAGCCAACTTGAGGCAAGCAAAGCTGGACAGTGAACATTTTAAAATAATTGACGATTTGCTGACATTGACTGAAAGTTTACATTTAGTTAAAGGACGTTAACTAGAGTCGTTAGTGACAACGTTTCATGACTAATGCTAGTTAACGTTAACCAGCTAGCTAGTCATTCATCAGACTTGGACACTTATTTTCTTACAGTTCCCACTCTATTGAACTAAGTGGAAAAGTCATCGTCATCTACATCACCACCTAGACAATCTTCTACAACTACTACCACATTCACCACCTCCTCAAGACAGTCCGTCATAACTTCCCAAAGAGGACACATTGTGGTGTCTGAATATGATGAAGTCTCACTACTCTTTCCACTCTAGTGAACGCACGGGTGAGTGGTATGGTTTATAAACTGTCACCTGTAACATGAAATTATTTTTAGGAACATGTTTGTTTTCATATTCTCTCTCTGAAACACGTTCACGCACAGGCTATAAACAGAAATAAGTGTTTGAAATCAATCTTTTATTTTTATTTTATTTTAGGTGTGCTGTTCTTAGTGATGTTCCCAGACAGTGCAGTAGCCAAGACCTTCGCATGCGGGGCAACAAAGACCAGCTATGTGTGCACAGATGGCTTGGCTCTTCATTTCAGGCATTTGTTGTCTAAATAACTGTCTGCTGGGGGGGAGGACTATGTTTTTCTCTTTGATGAGAGCCTTAACAGAAAAACAGTCAAAGCAGTGTGACTCACGCCTGTTTATGGGATAAGGACAAAGTCGTGACAAGAATTTATGATTCTAAATCCATGGGACATGCGACTGCTTTGGACCTTAAAGCTGTCTAGGAGAAGAGCACCGAAGATCTACCAAAGGAAAAACATGCTTCATATCTCCATGGGTGGACCAAATGTAAGTTGGGCATTTTACTCAAAGGTTGAGAAGTCCCTCCTTGATTTTTATGTACACCTTATAAACATTGGCAGTTGCGGTCTCCATATTGAACATGGAGCGTTTCAGAAGGGAATGGAAGAAACCGAATGGAAAGTCGACAGTGCATGCTATGTACCAACTTCTGAAGGATACTCCAGCGCGCAGGGAGCACTACCTTAGCATAATTGGATCATCAGATCCCCCAATGCCACTTAGGTTTTGCAAGGCACAGTGGGTTGAAAATGTGCCCGTGCTTGAACGAGCTTTAAAGTTTTTACCCCATATGGCAACATGTGAAGGCTGTAGATCCAAGCACAAAGTCCTTTGAGGTGATTCAGGAGGCGGCTAAGGACCCTCTCATGACAGCAAAACTGAATTTTATCTTGTCATTGAGCAAAGAAGGGACACCATTCCTCCACACGCTACCAGAACGATAAGCCCATGGCGCCATTGTTCAAGCTGCTTAAGAGCTTGATAAGCAGATTCATTAAGCCAGACCTCATGAAAGAAGCGAAGAGCCCTCAAACTTCTTGATGTAGAGGTGAGCCAGTCATCCAATCACATCGACTCCTCACAGGTAGACTTGGGCTTTGTTACTTGAAGAATTGTGAGTGACTTGCCCGCAGGGATTTTTTTTTGCCGGAGAACATTGATGGACTTCAAAATCGCTTGCAAGAAGTGTATGGTCACAACTGTTAACAAACTCATTGAGAAATCCCCATTGAAGTACACTCTGGTCTTGCATTTTTCTTTGATCCAAGGGAAATGGCAGGCACAAATGGAAAGATGCTGTCTACAGCAAAATCGAAGATGGCCCTGACCTATCTTGTAAATGGTCAACGGGAGGAAGAAGATTGTGATAACATCATTTGACAATACTCACATTTTATTGATGACATTGTCCAGGCCCAAAACTCAGAGTTTGTAAACTTTGATCTTGTCCAAGACAGCGTGGACACATTTACATGAGTACATGTCAAAGGACAAAGAGTTCAGAAATCCTTGGAAACTTTCCTGCCAACTCCTCTTACTGTCACACGGGCAAGCCTCAGTAGAGCACATTCTCCATCAATCGGCAGATTGAAGTGGAGAACTTGAAGATTCATACGTAGCACAGAGATGTACAGTTGACCACATAAGAGCTGTGGGTGGCATACATAATGTGTGCATTGACAGATCGCTGCTGATGTCAGTGGCATCTGCAAGGCAGAGGTATGTGACGCATCAAGAAGAGACCGAAGAATGGATGAGCAAAAAACAGAAAAGACCTTATAGATTAACTTGAAGGGAAGAAAAAGACTGACAGTTGACATAAATGCTCGTGAGACCTCGACAGACAAATTTGCACTTAAAGCGGAGAGCACAGGCAACCTCACTCTAATTACCAAGTTCAATAGCCTGAGAAGTGGTGCAAAAGATAAGAGCTTAAATAGCTGAAATAGAAACACTACTCATCAAAAAAGTGAATGATCATGTTTTTGCTCTGCGACATGTTTCGTGTTGTTAAGCTGGTGCTAATGAAATAAACGGAGTTACTTAGCTCTTCAACTCGTAAATAAGTCTGTCTTTATCGCTCATCTTACACAATATATTGTTTTGCTGTGTTAGAAGGCAAGAGATAACGTAGTCTGCCATCACTGTAACACAGCACAATTTGAGATGTGTTCACACATTCAAGCGCCTCTTTTTAATTGTCTGTGAGCTTCTGTAAAGCCTGCTAGTTCTCATTATAATAATTCTCAGTGTTGTAACTGTAATTAACCTTGATCCATGTCTCAAACTATGCCATGTTGGGTCCTTGAATTGGGCCTGGTAAGGCCTTAAAGTCCTTGAATTTGATGTTTAAGAAGGTGTGGGAACCCTGGTTGGTGTTTCCATTATTTTGGTAGTTAGCTGTACAGTGTGTCCTGCTTATAGAAGTTTAATATGTCCCACACAGTGATCTCATCATGTAGGCAAGTTGCCTTTTTTACAGTATGTCTGATCTGCTTGCACAAGATGACAATGTGTGTTCCTGTCATGTGTACAGTTCCTGGTGTGTAAGCGCAAGTTGGAGAGCAAGAAGGAGGCCCTCCTGATTCTGTCCAAGGAGCTGGATACCTGTCAACAGGAGAGAGACCAATACCAGCTGATGGCCAACCAGCTCCGAGAACGCCACCAGGGACTCAAGAAGAAGTACAGGGACCTCATAGTGAGTCTACACCCTCGGAATAGGGTGATTTTGGATCAGTTATATTTTCAGAATTAGGGGAGGGGAATCTGATCCTAGATCTGTACCTAGGGGGAAACTTCACCCCGGGGCCACTACTTCACACTACTACTCCACAACTGCTCCTCACATTGCTACAATACCTTACTACTGCCAATCTCACACACACTGAATTACTACACAAGAGGGACATTAAAGGCCTCATTCAATCAAAAGTTGTATTACCGAGTTTTAATAATTCAAAGTGACACTTCTGGTATCACAAGAAATATGAAGATCAAGTTTGATTTGTTGCATGCTTCGTAAACAACACGTGTAGACTCAGTGGCATGCTTATTTATGGGCCCTTCCAACAATGCAGAGAGGAAAAAGATAAATAATAGAAAAATAATAACACAAGGGATAAATACACAATGAGTGTATTGATAACTTGGCTATATACACAGGGTACCAGTACTGAGTTGATGTGCAGGGCTACGAGGTAATTGATGTAGATATGTACAAATAGGTAGGGATAAAATTACTAGTCAACAGGATATACACTGCTCAAAAAAATAAAGGGAACACTTAAACAACACAATGTAACTCCAAGTCAATCACACTTCTGTGAAATCAAACTGTCCACTTGGGAAGCAACACTGATTGACAATAAATTTCACATGCTGTTGTGCAAATGGTATAGACAAAAGGTGGAAATTATAGGCAATTAGCAAGACACCCCCAATAAAGGAGTGGTTCTGCAGGTGGTGACCACAGACCACTTCTCAGTTCCTATGCTTCCTGGCTGATGTTTTGGTCGCTTTTGAATGCTGGCGGTGCTTTCACTCTAGTGGTAGCATGAGACGGAGTCTACAACCCACACAAGTGGCTCAGGTAGTGCAGCTCATCCAGGATGGCACATCAATGCGAGCTGTGGCAAGAAGGTTTGCTGTGTCTGTCAGCGTAGTGTCCAGAGCATGGAGGCGCTACCAGGAGACAGGCCAGTACATCAGGAGACGTGGAGGAGGCCGTAGGAGTGCAACAACCCAGCAGCAGGACCGCTACCTCCGCCTTTGTGCAAGGAGGAGCACTGCCAGAGCCCTGCAAAATGACCTCCAGCAGGCCACAAATGCACTCTGGAGTAGGTTTTTTCGTCAAGGACTTTCTGTAATTTTCTACGTTCATCTTTCCCTCGATCCTGACTAGTCTCCCAGTCCCTACCACTTTAAAACATAATGATGCTGCCGTAGGTATGGTAGGGATGGTATTGGCCAGGTGATAAGTGGAGCCTGGTTTCCTCCAGATGTGACGCTTGGCATTCAGGCCAAAGAGTTCGATCTAAGTTTCATCAGACCAGAGAATCTTGTGTCTCATGGTCTGGGAATCCTTTAGGTGCCTTTTGGCGAACTCCAAGCGGTCTGTCATGTGCCTTTTACTGAGGAGTGGCTTCGGTCTGGCCACTACAATAAAGGCCTGATTTGCGGAGTGCTGTAGAAATGGTTGTCTTTCTGGAAGTTTCTCCCATCTCCACAGAGGAACTTTGGACCATCAGATTCTTGGTCACCTCCCTGACCAAGGCCCTTATCCCTCGATTGCTCAGTTTGGCTGGGCAGTCTAGGAAGAGTGTTAGGGTTTTTTAACTTATTTCATTTAAGAGTGATTGAGGCCGCTGTTATTTTTTTACATTTCATTTTTTAATTAACATTTATTTAACTAGGCTAGTCTGTAAATAATAATTTGTTCTTAACTATGACGGCCTACCCCGGCTAAACCCTAACGGCACTGGGCCAATTGTGCACCACCCTATGGGACTCCCAATTCACGGTCGGTTTTGATACAGCCTGGAATCGAACCAGGGTCTGTAGTGACTCTTTTAGCACTGAGATGCAGTTCCTTAGACCCTGCGCCACTCTTGGATCTTCAATGCTGAAGAATATTTTTGGTACCCTTCCCAAGATTTGTGCCTCGACACAATCTTGTCTCAGAGCTCTAAGGACAATTCCTTTCGATCTCATGGTTTGGTTTTTGCTCTGTCTGTGGAACCTTATATAGACAGGTGTGTGCCCTTCCGAATCATGTCCAATCATTTGCATTTGGATTTACCACAGTTGGACTCCCATTAAGTTGAAACATTTGAAGGATGATCAATGGAAACAGGATGCACCTGAGCAAAATTTAGTGTGTAGCAAAGGGTCTGAATACTTATGTAAATAAGGTATTTCTGTTTAATACTGTCACGACTCCTACCGAAGGTGGCTCCCCTTCCTGTTTGGGTGGCGGTCGTCGTCACTGGCCTACTAGCTGCCACTGACTTTTTCCTCCCCCTCCTTATTTGTTTATTGGTTACACCTGTTTTTAGTTAGGGTGATTAGTAGGGCTTTATTACCCAGCAGGCCCGCCTGTTTTGTGTACTGTTTGTACATGCGTGTATGTCACGGTTCGTGGTAGTTGTATTTTCGGAACTATTTTGTTCCCTTTGTGTGTTGGGGCGTTTGGTTGGAGTGGCGTTGTTTCACCTTTGTGGTGATTTAAAAGTTACACTACTCTGAACTCTCTGTCTCCTGCGTCTGACTCTTTCCTCCACTACACCCCGGGCATTACAAATACATTTCCAAAAAAAAAAACTGTATTCGCTTTGTTATTATGGGGCATTGTGTGTAGATTGAGGGAAAACAATGATTTAATACATTTTAGAACAATGCTGTAATGTAACGAAATGTGGAATAAAGGGATCTGAATACTTTCCGAATGCACTGTATAGTACTTTATTTCTTTACATTTCATAATTTAATAACTAGTCATATCAATCATACAATTTTACCTTGACTTAAGCTAAGTGATCTGTCCTCACTATCTATTTTTTTTTTTCTTCTACATTCTAGGATGGAGACTCCAGTCTACCACCTGAAAAAAGAAATCAAGTAAGTCGACATCAATAGACGCCATGGCGTCAAAATATTTAAATGTTCTTACTAATTGTAGTAAATGTGTCGACTGAAAAGTAAATGATCAACCGTGTCAAATTGGATGACCACGGTAATGGTTTGCATTATGACTGTACTGACATAACACCCTTGGCCAGCAACTTCCCTATGTCGAGGACGTTATAGTATGCTAGACTACACAGCAAATTTGCGGTGTGTTAAAATCTCTGTGATGAGGTAAGTGTTGTCATTGTAATATCTGAATATTGATTCTAGTGGGGTTAACAGTGGGATCGAAATTGACGCCATATGCGGTGAGTAAATTAAGTGTTATTTGAATCACAGTGGAATCAACGCCAGTTGGTGTTACTGGACTGTGTTGCTTTAATTTCCATTAACTCTGAGTGAAAAAGACATGGGAGGGGCCTCATCATATTTCCCAGCATTCTTTGTTGCAGGTTGCTTTTTAGAATAGTTTATTTTAATATATATGTTACTGAATTAATTAATTGATCTTATGCTACACAAAGATTAATAAAAATTGGAGTAGTTTTAAAATATATATGTTAAGTGGTTGGACTTATTTCACCCGTTATTGAGATGGTTGTTCTAGTTTAGGTAGTCTTATTTATAAATCTCTCTACCTTGGCAGGCATTCTATCTGCAGATGCGGGTGTTTAAAAGTTCCAACTGTTGTATATCCTAAATGGATTCCAATAGGAATTATATAACACTTTGCAAGCCAGCAGAATATTACTTGCCGATGTAGCCTGCAAACCAGGAGTTTCAGACCACTGTGTTAGGGTAAAACTAGGCTGTCAAAGTCTGGTGTTCTTATTTTTCTGAGTAAATAACTCAAGAATACTAGAGAAGCTTTAACCAAGTGTAATCATTCCCAAAGGTTCTGTACAGCTGAAATCAGACAGCAAACATTTCAGACATCACAGTTTATATACATCTTACTTAAGACACTCCTCCTCCTTACAGTTTATGGCTCCACAGGAAAGAAGGTAACCAGATACTAACCCTGATTACTCCTTTAAGGGGAGCTGACCTCACCTCCTGATCCACAGATATCCATCTGTCTTCCCTATATCAACACATCGCTCTCCTCTCCTCCATCAAACACATTCCAAAGCCTTCTGTCTTTCTTCAGAGAACCATTAACTTCTAACATAGTCTCTTTCATTTCCTATCATTCATTTACTACCTCAATGATCAAAGTTTAGCCAATTCCAACAATGGTATTGTCAAAATAAATGTATGTGTTCTCATAAATAATTACATTTTTATTATAAAATATGACCTTACACACTAACTTAGTGAAGGCTACAGGACTGAAAACCATCGAATGCAACAATCATGTCTCTGTCACTAGAAAAGACCGTCGTGGGTGCAACAGGTACCTCTAAAATTCACTCAAGGCACTCTGAGAAATAAATATGCAAAAGGCTTTAGTATTAACACCCATAAAACAGTTACTGTAAGACCACAGGTGTTAATTCCATTAGACTAAGAAAATGTAACAGCGTCAGCTCTAATAAAGTGTACATTTATCAACAATATTCTGATGGTTCACATACACTTTAAGAAAGTGTTACATTTAACATTGTTGGTGTTAAAATTCTGATCTCAAATTTGCTGTGTAGATGTGAAAGAACAGTACCGTGCTTCTACACCTGCATTGCTTGCTGTTTGGGGTTTTAGGCTGGGTTTCTGTACAGCACTTTGTGACATCAGCTGATGTAAAAAGGGCTATACTGTATAAATAAATTTGATATCATGTACAGTTGAAGTCGGAAGTTTACATACACTTAGGTTGGAGTCCATTAACTTGTTTTTTCAACCACTCCACAAATGTATTGTTAACAAACTATAGTTTTAGCAAGTCGGTTAGGACATCTACTTTGTGCATGACACAAGTAATTTTTTCAACAATTGTTTACAGACTTATAATTCACTATCACAATTCTAGTGAGTCAGAAGTTTACATGCACTAAGTTGACTGTGCCTTTCAACAGCTTTGAAAGTTCCAGAAAATTATGTCATGGCTTTAACCTCTCTGGGATATAGGGGGTGCTGTTTCGACTTAGGGAAAATTGGTCTCCAAATTAAACTGCCTAGTACTCAATTCTTGCTCGTACAATATGCATATTATTGGATAGAAAACACTCTCTAGTTTCTATAGCTGTTTGAATTATGTCTCTGAGTGGAACAGAACTCATTCTACAGCACTTTTCCTGATATGGATTGAGATTTCAGAAATCTTGGCCTCTGGTCCCAGGTCAGTTTTAATGTCCCTGTAAATGCTATGAGGATACAAACACTGCCCACGCCTTCCTCTAGATGTCAGTAAGTGGTGACAATTTGAATGGAGTCGATTGCGCAATCAGGGCCTGTATAAAAGGCCAAAGACCAGATGTACCGTTCTTTTGCTCCCTGCGCCTGACGCACGATGGACGTCGGACCTGCTCTCTTTCCAAGCTGTTGTTTAGCCAGTAATTTATCACCGGTCATGTTTTTACTCGTTATAGGTGTTAAACATCATAAGGTAGTTAATTTAAACCGTTTTATAGCAATTTATATCCGTTTAGTGCGATTTTGAGGCATTGCTTTGTGATGCACTTTCAAGCGCCGGGCACGTTTCGGGGTCCCGGTCGAACGTTAGTGGGCATTTCGACGGACAAGAGGACATCTTTCCCCCAAAAGAAGATTAGACCCAAGAAAGGATACATTGCCCAAGATTCTGATGGAAGATCAACTCATAGTAAGAAATATTTAAGATGATAAATCGTTCTGTCGAAAAATGTTAAACGCATATTCCGCCATTTCTTTGGTATAGCTTCGCTTGGCGAACCCTGTATTGCACAGTAAGGATAATTTTAGAAATGTAGTTCAGCGATTGCATTAAGAACTAATTTGTCTTTCGATAGCTGTCCAACTTATATTTTTTTAGTCAAGTTTATGAATAGTTATTCATGAGACAAGATCACTGTCAAATATGGCGCCCGACATTTTCAGGCTAGTTTTGCTAGTATTGTCATTGTATAACCACGTTTTTTTTGTGGCTAAATATGCACATTTTCGAACAAACTCTATATGTATGTTGTAATATGATGTTACAGGAGTGTCATCGGAAGGTTAGTGAAAAAATGTATATATTTTGGCGATGATTACGTTATCGCTCTCTTTGGCTTGAATCGATGCTCGGGTAACGTTTGCACATGTGGTATGCTAATATAACGATTTATTGTGTTTTCGCTGTAAAACACTTAGAACATCTGAAATATTGTCTGAATTCACAAGATCTGTGTCTTTCCATTGCTGTGTATTTTTAAGAAATGTTTTATGATGAGTAATTAGGTAATACACGTTGCTCTCTGTATTTATTCTAGTCGAGTTGTGATGGTGGGTGCAATTGTAAACTATGATTTATACCTGAAATATGCACATTTTTCTAACAAAACCTATTCTATACAATAAATATGTTATCAGACTGTCATCTGATGAGGTTTTTTCTTGGTTAGTGGCTATCAATATCTTTATTTGGCCGAATTGGTGATAGCTACTGGTGGAGAGAAAATGGTGGACAAAGAAAAATTGTGTCTTTTGCTAACGTGGTTAGCTAATAGATGTACATATTTTGTCTTCCCTGTAAAACATTTTAAAAATCTGAAATGGTGGCTTTATTCACAAGATCTTTATCTTTCATTTGGTGTCTTGGACTTGTGATTTTATGATATTTAGATTTTCCTTTTCATTGTGACGCGATGCTAATCAGTGAGGGGGGGGGTTGGGGGTGCTTGTCAGTTGGGACGCTAGCGTCCCAACTATCCCAGAGAAGTTAAAAGCTTCTGATAGGCTAATTGACATCATTTGAGTCAATTGGAGGTGTACCTGTGGATGTATTTCAAGGCCTACCTTCAAACTCAGTGCCTCTGCTTGACATCATGGGAAAATCAAAAGAAATCAGCCAAGACCTCAGAAAGAAAATGGTAGACCTCCACAAGTCCGGTTCATGCTTGGGAACAATTTCCAAACTCCTGAAGGTAATCACATTCATCTGTACAAATAATAGTACGCAAGTATGAACATCATGGTACCACACAGCCGTCAAACCGCTCAGGAAGAAGACGCATTCTGTGTCTTAGAGATAACGTACTTTGGTGCGAAAAGTGCAAATCAATCCCAGAACAACAGCAAAGGACCTTGTGAAGATGCTGGAGGAAACCGGTACAAAAGTACCGACATAAATTGAAAGGCTGCTCAGCAAGGAAGAAGCCACTGCTCCAAAACCGCCATAAATCCAGACTACGGTTTGCAACTGCACATGGGGACATTTTGGGCTTTTTGGAGAAATGTCCTCTGGTCTGATGAAACAAAAATAGAACTGTTTGGCCATAATGCCCATTATGTTTGGAGGAAAAAGGGGGATGCTTGCAAACCGAAGAACACCATCCCAACCGTGAAGCACGGTGGTGGCAGCATCATGTTGTGGGGGAGCTTTGCTGCAGGAGGGACTGGTGCACTTCACAAAATAGATAGCATCATGAGGTAGGAAAATTGTGGCTATATTGAAGCAACATCTCAAGACATCAGTCACGAAGTTAAAGCTTGGTCGCAAATGGGTCTTCCAAATGGACAATTACCCCAAGCATACTTCCAAAGTTGTGGCAAAATGGCTTAAGGACAGCAAAGTCAAAGTATTGGAGTGGCCATCACAAAGCCCTGACTTCAATCCCATAAATTTGTGGGCAGAACTGAAAAAGCGTGTGCGATCAAGGAGGCCTACAAACCTGATTCAGTTACACCAGCTCTGTCAGGAGGAGTGGGCCAAAATTCACCCAACTTATTGTGGGAAGCTTGTGGAAGGCTACCTGAAACGTTTGACCCAAGTTAAGCAATTGACAGGTAATGCTACCAAATACTAATTGAGTGTATGTAAACGTCTGACCCACTGGGAATGGGATGAAAGAAATTAAAGCTGAAATCATTCTCTACTATTATTCTGACATTTCACATTCTTAGGATCACCACTTTATTTTTACTGACCTAAGACAGGATTAAATGTCAGGAATTGTTTAAAACTGAGTTTAAATGTATTTGGCTAAGGTGTATGTAAACTTCCGACTTCAATTGTACATGTCATTCACTCTATCAGTTGAATTTGGCCCAGCTGTTGAGAGACTCCAGAGAAAGGAGTAAGCAGCTGTCTGAAGAGGTGAAGGAGCTGAGTCAACGACTGGCTGAGGCCCAGGGGGATAACAAGGTATGATGTCCTTAAGGGATGGGGTCAATTCTATTTCAATTCAGGAAGTAAACTGAAATTCAAATTTTCATCTTTTTAACATTTTTTCAGTTTACTTCCTGAAAGTGCAGCAATGGTTTACGCACATTTGAAATCAAACAGTGGAGTTACTGTCGGTTGCATTCCAAATTGAAATGGAATTGACTCTGTCCTCCCCCTACCCTCCCACAGCTCCTGCGGATGACCATAGCCAGACAGAGGTTGGGGGATGAAGAGGTGGGGGCAAGGCACTTCCAGGCCTACGAGCGGGAGGACCTGGTCCAGCAGTTGGAGACGGCACGAGAGCAGGTGAGGAATGGAAAGGTTGTGCCATAATTTGTGTAACTGTTGGTATCTGAACCCCGGTCTCCCACTCAGGAAACAACCACCTTTAACATTAGACCAAGAGGAAATTCCAGGGCAGGGCTACCTCATTGCAAAAGTGAGTCTGATTCACCTCTGCTACATTTGGTTGAATGGTAATGCGACTAATTGCATTGGACCACATGTCACTCTAGAGACCAGGGTTCAATTCCCCGGTCTGAACTGTTTCCACCCTCATCTGTCTCTCCTTTTTACTGTCTTAAAGACATTTTAAAATTCTGAGCAAGACTGCATTTTTCTTTTCTTTTTTTTCTTTTTTATAAATCAAAGTTGTAGAATAAGTTGTCCTGCAAAGAGGGTATGGTGGTGGGTTAAAAGAAGGCAAGCAAGTGTGAGGAACATACATTGGGTGATTTTGGAAACCACACCAATGGCAGAATGAAGTTGTACAGATGGTTTTAATATTTTCACATAGCAAAATAAGAGATCAATTGTCACAATACCATATTCCCAACCAACCATAATTCAGCCTATGTTGCCCACTCATTACGCAAGGCAGTGTTGGAGGTTTGCCAGTCACAATCTGTAATATTATAGGTATTTACAGTGGGGCAAAAAAGTATTTAGTCAGCCACCAATTGCAAGTTCTCCCACTTAAAAAAGATGAGGCCTGTCATTTTCATCATAGGTACACTTCAACTATGACAGACAAAATGAGAAAAAAAAATCCAGAAAATCACATTGTAGGATTTTTTTATGAATTTATTTGCAAATTATGGTGGAAAATAAGTATTTGGTCAATAACAAAAGTTTCTCAATACTTTGTCATTGCCAACAAAGGGTATATAAGAGGTCAAACATTTTCTGTAAGTCTTCACAAGGTTTTCACACACTGTTGCTGGTATTTTGGCCCATTCCTCCATGCAGATCTCCTCTAGAGCAGTGATGTTTTGGGGCTGTTGCTGGGCAACACAGACTTTCAACTTCCTATAAAGATTTTCTATGGGGTTGAGACTGGCTAGGCCACTCCAGGACCTTGAAATGCTTCTTACGAAGCCACTCCTTCGTTGCCCGGGCGGTGTGTTTGGGATCATTGTCATGCTGAAAGACCCAGCCACGTTTCATTTTCAATGCCCTTGCTGATGGAAGGAGGTTTTCACTCAATCTCACGATACATGGCCCCATTCATTCTTTCCTTTACACGGATCAGTCGTCCTGGTCCCTTTGCAGAAAAACAGCCCCAAAGCATGATGTTTCCACCCCCATGCTTCACAGTAGGTATGGTGTTCTTTGGATGCAACTCAGCATTCTTTGTCCTCCAAATACGACAAGTTGAGTTTTTACCAAAAAAATCTATTTTGGTTTCATCTGACCATATGACATTCTCCCAATCTTCTTCTGGATCATCCAAATGCTCTCTAGCAAACTTCAGACGGGCCTGGACATGTACTGGCTTAAGCAGGGCGACACGTCTGGCACTGCAGGATTTGAGTCCCTGGCGGCGTAGTGTGTTACTGATGGTAGGCTTTGTTACTTTGGTCCCAGTTCTCTGCAGGTCATTCACTAGGTCCCCCCGTGTGGTTCTGGGATTTTTGCTCATCGTTCTTGTGATCATTTTGACCCCACGGGGTGAGATCTTGCGTGGAGCCTCAGATCGAGGGAGATTATCAGTGGTCTTGTATGTCTTCCATTTCCTAATAATTGCCCCCACAGTACATTTCTTCAAACCAAGCTGCTTACCTATTGCAGATTCAGTCTTCCCAGCCTGGTGAAGGTCTACAATTTTGTTTCTGGTGTCCTTTGACAGCTCTTTGGCTTGGCCATAGTGGAGTTTGGAGTGTGACTGTTTGAGGTTGTGGACAGGTGTCTTTTATACTGATAACAAGTTCAAACAGGTGCCATTAATACAGGTAACGAGTGGAGGACAGAGGAGCCTCTTAAAGAAGGTCTGTGAGAGCCAGACATCTTGCTTGTTTGTAGGTGACCAAATACTTATTTTCCACCATAATTTGCAAATAAATTCATTAAAAATCCTACAATGTGATTTTCTGGATTTCTTTTTCTCATTTTGTCTGTCATAGTTGAAGTACCTATGATGAAAATTACAGGCCTCATCTTTTTAAGTGGGAGAATTTGCACAATTGGTGGCTGACTAAATACTTTTTTGCCCCACTGTATAAGGCATCTCTTACAATGTTTGAAATGCCATAAAAAGTTTGAAATCGTACATGTTGTTTTTTTTGTTTGTCCTAGAATGAGGAGCTGGAGCACAGTGTGAAATCTCTGACGGACGAGCTGCAGGATGTGAGGGCAGAGCGTAACGTGTTCCAGGAAAAGGCCCAGCGGCTGAACCACGAGGTGAACCACATCTTGGGGGGACACGAGTGTCGGATTCTAGACGTAGATGCTCTCTGCATGGAGAACAGGTGTGTTTGTGTGTGGGAGAACATAATGTATGTAATATCTGTAATGCCTTACTGAATGCAATAAGGATGTTCATGAACAACTTGCTTCACAATGTATGACTTTGGTCATTGTTTTGAAATACTTTTTAAATAAACTGATGTTTTCTTTAAGATATTTACACGAGAGGTTCAAACAACTGCAGGAGGAGGTCACCATGCTCAAAATGAATGTCATGAAGTACAAGGTATTGTAAGCAACATATAAACAAGCCTTTAATGTTGTCTGAATAGTACTAATAATACTATAAAATAGAACAATCCTTAGAGATGATCACAAGTAATAACTACTCAAGGCCTTATTTAGTCAGAGCCGGTAACTAGGTTTCTGGGCTCATGTTCTAATGTCAATTAATGTCATCTTTAGTGACAGTTTTGTTGCCAGATGGCACCCATAACAATTGTAGATCTCAAACCAAGTTTGACAAACTGTATATTTTTTTAATTTGGTAATATTCTGTATTTTTTTTTTTTCACAGTTTGTATGGTTCACAACCCTCTACTACTACACATGCTCAATCATGTTAGTGAACAGGGGTATACAATATATCATATGAATATTTTACTGGTTTTCAGAGTGCTCTGGAGAGCAGGAAGAACTCCAAGACTTATGGCAAAGCTAACAGCAGTGCACTCACCGGGGTGCTCTCTGCCAAACAAGGTACTGCACAAACTGTTCCCCCACTCATCTTCTTTCTGTTAGTATTTTGTTCATAATGCAAATCAATCATTGTACTCTATCTTGAAAATGTACAAACTTCCAGACTTGGAATTGGAAAACACATTTTTGGGGGATTGTATTAACAGTGGACTAATGAACAAAATAATAAACATTTTATTTGTATGTAGTTTTTTAAAATTCATGTAGACCTATTGAGACCTAGTTCTCTTTTTCAAATGTGACCTGCAAACACAAATATACACACATACAGTACCAGTCAAAAGTTTGGACACCTACTCATTCAAGGGTTTTTCTTTATTTTTTACTATTTTCTACATTGTAGTATAATAGTGAAGGCATCAAAACTATGAAATAACAAATGGAATCATGTAGTAACTGGAAAAGTGTTAAACAAATAAAAATATATTGTATTTGAGATTCTTCAAAGTAGCCACCCTTTGCCTTGATGACAGCTTTGCACACTCTTGGCATTCTCTAAACCAGCTTCGCCTGGAAGGTTTTTCCAACAGCCTCGAAGGAGTTCCCAAATGCTGAGCACTTGTTGGCTGCTTTTCCTTCACTCTGTGGTCCAACTCATCACAAACCATCTCAATTCGGTTGAGGTCCGTTGATTGTGGAGGCCAGGTCATCTGATGCAGCACTCCATCACTCTCCTTCTTGGTCAAATAGCCCTTACACAGCCTGGAGGTGTGTTGGGTCATTGTCCTGTTGAAAAACAAAATATAGTCCTACTAAGCGCAAACCAGGTGGGATGGCGTATCGCTGCAGAATCCTGTGGTTGCCATGCTTGTTAAGTGTGCCTTAAATTCTAAATAAATCACACTGTGTCACCAGCAAGGACCCCCAGCAATTTGACCATGAAGGCCTCGTTCACACAGTCTCCTCTGAACAGTTGATGTTGAAATGTGTCTGTTACTTGAACTTTGTGAAGCATTTATTTGGGCTGCAATTTCTGAGGCTGTTAATTCTAATGAACTTATCCTCTGCAGCAGAGGTAACTCTGGGTCTTCCTTACCTTTGGTGGTCCTCATGGGAGCCGGTTTCATCATAGCGCTTGATGGTTTTTGCAACTGCACTTGAAGACACTTTCAAAGTAATTCAAATTTTCCAGATTGACTGAGCTGTTCTTGCTATAATATTGATTTGGTCTTCTACCAAATAGGGCTATCTTCTGTATACCACCGTTACCTTGTCACAACAGAACTGATTGGCTCAAACGCATGAAGAAGAAAATAAATTCTACAAATTAACTTTTAACAAGGTCCACCTGTTAATTGAAATGCATTCCAGGTGACTACCTCATGAATCTGGTTAAGAGAATGCCACGAGTGTGCAAAGCTGTCATCAAGGCAAAGGGTGGCTACTTTTGAAGAATCTCAAATATAAAATATATTTTGATTTAACACTTTTTTGTTTACTTGATTCCATATGTGTTATTTCATAGTTTTGATGTCTTCACTATTCTACAATATAGAAAATTAATTGTAAAAATAAAGAATGAGTAGATGTATAGTACCAGTCAAAAGTTTGGACATCACATTAAAATACAAAAAACACACCCGGGAATCATCACAAATCACCCAGAAAAAGTTACATTCCTCCACAAATAATTCCCCAATCAATACTCTAAACTTCACGAACAGAACCTTAAGATGAAATATATTTAGAATTTTGTTACAGCAATACACTGCATTAAAACTAAAAGCAGATTTACCTAGCTTGGTGGAGACCCTAGGAACCTAGAGAGTTAACCAATCCTGTGAACGGGTTAGACAACTCGGGTGTCTATATACTTGAAACGCAATGTGAGATAAGATGGAGGTTTTTGAAGTATCCCATTTAAGAGTAGTAGCAGCTGCGCTTTGATAAATATACTATTCTGCACTTTGATAAATATAAATGCAACATTTTAACATTTTAAGATCCCAGACATTTTCCATACGCACAAAAACCTATTTCTCTCAAATGTTGTGAACAAGATAATCCATCCACTTGACAGGTGTGGCATATCAAGACTCTGATTAAACAGCGTGATCATTAAACAGGTGCATCTTGTGCTGTGGATAATAAAAGGCCAGTCTAAAATGTGCAGTTTGTCACAACACAATGCTACAGATGTCTTGAGCTTTGAGGGAGCATGCAATTGGCATGCTGACTGCAGGAATGTCCACCAGATCTGTTGCCAGAGAATTACATTTCTCTACCATAAGCTACCTCCAATGTTGTTTTAGAGAATCTGGCAATACGTCCAATTGGCCTCACAACCACAGACCAGTATCCACACCAGCCCAGGATTTCCACAGCCGGCTTCTTCACCTGCGGGATAGTCTGAGAACAGCTGATGAAACTGTGGGTTTGCACAACTGAAGAATTTCTGCACAAACTGTCACAAACCGTCTCAGGGAAGCTCATCTGCGTGCTCATCGTCCTCATTAGGGTCTTGACCTGACTGCAGTTTTATGTCGTTACCGACTTCAATGGGCAAATGCTCCTCTTCAATGGCCACTGGAGAGTGCTCTTCATGGATGAATCACGGTTTCAACTGACCCTGGCAGATGGCATTGTGTGGGTGAGCGGTTTGCTGACATAAACACTGCGAACAGAGTGCCCCATGGTGGCGGTAGGGTTATGGTATGGGCAGGCATAAGCTACGTACAACAACCACAATTTCATTTTATTGATGGCAATTTGAATGCACAGATACCGTGACGAGATCCTGAGGCCCATTGTCGTGCCATTCATCCGCTGCCATCACCTCATGTTTCAGCATGATGATGCTCTCCCCCGTGTAGCAAGGAACTGTACACATTTCCTGGAAGTTGAAAATATCTGTCCTTCCATGGCCTGCATACTCACCAGATATGTCACCCATTGAGCATGTTTGAGCATGCTCTGAATCGAAATGTTCCAGTTTCCGCCAATATCCAGCGATATCCACTTTTCACAGCCATTGAAGAGGCTACCATTTTTACTAGGTCAACATTCCAAAAGCCACAATCAACAGCCTGATCAACTCTGATGGAGATGTGTTGCGCTGCATGAGGAAAATGGTAGCCACACAAGATACGGACTGTTTTTGTGATCCACGCACCTAAGGTATCTGTGACCAATAGATGCATGCCTGTCTTCCCAGTCATGTGAAATCCATAGATTAGGGCCTAATAATTTATTTACATTTTCTGTAATTCAGTAAAATCTTTGTAGTTGAGTTAATATTCAGTGTAATATCACCATAATCAAGAACAGATAAAAAGGTTGACTGAATAATCTGCTTAATGAGCTCATCGATATGTTAAAAAATAAACGTAAAATCCATATCAATCCAAGTGCCTAAGTAGTTGAAGTCGGAAGTTTGCATACACTTAGGTTGGAGTCATTCACTCGTTTTTCAACCACTCCACAAATTTCTTGTTAACAAACTATAGTTTTGGCAAGACGGTTAGGACGTCTATTTTGTGCATGACACAAGTAATTTTTCCAACAATTGTTTACAGACAGATAATTTCACTTATAATTCACTGTATCACAATTCCAGTGGGTCGGAAGTTTACATACACTAAGTTGACTGTGCCTTTCGAACAGCTTGGAAAATTCCAGAAAATGATGTCATGGCTTTAGATGCTTCTGATAGGCTAATTGACATCATTTGAGTCAATTGGAGGTGTACCTGTGGATGTATTTCAAGGCGTACCTGCAAACTCAGTACCTCTTTGCTTGACATCATGGGAAAATAAAAAGAAATCAGCCAAGACCTCAGAAAAAAAAAATGGTACACCTCCAAGTCTGGTTCATCCTTGGGAGCAATTTCCAAACGCCTGAAGGTACCACGTTCATCTGTACAAACAATAGTACGCAAGAATAAACACCATGGTACCACGCAGCCGTCATACCGCTCAGGAAGAAGATGCGTTCTGTCTTCTAGAGATGAATGTACTTTGGTGCGAAATGTGCAAATCAATCCCAGAACAGCAAAGGACCTTGTGAAGATGCTGGAGGAAACGGGTACAAAAGTATCTATAACCACAGTAAAACGAGTCATATATCGACAACCTGAAAGGCCGCTCAGCAAGGAAGAAGCCACTGCTCCAAAACCGCCATAAAAAAGGCAGATTGCGGTTTGCAACTGCACATGGGGACAAAGATCGTACTTTTTTAGGAAATGTCCTCTGGTCTGATGAAACAAAAATAGAACTGTTTGGCCATAATGACCATCGTGCAAGCCAAAGAACACCATCCCAACTGTGAAGCACAGGGGTGGCAGAATCATGTTGTGGGGGTGCTTTTCTGCAGGAGCGACTGGTGCACTTCAAAATAGATGGCATCATGAAGATGGATAATTATGTGGATATATTGAAGCAGCATCTCAAGACATCAGTCAGGAAGTTAAAGCTTGGTTGCAAATGGGTCTTCCAAATGGACAATGACACTTCCAAAGTTGTGGCAACATGGCTTAAGGACAACAACGTCAAGGTATTGGAGTGGCCATCACAAAGCCCTGACCTCAATCCCATAGAAAATGTGTGGGCAGAACTGAAAAGCGTGTGCGAGCAAGGAGGCCTACAAACCTGACTCAGTTACACCAGCTCTGTCAGGAGGAATGGGCCAAAATTCACCCAATTTATTGTGAGAAGCTTGTGGAAGGCTACCTGAAATGTTTGACCCAAGTGAAACAATTAAAAGGCAATGCTACCAAATACTAATTGAGTGTATGTAAACTTCTGACCCACTGGGAATGTGATGGAAGAAATTACAGCTGAAATAAATCTCTCTACTATTATTATGACATTTCACATTCTTAAAATAAAGTGGCGGTCCTAACTGACCTAAAACACATTTTTACTAGGATTAAATGTCAGGAATTGTGAATAACTGAGTTTAAATGTATTTGGCTAAGGTGTATGTAAACTTCCGGCTTCAAATGTATATGCGAGAACACGTTTAATTGGAGAACCATCTGACTAAACATGTAGCTAATTTGAAACATTCTTACGAGAGTTTTTAAAAACATGTGCTTAATACAGGCAAAATCAAAGGCATGTTTTTAAATCTGCAAGGGAATTCCTGCATAACTATAAAATCTGAATGTGGTTTTGAGAGCCAAATCAACGGGCAATAGCATACATAATAGGATCATCTGTAAAAAGATGACGTTTTTTTTATTTCATACAGATTGACCAATGATGTTTTAAATAAATAGTGACGAGAACAGGTCCCAAAATCAACCCCTGTGGTACACCTTTATGCACTTCAAGAAATTTGGACTTAACCCCATCAATCACGATAGCTTGAGTTCTGTCACTAGGATAATCATAAAACCATGAACAGGTGTCAGGAATTAGGCCTATCGAGGACAACTTGCACAATGCAATAGCATGATCAACAGTATCAAAAGCTTTTGACAGGTCCACATTTCATTTTAGTGTCTAAAGTATTGAAACGATCATTAACACCAAAGGGTTGCTGTAATAGTGCCATGCCCAGGGCTTAACCCTGATTTGGCTTACATTCTAAGCTGACATATGGAAATATTTTAAGGTGGTCATACTATGAATCATCTAACAGTTTTGGTTTTAGGACCCCTTTAGGTATCAAAAGAAAATATATATTTAAAAAATTGATAAAATATTGAATTTGGCCCAAAGAAATGCATTGAATAACACATTCATAAATTGCAAATAGACAGTCAAAAAATAAATAATAAGAAACAAGGTTTTGAAGTGTTTGTCCTATATCTAGGAGATATAAGAAAGCTCAGGAAATGTATTTATTTATTTTTACACATTTAACCCCTTTTTACAAAATTATCTTCATACTTCCATTTAATATTTTTAAACCAGTACCGGTTACCTTCAGACGAGTCCCGTGAACGTGTGTCATGAGTCTGCCTTGTCCATAAAGTGGCCATAACAGTTTTGTAGGTCAAACTGTTCGGACGCTACAGACGTTTTCTTGAAAAGACCGATTTTTGGGAAGTCTCATGCTCTGCCACCTTTCACCACAGATGCGGAAGTGCAACATCAGTTTTCCAATGCAAAAAAAACATATCTCTATCTTAAGCTGACAGATTTTGATAGAGATTTTTTTTATTATGTTACTTAGAGCTTCAATCAACTCTAGGGTGTTAAATGCATCAATGGTGGCATTTGTTTCGTACGGAGGCCAATCTGGGCCTAAGCCTGTGTTCCTGGCCTTGACCCAACCATCTTTTTTATGATTGACTTCTGATAATTCCGGAGTTTATCAGGCATTCGATTTACCTTTAACCTTTAGTTTTCTGGAGGGAGCATGATTATCCACAATAGTGTTGAAGACATCGGCTAAATCAGGTTCAGGGATAGTTGAAATGCAGTCAAGGTCACTAAAATTAAGATCATGTAAAAGAAGCCTATTCACTGAAGTTTTTAAAGTTTCTATTTGTGATGACCCGAGGCTTCGATTTTTGTATTTTCACATCACTAACGCAAACAATTGGGCAATGGTCACAAATATATATTTGGCAAAAACACCAGTAGAAACATTTCTCTGGTGTATTCGTTAGAATCAGAGTTGACTTTAAAGGATCTTTAGGGTTGGGCCGTATAGGCTTAGTCACCAGCTGTGTTAGGTTTAGATCATTACACATCGTTTAGATTGTCTGAAGCTTGCATTTCCCAATCATATTTTAGGTCACCCAACATCTTTTTCTGATTTCTTGTACATAATGACACACTTTAGCTCTTCAGATATATCCAGTGGATTTGAATCAATATTTTGTATTCAAGATGTTATATACGTCAACTTACAATCTTTTCCGTCATATCAACCTTAGAGGAAAAATAAGTAAACTGACTGAAATATTGTTTTGTCTGCACGTCCCAAATATCTCTTTACATTACATTTCTATGTATTCCAATACATAGAAATGTAAAGAGATATTTGGGACATGCATTTTAAAAGCAGGCTGTTTCTGTTGCCTGTATTTCATTTTTGGTAACGCTTTACTTGACACCCAGAATCATAACACGTGGTCGTAACCTGTCATATGGTCATTTCACTGTCATAACACATATTTAGACCTGTTGTGATATATATTGTGTTATTTTATGGCTAATTATGAGACCTACCAAACCTACCACACAAGGAAAAACATTCCATTACACCATAGTCTACTTGTCAACAGTATGTTTATGTTATATACAGTGGCGATTTTAGCATGTAAATCTTTTTTTATTAATTGAATATCCAAAACATACAATATACTTGCAGTGAATCCGCTCAACAACTAAGCCACACCAGTCATCCAACAGACTCCCATTCAGAGCGACACACACAAGCATCCAGGGTCAACGCCCTGCTCAAGGGCACGTCGACAGATCTCCCACAAGGCCAAAAAAAAAGGGGACGCGATCCCTCCAAGACCCCCCCCCCCACCCCCCCCCCCACAGTTCCCCATAGCAGTCCCTCAAACATGAGACCCCTCCCAGTCACTCCCCCCCCCAAGGAAAGAAAAAAATAATAATAAAAAAATGTATTCCATTCCCCACGCCCCAAGAAAATTAACTCATGACAAAAAAGAAAGACGCAAGAAAACAAAACAACTAAGGACAACTAAAATCATAACAGCAAGGCCAACTATATATGTTTGAGTGCATGTCTGACACTATTTACATGTGTATGTCTGTGTGTGTATTGGAATGAGAGTGTGTGTATATGCATGTGAACAAACACCTGCACGGCATCAGCCTCCGGCAAACCGGCATTAGCTGTAAAAACACTGCCCCTCAGTGTCATTCAAACTTACTTTTTATAATGTTTTTTTTTTTTTCTTAGAATGATGGTCAATCTCCTGCCCAGCAACTCCACTCCCACTCGTCTACAAATCCATATCTCAACCCTCAGCTTCCCTCAGCCCATTCCACCCATCTCTGCTGGCCAGCCTTTTCGGGTTTCTACGCAACATATATCTTTCAACTATGCTGTGATGTTTAACATACAATTTCAATCTATCGAATCCACAGATTGCGAGTTGAAGATAAATACTTTACTAAGAGTATTAGTAATTGACTGACCCGGTCTCTCCAGATCTCCTAACAATGCTATTTCTAGGGTCAATTTTAGATAAATGTTATGCATTTTCAGCCATTTCTGAAACTGAGACCAGAAACGGGCTACCTGAGGGCAATACCAAAATAAGTGGTCTATTGATTCTGTATCCTCACAACAAAATCTGCAGAGCTTCAATGATTTTATGGCACAAATATTCAACATTTTGTTGGTGGCAAGAATTCTATATAATAATTGTCACGACTTCCGCCAAAGTCGGCTCCTCTCCTTGTTCGGGCGGCATTCGGCGATCGACGTCACCGGCTTTCTAGTCATCGCCTCTCCATTTTTCATATTTCCATTTGTTTTGTCTTGTTCCATACACACCTGGTTTTCATTCCCTAATCACACTGCATGTATTTCGTCCTCTGTTCCCCTCCATGTCTTTGTGTGAAATTGTATTTATGTTGCGTGTATTGTTACGCGCCATACTTTTTGTCTATGTTCTGTGTTTGGGCACATTTTATGTACTTTTGTGCTTTCGTTGAACCGGAATAAAAAGTGCGCCTCTTCACTACACTCTGCTTTCCTGCACCTGACTTCGCCTCCAGTACACACCCTTAACAATAATTTTAGTTGAAAAGCACGAAGTCTTGAATCTTGCGTCGTTTTATATATCAACTCATACCATGGAATCGGTACATCAACAGTCTCTTCCCAACTATTTTGCAATCTGTATGGCACAGTTGTCAACATACTGGTCCTTAAATGAAACTGGTATACTTTCCTATTTATGCTATTTTTATTCCTCCGCAAGTTTTGATCCTTCATATTGGGCAGACAGACCAGTTCCCTCCCTCCTCCCGCTGCCACCTGCCTCCTCCATTTTTGGGGTAATGCTATAATCAATTGGTTGTACTCTTGGATTGAGCAGACCTTCCCGTATAATTCTGATAACTCCATGAAAGACAACTCTACCATTCCAATTTACAATATAATTTAAGAACAAAATACCCTTTTCAAACATCTTTCCCAATGATACAGGTACTTTATTAACCAGCACATTTGAGTTCAGCCATAATATTTCTTCTATCTTTTCATGGGGATGAAATTGTAGCCAGCCTGGCAATTCTTATTTAAAGAAGAGCGATAGTTTTTTCGAAGTATAATTTTAAATTAATCGAAAATAAGACAGCAATCTGCACAAAGGCAAAAAGGCCATTTTTTTAACAATGGATGAGCTTTTCTTCGTAATCTACTTGAGAACCAGTTAGGGTTCATGTAAAACTTTTGAATAAGTGAAGCTTTTAGAAAGTTTAGTGCTTTTATATTTAATAATCTCAACCCACCCTATTCATTATATAGATGGCATGTAAATCTTAGTGGGGCAAAAAAATAAACTTGTTGTACAGGGAGAACACTTTAAATGGCATGCCAGCAAAGCCACAACACTAGACAATACATTTAATTGCACAATGTGACAAACGGTGCCTTCAACCTGTTAGGGCCTACATAAAGCTCTCCCAACAGCAGCCCCAACATCTTACCACTGCTACACCTGGCTATCAGCGTAGCCTTGTCTGGCAGTGAAACAGTTCATTCAGCCTCATTTACTGCCTTTAAAAAAATCCTAGCTGATATGCCTGACTTGCCTAAACATGTGGTTTCTAATGACAATTGAGATGTACAAACTATGGCATAAGGGGACAACAAGCGGATAGGAGGCAATCCGTAATTTCGATTAAGACATTAATGAGCGAGCTAGGACGGACGTAGTCAATATAACTATTTGTTTAGCACTTTTGAAATGAACAGCGACAGAATTCAGAACCATGGGCCATTTAAAGTGTTCTCCCTGTACAACAAGTCAGAACTGTAGGATAAATAAAGGGGGCATATAAGCAGACAATGAAAGCTCTTAAAATATTTGACATTTCTCTGAAACAGGTTATAGGCACCAATTAAGAGGGGTAAATAGACCAAATGATTAGGGTGAGGCACATGGGCTACTAACATCTTACTACACAATAAACACTTAGTATTACTTTCTTAGCTACAGTATACATATCTCCCTGGCATATTGCATAATTTATGCAGCAACATACAATACATTTTTGGACTCGCCTTGTTGTGCTGTGCTCACTTGAAGAGGAAGGTGGCACAGCGGTCCTTTATGGGAAAATTGTCATCAATTTGCCATTCTCTGTATTTATGGTGCTTTCAAAACAACTGGGAACTCTGGGGGGGGGGAATAAAACGAGGTCAAATCATGATGTCATTAATCTTCAGTTCGTAGCTCTAGAAAGAGGCCGGATTTACAATTTCAAATTGGATGACCGTTCAAAACTTATTTTCCCAGTCGGAGCTCATTTATTCCCAACTTTCCACTTGTCTTGAACTCACTGAAGTCAAGTTTTCATAGTTCCGAGTTAAGTTGTTTTAGCGCGGCACAAATCATGCGTCATTGACAGCATGTTGAATGTTTATCATTTTAATCTTGGAAAAGAGCCCCTTAATCCCAGATTTGGGACCACACAGCCACTGCTACTGATTCCTTCCAAACCATTGTTGAATTTGCCATTTCCAACTTGTTGCGTAATGTTTATGGCTGATGAGCACCGATAGGTTTTATCTATAATTTCTCTTCAATATTTCTCTTCATATGACAAGGATTAAAAAGGATTTGCCAGTAGATTGTCGACATGATTCATGATGATGACTGCTAGCTAAGATTTTGAAAGTATGATGTTGACATGATCAGTCCAATCGAAGCTACTGTACATAAAACGTGATTTGACATCATTTTATCTGTGGCCAATGAACTTGAGCCTTCTTGGATGGGCACTTATAATGTAACTCTATGGCAGCACCCAAGGGGTTAGAGTTTTTTAGGTCTACCCTTAGACTTGGCTGTGATGTAGTGTCCCCATGAGTGACAGAACACTGCTGCAGAAGCAAAATTCAGAATTAGGACAAGACACCCTCATTATGACTGACATAAGGGCATGTACTTGATAGGCCTATCTGGCTTATATGATTATGATGGGAATATTGCTTCTTCAGTGTATTTTCTTAGTCCAAGTAAAGTGACACAGGATGGTAATAATGATTTATGACCGTGTCAGTGTATTTTCTACAAGTTATTTAAAATGTTATGGAAAAAACATGACTAAAGAATTCATTACAACAATAGAAAATGACTTTAAAAAAACAAATTTTCAAACAAAAGGAAACTTCTTGGCAGGAAAAAAACTAATCTGAGTAAATGTGGGTTTTGATGTGTGTAGGTGTCATAACAGCCATAAAATAACACTGTCTCAACAGGTAAATATATGGGTCATGACAATGTTATGACCATGTTACGACAAGCTGTCAGCTGTTACGACACGCTATGTCAGCTGTTATGACATGGTTAGGATCGTGTTATGACGCTGGGTGTCAAGTGTTACCTAATTTTCCTCTAAAGCCAGTGGTGATGTAGATATCTCTGAACATTGTCAGTTCTCTGCACATTTCATTTTAGATAATGAATACATAATCAAAATGCTAACATCCCTCTGTATCCAGCTCACATGCTCTTGCACCATGCATTTACATCATGCATAATACGCATCAAAAGGCAAAGCTATCTAAGATGGAGACTCAACTTAAACCCCCCCCAAAACATCTGCCTAGGCAAACATAATCACAGACTAAATCTAGTAGTCTTTTTTTCGGAACATCTTACCTATCTTAATGCGATTTGTGTGTGTTCAGTGCAGGAATTATTGCTTTCTGAGGACAACGGATGCAGTCTCCCCGTCACTTCTCAGTCCATCTCAGACCTCAAGTCCCTGGCCACAGCCCTACTGGAAACTATCCATGAGAAGAACCTGGTCATTCAGCACCAGCGCCAAACCAACAAGTAGGGAGCTCTTCTGCTCTGTAGAAATGTTTAAATTCCTTTTCTGTTTTTCTAACTCTCATGACCAATTTCCTCTAGTTACTCTGTAAGTAGCCATTATGCCATGTACTCATTTTATTTCTACCTGCAACGTTGTGAACATCTCACCTCATTGAATACAGCCCCATGTCTGTTTGTAACTCTTCCTATGTTGTTTGTAACTCTTCCTATGTAAACAGGATTCTGGGAAACCGAGTCGGGGAGCTTGAAAAGAAACTGAAGACTCTAGAGGTGTCGGGACTATGGAGCCTCCCAGGTCTCTGCCACACACTGTTTATTTTTTTGTTCCGAGGTCATTTTTATTATTTTAGAATTTATATCATGATGCATATTGCTCGCATTTGAATGCCCCTGCTGTATACATTTGTAAATGCTGTTTGAAAGTGGCATGAGCTAATATAGAGTATTATTGGCTGGTATGAGGCACCTTTAACTGGTGACTCATACTGATAGCTTTTGATCCTGTATTTGGTCACTGGCCAGTATTATTGGTACCCAGTCACTATTGTCAAACTATGAATGATTTTGATGTTCCATTTCGCCCACTGTACTGAGTTTCTTCTCTCTTTTCCTTCTGCTTTCTGGAGGCCTGACTTACAATGTGTCTCTGGGATTCTCTGGAAGTATGTTTCCACTGCTTTACTTTACTTCACTGATACTATACTATAGTGTACTACCATTTATTTATTTTTTAAGTTGCTGATGACTTGCTTTATCTCCATCCTGTCCCTGAAAATATCCATGGTACACTTCTTTTGCTATATTTATACTGAGCAATCCCCACTGCATGTATGTTTTGAGATTATTCTGTTTTTTACGGAGAAGAAAATACACTAATGCAACAAAACCATACTTATAAAACGTTTGAGTCACCGCAGAAATCCTGACCGGCCTTCAAAATAATAAGGCCGGTCAGGCAGAGAGAAAGTCATAATGCTGTCCCTGTGTTTCTTGTCTACAGTGTGAACCCAAAAATAAACCGAACTATATTTTTCTGAACATTCTTTCTTTCTCACTGGATGGGAAGAATGTCCTTTGCACTGATCCATGTAAACCCATACTCGACTGAAGAGAGGTAGCCTGGTCCCAGATCTGTTTGAGCTGCATAGTCAACTCCTACTCCTATGGTAATTTCTGCATTGGTGTGCTACACAGCACAAACTGATCTGGGACCAGTCCAGAAGAGAAGCCACTCTGAAGCCAGACTCTATATTTACCCTGTCCCTTCTACAGTATTATGTATCCAAAAATAAGGGATGCTCTGCCCAGTCACACAACACTGAGACGCCTTGGTTGTCAAAATAATCTATTAAGTGCATGCCAGTTCTTTGTATTGTAAATTCATTATAAGTAAAGTTCTTGGCTTTTATGTGCAGGGTAGGTTGGGAGTATAATGTTTTTGTCAATACAGTTGTCGACGTGATCTAGTAGAAATATGGCGCAGTGGTCTAAGGCACTGCATCGCAGTGCTAGTGACCGGGAGACCTGTGAGACGGCGCACAATTGGCTCAGCGTCGTCCGGGTTAGGGGAGGGTTTGGCTGGCCGGGATGTCCTTGTGCCATTGACTCATGTGCACGCTGACATGGTCGCCAGGAGTACCGTGTTTCCTCCGACACATTGGTGCGGCTGGCTTCCGGGTTAAGCAAACAGTTTGTCAAGAAGCAGTGCAGCTTGGCGAGATCGTGCTTCGGAGGACGCATGGCTCTCGACATTCGCCTCTCCTGTACTAGAGTTTTAGCAATGTGACAAGACTAACTACCAATTGGATATCACAAAAAAGGGGTCAAGAAATAGTGCTTGTAATATTATTTGGCTTGTTTTGTGATAGGAGGGAGAGATGCCATCATCCTGAATGAAACTCTGCAGCCTATCTCCACTGTGACAAGCTCTGAGGAGAAGGAAGTACCCCCTACTGAGCACGAAGTACCCCCTACTGAGCACGAAGTACCCCCTACTGAGCACGAAGTACCCCCTACTGAGCACGAAGTACCCCCTACTGAGCACGAAGTACCCCCTACTGAGCACGAAGTACCTTCCACTGTGCAGGAAGTACCTTCCACTGTGCAGTCTACCACAGGTAAATAAGAATATTCTACGTTCTATGTAATTCTGTGGGGCTAACTGTATAAATAGCAATTTTATGAAATATTTTACATTCCAATTCTCATGCATTCTATAGAGTAATGTATCTTTCACTGGCTCTTATGTACTATATCGTTAATTTGTATTACAGCAGATGACTACACCATTCTCATTGCTGCAAATTTGGTTTTGGGTGTTGAAATCAATGTTACTAATGCTGCTACATTTCAATTATACCATAACATTCTCAATTCTTTTGACCGTAGAGCAGAGGATGACAAGATAGCCAATGACAGGCAGACCCCCCGTCCCGTCCCAAGACGTGGGGGGGTTACCCAGTGTGACGGGGGATACAGAGATAAGCACCAAGGAGCCAGAGCCACTAGTGTCACCAGTCAGCCTGGACACATCCAAGCAAAACTAGACAGGCAAAACTGCTGAGGAAGTAACTGACTGTTCTCAAGCAGAGACAATAAACCTGGATGAATGTCAGACTGTCGACCAATCACAAAGTGCAAATGAGGTCACGGTGCTTCCAAGGTACCAATTAGACGAGACTGTAGGCAGGACTCCATCCCCTTCCTCGGGGCCAGACTTGGACATGTCTTGCCCTGTAAGACATATGCCACCTATCAAAGCCTCTAAAGGACACAAAACCCACCCAGAGAGAGGCGAGTTGGTCAGATGACGACATCTTAAGGGTGAGGTCTGAGGAGGTTGACATGGCAGAGGGCTCTATGACAGAAGACCCCAATCTTCCATCCTCAACATCAACCTGCAGCTCTCCTATTCAAACAAGTCCCACCCACGGGGAGAATAACCAATCGCACCACAAGGCAGAACATTCAGAAGATGTGAGGGTCGAGTGCTTAACGAATGAGTCAGAAATCCTTCACTTGAACAGTAGCCACTCAAATGCTGAATGTTCAGAATGGGAAAACGGTGAAGAATGACAGCTACTTCAGCCAAAACCATGCCTAGATTGACACTGTAATAGAATGGGTTTCAATACTCCTGAGGGTGCATTCTGTAACATGTCGTACTGCTTACTGGTGATTCCAAGCTCACAACATTTCTGAAAGATATTACTCTGCTACTGTTGCTCTAATGTGGAATTGAACCCTGCGGCCCTTCTATTCAGTGGTTGAAGCTGGCCTGGACTGACCAGTACAGAGAACCTACTAGCTCCTCATATGTTCTACTGCTTGAGTACTGGCAACTCTTATAGAATACCATCTCTAAAATGCAAACCTTGTCTAGTTAGCTCAAATTTAAAGTGCGTGCCAGCACTTTTTTCAATGCACCTCAAAATTCTATTGATAACATTTCTAATAGTGTCACTCTGAAATCTTATGGATTGCACCCACCCAGCTCTTTCCATCAGTTGTTGGAGGGGAGAGGAATAGTTATTTAAAGGCCCAATGCAGTAGTTTTATATCAATATCAAATTATTTATGGAAAACAATTAATTACCTTACTATAATAGCTTTCCATTAAAATGTCAAAATAATTATTTTTTTTGTTGCAAAAAAACGGTTCCTCAAGCAAGAATTTTGCTAGGACTGTCGGAGTGGTGTGAGTGGGGAGGGGAAAACTGAAATCTAGCTGTTATTGGCAGTGATGTTTGTAACTCTTTGGTCTATTAACCAAATTACAGCATGGGGACGTCACCATGGAAAGCTGAAACTCCCGCCCATGCAAACCTGCTGATTTTATAAGGTCCTGTGTAAAATTTATTTTCAACCAGCAACTTTCAGGAAATAACACTGATCAAATGTTTTCACATTTTTACAGTGTTAATTTCATCAGCTGTTGTACAATGTGATATAAAGAAAAGTAAAAAAATTGCATTTTGACTGCACTGGGCTTTAACAGTATTGGAACATGTAAGGATTTGCAGGTAAATTCATCTGAATTCAATCACTTTTTGACAGTATCCCTTTTGATTTAAACAAAACTTTCCATACATGTTTACCCTTGGAAGAAGTGGTCAGAAAGTGACGTTTTGGACATGAAGGCCAAAACAATCAGGAGATAAAGGTGCTCAAAGTTTACCTATTTTTGCATACCCCACCACACCATGAGATATTCATGTCTTCATCACTAGAAAAGATACAGTTAAGTTTAAAAGCTTACAAACAGTGTTGTCACCTATTCTTATTTATTGGAGTGCAAAACAATTTAATAAAGAAATTCATTTTTAATACTTTTAATGTCAATTATCTAAAACCAGTAAAAAGAATTTCACATCTGAGGTTTTAGTGTTCAGACAATAGCTCTTGAATCCAGGGTAGGTGTTATTTCATTTAAGTGTGTTAACACTTGCAGGGCTGATGGCCCAGATGGCATCCCAAGCCATGTCCTCAGAGCATGTGCAGACCAGATGGCTGGAGTGTTTACCGACATACCGGTATTCAATCTTCATATCCCAGTCTGTTGTCCCCAACTTGCTTCAAGATGTCCAACATTGTTCCTGTACCTAAGAAAGTGAAGATAACTGAACTAAATGACTATCGCTCTGTAGCACTCACTACTGTCATCATGAAGTGCTTTGAGAGGCTAGTTGAGAACCATATCACCTCCACCTTACCTGACAACTTACCCACTACAATTCACATACCGCCCCAATAGATCCACGGACGACGCAATTGCTATGGCACTGCACACTGCCCTTCCCCAACTGGACAAGATAAATACCTATATAAGAATGCTGTTCGACTACAGCTCAGCCTTCAATACCATAGTGCCCTCCAAGCTCATCACTAAGCTCAGGGTCCTGGGTCTGAAACCCTCCCTGTGCAACTGCGTCCTGGACTTCCTGACAGGCTGACCCTAAGTGGTGAAGGTAGGCAACGACACCTCCACACTGAAGGCCCCACAAGGGTGTGTGCTCAGCCTCTTATACTCCCTGTTCACCTATGACTGCGTGGCCACACGTCTCCAACTCCATCATCAAATTTGATACACTTTATATGTACAGTGCATTCAGAAAGTATTCAGACTCCGTCACTCTTTCCACATTTTGTTACGTTACAGTCTGATTCTAAAGTGGATTAAATAAAAAAAATCGACACTACCCCATAGTGACAAAGCGAACCCCCTTTTTTTTCAAATACCTTATTTACATAAGTATTCAGACCTTTTGCTATGAGACTCAATTAAGCTCAGGTGCATCCTGTTTACATTGCTCAAGTTGTAGAAACATCTCAAACATGATTGGAGTCCATCTGTGGTAAATTGATTGGACTTGATTTGGAAAGGCACGCACCTGTCTGTATGAGGTTCCACAGTTGACATTGCATGTCAGAGCAAAAACCAAGCCATGGGCTCGAAGGAATTGTCCCAGAGAGGATTGTGTTGTGGCACAGATCTGGGGAAGGGTACCAAAACATTTCTGCAGCATTGAAGGTCCCCAAGAACACAGTGGCCTTCATCATTCTTAAATGGAAGAAGATTGGAACCACCAAGACTCTTCCTAGAGCTGGCAGCCCGGTCAAACTGAGCAATCGGGGGAGAAGGGCCTTGGTCAGGGATGCGACCAAGAACCTGATGGTCACTCTGACAGAGCTCCTCTGTGGAGATGGGAGAACCTTACAGAAGGACAACCATCTCTGCAGAACTCCACCAATCAGGCCTTTATGGTAGAGTGGCCAGATGGAAGCCACTCCTCAGTAAAAGGTACAAGACATACCACCAGAGGTCTCTTCACAGTCCCCAAGTCCAGAACAGACTATGAGAGGTGCACAGTACTACATTGAGCCATGACTACAACTCATTCCACATCAAGTAACTCATGCAGGGCCTCCCGGGTGGAGCAGTGGTCTAGGGCACTGCATCGCAGTGCTAACTGCGCCACCAGAGTCTCTGGGTTCGCGCCCAGGCTCTGTCGCAGCCGGCCGCGACCGGGAGGTCCGTGGGGCGACGCACAATTGGCATAGCGTCGTCCGGGGTAGGGAGGGTTTGGCCGGTAGGGATATCCTTGTCTCATCGCGCTCCAGCGACTCCTGTGGCGGGCCGGGCGCAGTGCGCGCCAGCCAAGGGGGCCAGGTACACGGTGTTTCCTCCGACACATTGGTGCGGCTGGCTTCCGGGTTGGAGGCGCGCTGTGTTAAGAAGCAGTACGGCTGGTTGGGTTGTGCTTCGGAGGACGCATGGCTTTCGACCTTCGTCTCTCCCGAGCCCGTACGGGAGTTGTAGCGATGAGACAAGGTAGTAATTACTAGCGATTGGATACCACGAAAATTGGGGAGAAAATGGGATAAAAAGATCAAATAAATAAATAAATAACTCATGCAAGCAGTAAATTAGATTTTTTTGAAAACATAAAAGTACACCTTATTTTTAGCAGGGACTGCGAAGGACTGTGAATCAGGGACTGTGAAGCAATACAAACACAGGCACAGACAGATGCATACACACACAATAACATACACACGCACATGTGGATTTTGTGTTTTAGATACAGTTGAAGTCGGAAGTTGGAGTCATTAAAACTCATTTTTCAACCACTCCACGCATTTCTTGTTAACAAACTATAGTTTTGGCAAGTTGATTAGGACATCTACTTTGTGCATGACACAAGTCATGTTTCCAACAATTGTTTACAGATTATTTAACTTATATTTCACTGTATCACAATTCCAGTGGGTCAGAAGTTTACATACAGGAAGTTGACTGTGCCTTTCAACAGCTTGGAAAATTCCAGAAAGTTGTCATGGCTATAGCCTATCAGAAATAAAAATAGGCTAATTGACATAATTTGAGTCAATTGGAGGCATACCTGTGGATGTATTTCAAGGCCTACCTTCAAACTCAGTGCCTCTTTGCTTGACATCATGGGAAAATCAAAAGAAATCAGCCAAGACCTCATAAATAAAATGGTAGACCTCCACAAGTCTGGTTCATCCTTGGGAGCAATTTCCAAACTCCTGAAGGTACCACATTCATCTGTACAAACAATAGTACGCAAGTATAAACACCATGGGACCACGCAGCGGTCATACCGCTCAGGAAGGCGACGCGTTCTGTCTCCTAGAGATGAATATACTTTGGTGCAAAAAGTGCAAATCAATCCCAGAACAATAGCAAAGGACCTTGTGAAGATGCTGGAGGAAACGGGTACAAAAGTATCTATATCACCCTGTATTCAAGAGCATGTTGTGTCTCAACTAATGGCAGACATGATGTTAAATAGGGTCTAAGCTACAACGTGAAAAAAATTGGTGTTCATGCTTTTTTAGGTAACTGGTTAAAAAGGGACAATTTTTATTAACAAAAATACTTTACATTATAAAATTGTTTGACAACCCTGTTTGTAAGCTTTTAAATTATGTCAATCCCAACCATTTATCTTTTCCAGTGGTGAAGACCTGAATGTCTCATGGTATGGTGGGGTATGCCAAATGGATCAACTTTGAGGACCTTTATCTCTTGTATATTTTGGCATTCAGGTCCTAAAAGTCACTTTGGAGCACTTTTACAATGGGCAAATATGTATGGAAGGTTTCGTTCCAATAAACACTGGTGCTGTCAAAAAAAGTGATAGGATTCAAATTGATTTACCTAGGTGCAATATACTGTACCATGTGATTTTGGGCATATGCCCTTCCCACTGGGCACACCACATAATTTCAACGTGGACAATCAGGTAATATTTGGTTGAGGTATTGATCAATGAGATTACAACCTATTATTCGCCCACTCAAAAAGACAGCCAGCAGTTTGTTGAATTTCCAATGTGTTATCACTACTTTCAACCATCAAAAAGCACACTGCTTGGCTAGTATCTGCTTGGATAGTTCCATCCATGCAACTGGTGGATTGTTGGTTGAGTTGAAGACATGAATCCAACATAATTTGTAAACAATTTATTCGGCTATTTACTGTATTATAAAAGTGATATTGAATTGTGTTTGGTTGTCAACACAAACAAATATAAACATTTGAAAGAGATGTATCTACTGCTTGGAAAGTTCCATCTGTCCTATATTCTTTAACTTTGATTTTTGGTTGAATCCAACATATCAATAATTAATTTGTCAACAAACTGGAACTAAATTTGAAATCAACCAAAGCTTGAAACCCTAGGCCTATATTGTCTATTTTTTGTTGAATCCTGGGTTAAATTGCTTAATCGAAACGATTGAAATACTGCTAGTTTTCCCAGAAAACTGCCCTTTTCATTAGCCAATGCAGCAATTTTGAAATGGAAGTGTCAGCCAATCAGCTCCTTTGTTGTTCAACAATGTGCCATTCCATAATTGCTAATGCTAGCTAGCATGAGACCAAAAAGGGCAGTTTCCCTGGAAAACTAGCATTATTTCAATCTTCTCAATCGAGCGGTATGGATAAAGGTAACATTTGGAGTACAATAGCATATCCCATCCCTGGATTGAGGTATGTTTTCCGACCCATATCTTGTGCCATCACCACGGTGTCTTAATGTAAACATGATTGCGTTTTGACCCTAGTGCAGCTCGGTGTAAACAAGCACAACGGTAGGGTCGGTATCTTCTAGCTAATATAAGAGTATTCAGTATTCATTTGAAAGATCTTTTTTTGATATAGCGGTAAAAGTATAATGAAATGTAATGGAAAGAAATACACAAATTTCTCAAATTATTTACAAAGCACACTTGGAATTTCAATAAAGATCTTTTCAACGTTTAATACAAGATACATGAATTGCTATCAGCTATGGTAAACCTGTCCTATCCCTTAAAATAAAAGATAAACATGACTAAAAGAGAAGGAAACTTTTTGTAATTTAGATCTGGATAAAATTAAAGTAATGAAATGAAGTTGTCTTGCGATGAAAGGTGGTGAGCTCAAAAAGAAAAGAGAAGAATAAACTACGATTCTCATCCCCTTCTTCTCTGCTGTCGATTATGGTGCTTATCCCACAGTTTGGGACTGCTCATCCCGATGGTGCAGCATGCCAGCCTCCGCCCAGCATTACCATGTAGCAGGCTCCCCGCATCCCCGCCCTGCCCTAGGTCGTCTGCCTTCTCATGGACCACCACCGCCCGCCCAAGCACCGACAGCCCCCCGAAAAGAGTGGCATTTGATTCAGTCAACTTGTGAACCCTCCCCTGGTGGGCCACAAAGTTCCCAAAGTCCCCCGGGTGGCTGGGATGGGGGACCCTGTAAGGGTTGTAATGGCCACCTGTGGAATCGCAGCCCTCGCTGAAATCCCCGTACTGGTGGATGTGGATGGCTTTTGGCTGATGATCACTGTGACTTGGGAAACCATGGAGAAGAAAGAGGACTTTGAGGCTTCCCTCAGGGTATTCCTGCTTGAACAGCACCTGTCCATACACGTTAGGTAGACCTTCGCCTAGTTTGGTGCTGGGTCTCATTTTGCAGGCTGCATAGACAGTTTTGTTATACTCCGTGGCCTCTGGTGGGGCCATGTTGGAGGAAGCCTCCTGGCTGTGTGTAGAGGAGCAGGCTTGGAAGCTTACCAGAACCAACAGAAGTATTGGATGAAATAAAGGCATGGTCCTAGCTATTTTATGTAACCTAGAAGAAAAACAAAATACACAATCAGGATCTCATAGTGTCCACAGGGCAACCATGTTTTATCATTAAACTAACCTGTAGCCTAACTAATGCAAATAAATTTAAACTGATTTAAATTGGGAGGATGAAGCCTTTAGGTCAAAGTTGGGATTTTAAGTACATTAAACTATTCTATACTATTTAAGTACACTTCTTTATACATTTATAATATTTGCCTAACACTATAGACTTGTAGTAGACTAACCATTGCCTACCTAACCTTGTAGATATTTTTGAAACATATGCCCTGTCATATTTACATTTAGAATATTTAGGAAAGGCTATTGAAAAGCCAGGTTTACCTGCCAGGCTGGTATTACAGAGACATGGGGAGAGTAAATATATGCTTAATTTAGCCGATACTACAATTTCTGTTTAGCCTACTTCTCTAATGTGAATAGGTTTAAACACATATAAACACTATAGGCAGTGGTGTAAAGTACTTAAGTACTACTTAAGTAGTTTTGGGGGGTATCTGTAGTTTACTACTTGTATTTGACAACTTTTACTTTACTATACATTCCTAAAGAAAATAATGTACTTTTTACTCCATACATTTTCCCTGACACCCAAAAGTACTCATTACATGTTGAATGCTTAGCAAGACAGAAAAATTGTCAAATTCACACACTTTCAAGAGAACATCCCTGGTCATCCCTACTGCTTCTGATCTGGCGGACTCACTAAACACAAATATTTAATTTGTAAATATATTGAGTGCGCCCCTGGCTATCCGTAAATAAAAAATGTTTCAATGTGGTTTGCTTAATATAAAGGAATTTGAAATTATTTATACTTTTACTTTTGATACTAAAGTATATTTTAGCAATTACATTATTTTTTTTACACTTAAAACTTATTTCGGGATCAGTGTCCTGTCCACGGGACGGTTAAGCTAACAAAGGCTAATGTGATTAGCATGAGGTTGTAAGTAACAAGAACATTTCCCAGGACATAGACATATCTGATATTGGCAGAAAGCTTACATTCTTGTTAATCTAACTGCACTGCCCAATTTACAGTAGCTATTACAGTGAAAGTATACCATGCTATTGTTAGAGGAGAGTGCACAATTTTGAACATGAAAAGTTATTAATAAACAAATTAGGCATATTTGGGCAGTCTTGATAAAATTATTGAACAGAAATACAATGGTTCATTGAATCAGTCTAAAACTTTGCACATACACTGCCATCTAGTGGCCAAAATCTAAATTGCACCTGGGCTAGAATAATACATTATGACCTTTCTCTTGCATTTCAAAGATGACCGTATGTAACAGTATAACTTTAAACCGTCCCCTCGCCCCGACCCGGGCGCGAACCAGGGACCCTCTGCACACATCGACAACAGTCACCCACGAAGCGTCGTTACCCATCGCTCCACAAAAGCCACGGCCCTTGCAGAGCAAGGGGCAACACTACTTGTAGGTTTCAGAGCAAGTGACGTAACTGATTGAAACGCTACTAGCGCGTACCCGCTAACTAGCTAGCCATTTCACATCCGTTACACTTATAAAAGAAATACAAAAGAACGGTTGTTTTTTTTTTCTTCGTATTATCTTTTACCAGATCTATTGTGTTATATTCTCCTACATTCCTTTCACATTTCCACAAACTCAACTGTTTCCTTTCAAATTGTATTTTAGCCGAAAATTGAAAAATGTTTTTTTAAGTATATTTAAAACCAAATACTTTTAGACTTTTACTGAAATAGTATTTTACTGGGTTACTTTTACTTTCCTAGTCATTTTCTATTAAGGTATCTTTAATTTAACTCAAGCATGACTATTGGGTCGTTTTTCCACCACTGACTATAAGCTATAGCATGTAGTAATAATTGAGGAAAATACACCCAAATGAACACACATTCCCCAGTCGCTTACGGTCTTTGAAGTCCAACGTATTTCGGATTTGGCATGCATTTTTTTAGAATATATGTTGATGGCGTTCGTGATCTCTGTAGCTTACCTGTCTGGCGAAATCACAATTCTTGACAATTGTCGGAATAAACCATCGAGGTTGTCACAAACTTTGCAGAGCCCGTCAATCTTGAGGGTGTTCGATTAAGTGCACTGGGCTATGGTCCATGATATGAACGGGTAAAAGTAGTGAGGGTGGAGCACCATTCTAATATCTCAAATAGAAAAAGTAATCTGCACCGCTCGGTCTTGTTGTAAACACGGCAGCATGATGTGTAGTTTAGAAACATACATCTATTTTAGTTTAATTGGGAATTCAGAAAAAGTATTTTTATCAAAAGCAATCACTGATGGCTGGGGAAAACACAGAATCCTACTCATTACTACGTCACTTTTGTTTTGAGCCGATTTGGCACCTGGCTCACGCCAGGGTGGAAGCCGGTTCCTAAACGAACGCATTAATAAAATCCTCTCCTTGTGTAACCAGAGGGCGTAGGTGGTGGGTGGAGCCGGGGTGAGAAGACACATTCTTTCCAGGTCATTTCGCTCGGGGGCGGTGCTCTACGTCACGGTGGGCGTAGGTTTCAAAGTGCATGGACTGTCCAGATGCTCGTCCACGTTCAACCGAGGACCCTCCGCCTGGGACCTTCTTCATAAATTAAACTCTGGTGGGTTTATACTTTATAGTTTACAATTGAACTTTCGTATTAGTACATAATTTTGCTGTATTTGAACTAACAATAGCTAGCTGGACCAGTTTTCCCAAAAGTTAACGATGTGTAAAGTTTTGCTTTCTAGCCAACCAACAACGTCAATGCTGCTATCAAGCCAATCTACTTTAGATTAATGAAATATATGAAATTGATTTTATTGATTTTTTTTCAAGGGCCTATACATGAGGCCAACTTTACCATCATTTATCCTGGAGGCATTGGGCATACTCACACATCCAGTCTCATTACTTTGCGTGAATGAAACAGTATCTCTCAACTTTTAACAATGCAAAATATTAATACAAAATAATTTGTTTTAGCTTCTTTCTATTCTGTGGCTACATTATTAGCAAACAATGTGAATTCAGAGATTACATTTGTTTAGGCTACTTCATCTTTGTGGCTCCCTGATTAAACAGTAACATCCATTACTGTAGTTAGGCTTGGTATGTCCACCAGATGTATGTCCACCAGATCAGTGGAGGCTGGTGGGAGGAGCTATAGGAGGCCTGGCTCATTGTAATGGCTGGAATGGAATGGAGTCAAATGTGTGGTTTCCATATGTTTTATGTGTTTGATACCGTTCCATTAATTGCATTCCAGCCATTACAATGAGCCTGTCTTCCTATAGCTCCTCCCACCATCCTCCTCTGCACCTGATGCATCAAACTCTTTGCTTTCTAGCGGAGGTCATTCGTTGTCAATGGAGCGGTCAGCAACGCAATGTTGGGGATGCCGCACTAGGCTGCGGTGCGTTCAATATTTTCAACTCTTGCTTTAGCTTTACCATGTGGTGGTATAAATGGAAGTACACACACAGACTCCAACTAGCTAGTTTTTAGCTAGTTGAAAAGCGAGCTACACATCAAGCAAAACAAAACGCATATGCATCTGGTGGACATCGGACGTACCCCTGCACATCGACTCGGTACTGGCACCCCTTGTATATAGCCAAATTATTGTTACTCATTATGTATCTATTATTACTTGTATTATTAAGTGTTTTACTTTTCTATTATTTCTCTATTTTCTTTTGCTGCATTGTCGAGAAGGGCCCGTAAGGAAGCATTTCACTGTTAGTATACACCTGTTGTTTACGAAGCATGTGAAGAATAAAATGTTATTTTAATTCCAAGTCGGAAACTTCCAGAGCTCCGACTTTCGACCTGAAGATCACTGACATCATGATTTGACCTAGTTTTTTCAGAGTTCCTAGTTGTCTTGAAAGCACAATGGGTGTTTCTCAAAATCCATACTACTTTGAGGCGTTATATGTGTCTATACCTTAATTGTAAAATGTCATATTAAACTAACAACTGATAAATCAATGATTATTGTAGAGTGATTATTGGAAGACTCGAGCTGCTCATGCTCCGAACACGCAAATTGGACCAGGGAGGCTGGAGTATGAGTCCAAATCAAAGTATGCGAAACGGAGCACGGATAGCACTTCTCGAATGCGTAATCCGTTTGAACATATTTTGAAGAATGTATCGATGCCAGCTTCAATGGAAGTATGCAAAGAAATATGACGCAACCACAAAAAAAATGGACGCAAAAATGTATTGAAATCAATGGCGGACATTATTTGAGCTGACATTATTTCTCTCATTATTTGAGAGAAAATACACTCTGACTTCAGAATGAAATGTTGCCTATTCACGTCTCATACAGTATGGTTGCCTGACTGCAATATATTATCTTGATATGTTAATAAATACATGCTGTGTTAATTTTGGCATGTTTACCTGGCTATGTACCATAGATAGCAAGCCCATAATAAGTCAATAGGGGTAACTGGCGAGCTACTATTACTGTTTGCTAGCCAGCCAAATAGCCATGAAAAATTGTTAGCAAGCTGTCAATGAAGAATTGACACCTATCTTGCATAATATTTGTTTTAGGTCATTTTTGCCTGTTAAACTATCTGGTTAGCTACATTACCACGATTCACATATAGCTAGCTGATAGTTATGAAGTAAACGGGTTGCTTTGTGTATATATTCTTCTCTATTGCCATTGTTGTCTTGGCTGGAAGACGGTTCAGTAAATGGGTATTGTAAGTTAACTGACTAGCCAGGAAAAATTGGTGGCTACCCATGAAAAATCTACATCTACCTTGCATATTTTTAATTTTACCTTTAGGCAAGTCAGTTAAGAACAGATTCTAATTTACAATGACGGCCAAGGAACATTGGGTTAAATGTCTTGTTCAGAATGAAAGATTTTTACCTTGTCAGCTCAGGGATTCGATCTAGCAACCTTTCGGTTACTGGCCCAAAGCTCTAACCACTAGTCTACCTGCCACCCCGCATAACATTAGTTGTAGGTCATTTTTGGCCGTTTAACTAGCTGACCAGCTAGATTATTACGATTCACATATCTAGCTGATAATAATGTATCAAAACATTTGCTTTGTGTATATCTTGTCTCGTCTATTGTTGCCATTGCCATAGCTGGACAAGTTGTATAATTGTTTTATTATTAACAACAAATCAAAACAAAAAGTACATGGGGAACACAAGTGTATATCAAATCAAAGCAGATGTTATTGTGAGTGTAGCGAAATGCTCTTGTTTCTAGCTCCAACAGTGCAGTAATATCTAATATATATATATATATTATCTAATATATCTAATATCTGACAATTTCTCAACAATACACACAAATCGAAAAAAATCTAAAACTGTTATCGTTTTATATATATACACTACCGGTTTTAGAACACCTATTCATTCAAGGGTTTCTCTTTATTTGTACTATTTTCTACATTGTAGAATAAGAGTGAAGACATCAACACTATGAAATAACACATATGAAATCAGGTAGTAACCGAAAACAAATCCAAATATATTTTATAAATCATGTAGCCGCCCTTTGCCTTGATGATAGCTTTGCACACTCGTGGCATTCTCTCAACCAGCTTCATGAGGTAGTCACCTGGAATGCATTTCAATTAACAGGTGTGCCTTGTTAAAAGTTCATTTGTGGAATTTCTTTCCTTCTTAATGCGTTTTGGCCAATCAGTTGTGTTGTGACATGGTAGGGGTGGTATACAGAAGATAGGCCTATTTGGTAAAATACCAAATCCATATTATAGCAAGAACAGCTCAAATAAGCAAAAATAAAAGACAGTCCATCATTACTTTAAGACATGAAGGTCAGCCAATCCGAAAAATTTCAAGAACTTTTAAAGTTTCTTCAAGTGCAGCCACAAAAACCATCAAGCGCTATGATGAAACTGCCTCTCATGAGGACCACCACAGGAAAGGAAGGCCCAGAGTTACCTCTGCTGCAGAGGATAAATTAATTAGTGTTAACTGCACCTCAGATTGCAGTCCAAATAAATGCTTCACAGAGTTCAAGTAACAGACACAACTCAACATCAACTGTTCAGAGGAGACTGCGTGAATCAAGCCTTTATGGTCGAATTGCTGCAAAGAAACGACTAATAAAGGATACAAATAATAAGGAGAGACTTTCTTGGGCCAAGAAACAATAGACATTAAACCGGTGGAAATCTGTCCTTTGGTCTGATGAGTCCAAATGTGAGATTTTTGCTTCCAACCACCGTTGGATTCAGAGTAAGTGAACGGATGACCACCGCATGTGTGGTTCCCACCGTGAAGCATGGAACATGGAGCTGCATTCTGCAGTGATACGCCATTCCCATTTGGTTTGCGGTTATCATTTGTTTCATTATCATTTGTTTTTCAACAGGACAATGACCCAACACACCTCCAGACTGTGTAAGGGCTATTTGACCAAGAACGAAAATGATGGAGTGCTGCATCAGATGACCTGGCCTCCACAATCAACCGACCTCAACCGAATTGAGATGGTTTGGGATGGGGGTTGGTTTGGGATGGGGTTGAGATGGTTTGGGATGGGGTTGGACCGCAGAGTGAAGGAAAAGCAGCCAACAAGTGCTCAGCACATGTGGGAACTCCTTCAAGGCTGTTTGAAAAGCATTTCTCATGAAGCTAGTTGAGAGAATGCCAAGAGTATACAAAGCTATCATAAAGGCAAAGGGTGAATACTTTAAAGAATCTAAAATATATTTTGATTTGTTTAACACTTTTTTGTTTACTACATGATTCCATATTCATTATTTTATAGTTTTGACGTCTTCACTATTATTCTAAATGTTGAAAATAGTAAAAAATATATAAAAACCCTTGAATGAGAAGGTGTGTCCAAACTTTTGACTGGTACTGTAACAATGTCAGACTAGTATTAGACATACTTGACTACTCAGACCTAATAACCAAGGATAGCTTCATATAATATTGGGATTTTTCTAAAGCTTTTGACACAGTGGAACATCCGTTCCTCGTCCATTCACTTGAGAAATTTGGCGTTGGGGATGTTTCCTGTAAGGCTATTAAGACTCTCTATACGAATGGTAACAGCTCTATTAAACTGACACTTGGTACTTCACCTAGATTTGAGTTAAAGAGAGGAATTAGGCAGGGTTGTCCTATCTCACCGTATCTGTTTTTATAAATCATCCAACTTCTTACATTCTTTAAATAATAGGTATTTCCTATTAAGGTATTTCCATAGCTGGTCAAAAAAAATATTATAAGCCAGCTGGCTGACTATTTTCTGAAAGACGCTAGTCAGATTCCCATATCGAGCAATGTGATAGAATCATTTTCCAAAGCATCTGGTCTATGTCTTAACATTAATAAAGGTGAACTCATGGCTGTCAAAGATTGTGTGACACCCTCATGTTATGGTATTCCAGTGAAAGAAGAACTTACATATTTTGGCATAACCAATACTAAGGACTACGGTTTGCAACTGCACATGGAGACAAAGATTGTACTTTTTGGAGAAATGTCCTCTGGTCTGATGAAACAAAAATAGAACTGTTTGGCCATAATGACCATCGTTATGTTTGGAGGAAAAAGGGGGAGGCTTGCAAGCTGAAAAACATCATCCCAACCGTGATGCAGCATCATGTTGTGGGGGTGCTTACAGCAGGAGGGACTGATGCACTTCACAAACTAGATGGCACCATGAGGGAGGAAAATTATGTGGATATATTGAAGCAACATCTCAAGACATCAGTCAGTAAGTTAAAGCTTGGTTGCAAATGAGTCTTCCAAATGGACAATGACACCAAGCATATTTCCAAAGTTGTGGCAAAATGGCTTAAGGACAACAAAGTCAAGGTATTGGAGTGGCCATCACAAAGCCCTGACCTCAATCCTACAGAAAATGTGTGGGCAGAAGTGAAAAATCGTGTGCGAGCAAGGAGGCCTACAAACCTGACTCAGTTACACCAGCTCTGTCAGGAGGAATGGGCCAAAATTCACCCAACTTATTGTGGGAAGCTTGTGGAAGGCTACCTGAAACGTTTGACCCAAGTGAAACAATTTAAAGGAAATGCTACCAAATACTAATTGAGTGTATGTAAACTTCTGGCCCACTGCGAATGCGATGAAAGAAATAAAAGCTGAAATAAATCACTCTCTACTATTATTCTGACATTTCACATTCTTAAAATAAAGTGCTGATCCTAACTGACCTAAGACAGGGAATTATTACTAGGATTAAAGGTCAGGAATTGTGAAAAACGGAGTTAAAATGTATTTGGCTAAGGTGTATGTAAACTTCCGACTTCAACTGTACCTACTTATTAACAAAATTAAGGAAGTTTCTGTCAGGATTTGGCCAGGATTGTTCAGGTTTTGGTCACTAGATGCCCCCATTGCGCCTTTTTTTAACCCTTTGTTTTTTCCTTGTTCTAATTATTATTTGCACCTGTGTGTCATTTCCTTGTAGGTATTTAAACCCTGTGTGTTCCTCAGTTCTTTGCTCAGTGTTTGTATGTTAGCACCCAGCCCCAGCCTTGCTGTGAACATATATTTCTCTTGTTGGATTTTCCAGAGGTTCTCTGGTTTTGTTCTTGTTTATTTTTGATTAGTCTTTTGAGGTTTGTCTTTCCCTGCTGTTCTTACCACTTTGTGGATTTTCTTTGTATTTTGGAGGATATCCATTGGCTTTATTTTTGACGTTGTGGATTTACATTTTTTTGCCTGAAGATCTTTTTCCTTTATTAAACCACCATCTCTAGTACTGCTGTGTCTGCCTCATCTTCTGGGTTCTGCTGACTATTAGTGACTGTTTCTCACACCGAGTCCTGACAGTTTCTTTAAAAAGTATTAATACATATTATCCTGCCAACCACTATATGAAGTGATAAAAATTACCACCCAGAAACATATTTTTTGGCATTCTATGCCACTCATGTTAGGAATCTGTGGCAAGATATCAGTAGATTTATAACTGAACACATTTATGAATTGAACTATATTTTAAGACAGCTGGAAGAAGCTTCAGTGAATGGGGAGGTGAAGCGTGAGGTATTACAGTAGGGGGGATGCGAGCGCTTCTCAAATTTATTGTTTTATTCATTCTCCACACTCTCGTCCTCACAAGAAAGTACTCAAGAGAACGTGGTCGGAGAACACACTCAGAGCATGAGAGTGTGGAGCACGGTATAATGCATATTGAGAAACACCCAATGTGTCCCCATTGCTTATAGAGCTCACCAGTTTGTTCTAAAATCCGGAAATGAAACCTCTGGTTTGTTCAGCCAGAGATTTGTGTATAATGAGGAGATGCCCAAACAATGGAAGTCAATGGGCTCGTTTTAGTGAGATAGCAACTGACCGTTGTCCCAAAGGCGGGAAAGGCAGGCAACAAGTTTAGGTCCAAAATAAATCAAGACAAATGTATTGGGCTTATTTTGAACAGATTTTGGGGAGATGTTATCTCTCGCTTCGCCTCTTCCTCTCTGCATCACCCCTTCCGGTAGGGCAGTGGTTCCCAAACTTTTTATAGTCCCGTACCCCTTCAAACATTCAACCTTCAGCTGCCTACCCCCTCTAGCACCACGGTCAGCACACTCTCAAATTTTGTTTTTTGCCATCATTGTAAGCCTGCCACACACACACTATACGATACATTTATTAAACATAAGAATGAGTGTACGTTTTTGTCACAACCCAGCTCGTGGGAAGTGACATAGAGCTCTTATAGGACCAGGGCACAAATAATAATATAATAATAATCAATAAGTTTGCTCCTTATTTAACCATCTTACATATAAAACCTTATTTGTTCATTGAAAATTGTGAATAACTCATCACAGGTTAATGAGAAGGGAGAGCTTGAAAAGATGCACATAACTCTGCAATGTTGGGTTGTATTGGAGAGAGTCTCAGTCTTAAATAATTTTTCCACACACAGTCTCTGCCTGTATTTATTTTTCATGCTAGTGAGGGCCGAGAATCCACTCTCACATAGGTACATGGTTGCAAAGGGTCTTAACAGCTGGAGTTGCCAAGGCAAGATACTCTGAGTGCAGCCCAATCCAGAAATCTGGCAGTGGCTTCTGATTAAATTCATTTTTCACAGAATTTCGATGAGGCTCTCTTGTTCAGATATCGGTAAGTGGACTGGAGGCAGGGCATGAAAGGGATAACGAAACCAGTTGTTTGTGTCATCCGTTTCAGGAAAGTACCTGCATAATTGCTCACCCAACTCACTCAGGTGCTTCACTATATCACATTTGACATTGTCCGTAAGCTTGAATTAATTTGCACACACAAAAATCATACAAGGATGGAAAGACCTGTGTGTTGTTCTTGTTAATGCAGACAGAGAAGAGCTCTAACTTCTTAATCATAGCCAGAATTTTGTCCGGTACATTGAATACAGTTGCGGAGAGTCCCTGTAATCCTAGATTCAGATCATTCAGGAAAGAAAAAACATCACCCAGATAGACCAGTCGTGTGGGAAATTCGTCATCATACAAGTGGTCAGACAAGTGAAAATGATGGTCAGGAAAGAAAACTTTAAGCTCGTCTCAATTAAAAAATGTGTCAATACTTTGACCCTTGATAACCAGCTCTCTTCTGTATGTTGTAAAAGCGTCACATGGTCACTGCTCATATCATTGCATAGTGCAGAAAATACACAAAAGTTCAGGGGCTTTGCTTTAACAAAGTTAAAGTGTATTTGTATTTTTCTAATAGGCCTTAATGTGATCTACAATTTCTTGTCACATAGAATATTGAATATCCTCAAAACAAGTAGCCTAGTCCTAGAGACAGAACGTAAAACCTGCGGATCTTACGATAATGTAGGCCATTTTCTCAGTGCACGCTACCAAATCACTGTTGTCAACTCCTCAGTAAGGAAAGTAGCTATTGGCTGTCCTAAAAGTCACTATAAGTAGCTAAATGACGTCATCACCTAATTTGCATAATTGGCAATGTGCATGTAATTGTGATGGATTCTGTGGGAGAAAGGAATAACGTATTGGGAGAGACAAAAAGTGAGTAAAAAAACACCCTAAATATGTTTAGAACTACAAATGAACTTTCTTCTGTCAATTCTTGTTTTTTTTTATGTCACAATTCCAACCCTCCTGCTTTATCCGGGCTTGGGACCAGCAAAAGTGACCAAAAAGAGCCACTGGCGGAGTTACTTCGTTTTTAATTTAATTTTAAATGTTTTAGTTTTTTTAGTTTAGTTTTCTTAATTTGGTTTGGTTTTTAACCTTATGGTCCACTTAGGAGCCTACAACAAGTCACAGTAAAACATTAACATTTTTAACCATAACATTTTTTTGTATACAATCTACATTAACAATCTAAAAATGAACTAAAGAGACAATAGAAAAAAACTGTCAATGGCAATGTGAGAAAATTATGGTAACTAGTCTGGCCCTAATTCAGGTTATTTTTTTATGTAAACCAGGGCGGCATCATCCAGCGGCGGCTTCCCGCATGCGATTCATTTGCAGTCTAGACGAGGAGTGATGAACATGCTCTGACTGCAGCTGGGAGGGACTGCTGCGCGAGGACTGGGCCGCCAGTGAGTGCTATGAGACGGGGGTGGGGCCCGGCCCACGGCAGCACCCGCTGCTCGTTGAGAAGAGTAAGAACGATACGTGCTTTCACGTCAGAGTCTCCAAAAGTCTCCAATAACACCAGAAAAAGTCGCTAGATTTGTCGCTAGTCGCTTTTTTGAAAGTGTCGCTAGAGGGGTCTAAATACTCGCTAAATATAGCGACTAGTCGCTAAGTTGGCAACACTGTAAATAGAAAGACACCAAGTATACTGATATTCAACTGTGCTGAAACATTAATGAGTCTGACCGTGTAACAACTGTTATGGCGCAATGATACAGAGGATGGCAGCAGTGAGCAACACATTTGTTACTGTTTTACCGAAGATGTTTTATAACTAAACCAAGATAGACAATCGCCCCTCGTTTCCAATGGGGAACAATTTACCAATAGTGGGCAGATTCAAGCACGAGCTAGCGAGATCCTATTGGCGTGTTCTAGCATAATCTGCATATTTGCGTTAGGGGACGCTTATTCTGTGAAGTGCGCGTGTGCAAGAACTCAATTTGCCTTTTCGCACCTTCTAAACAACACGATTTTTAAAAACGTTTGCAAAGGACAAGGTCGACAATACTTAGTCCACTATGTTCATAACATATTCTAGTTTTGTGAACAGAAAACTGTATTGAGATCAAATGGTTAATCGATAAGAAATTTTGCAGAATGTCTGCCAAAATCTATCTCCTCCCACTGCAAGCGGATGCTTCACATTTATAATCCAGTGAAACACCTGTCTCATTGTTCTAGTCCGTGGTTTTACCCTTTGTAGGAGCACAACCAGTGAGCTAAAACAAACTGCTTCCGGGTTACCCGAATTTGCTTCCTCGCGCGGAACACTGTACCTAGCCGGTTGTAAGGAAACTAGCTAAATATACGCTGTTTATTTTAAATCTGTGTTTGTTCATCATGTCTAAAAGACACCGTTTAGATTTAGGTGACGACTACTCCAATAAAAAGAGATCTGATGGGTAAGCTTCTCGTTTCATGCATCTACTGTCTTTCGGGTAGCAAGTTGTTGCTAGCGAACGGCTAGATTGTTTTGTTTAGCTAGGTACCAACCGGCAAATATTGCGTCTTACTAGTTATCATTTATAAGCTGGCTACTTTGTAGAGATGATACACTGTTAGTTACATATCCGCGAGTTTCCTGTGTTAATCAGCCTGTGACGCTCGTGTAGTCATGTTGACAAGGCACGTGTTGATGTTCTGCGGCCTAGCGCTAACGTTAGAGTAAACTGGCTAGCCATAATGTTAACTCAATTCCACGACGTCTTTACATCAACGGAGTTGTGTAGACCGGAGCTCAGACGTCACATACAATTGAGTTTTTATTTTAAAAACTACGGCACCCCAAAAAATTGCCTGCAATTATGCGACACATTGTCGTTTTCTGTGACATCGGAACTCCAGTCCGCCCACGTCTTCGCTCAACTCTGTTTATGTACACGAGCTGGGTGGCAGGTAACCGAAAGTTTGCCAGTTCTAATCCCTGAGCCGACAAGGTGAAATCTGCCGTTCTGCCTTTGAGCAAGGCAGTTAATCACCCACAACAACAGGTGCCCAATGTGGCAGCCCCATGCACTTCTCTGATTCAGAGGGGTTGAGTTTTGGTTGGGCCTTGTGGGAATTGACGATAAATGTAATCCTTTAATCATGGAGTTGGGGTTTATTTGGCAATTACTTGGCCAAGCTATTTCTCAAGTTCAGGAACTAGCCTCTCAGCTGCAAGATAGCCAAATAACCAACACTTGCATATTCTAATATTGCATCCAACTTGCATTAGCGCATCATCTGATTTAATCTACATACAATAGTCTTTTGGGGACCAGGTGAAAAACTTGCATATTTGGATTCCATGAATGGGTCACCTGTAAAGTTTCCTGCTGTAGAATGGGCAATGAATAATATAAATACACTGATTATTGAGTAATAATGATATCCCACTACATTAATGTGTACTCTATTTCAAGTAATATACTATTGTGGGTTGACTTATGTATATTCTTCTATTTTTCAGGAAAGACCGAGATCGCGACAGGGACCGTGACGAGCGCTCTAAAGACAGGGAGAGGGACAGGGACCGTGACAGAGATCGGGACCGGGACCGAGATAGGGACGTGAAGCCCTCTGTCGTGCCCCCCAACACCATGATGGCCGGGGGAGGCATGCTTCCTCTCAAGCAGACAGCCATGCAGCAGCAGATCAACCCGTTCACAAACCTGCCCCACACGCCGCGCTACTATGAGATCTTGAAGAAGAGGCTACAGCTGCCTGTGTGGGAGTACAAGGAGCGCTTCAACGACATCCTGGCACGCCACCAGAGCTTTGTGCTTGTCGGAGAGACGGGCTCCGGGAAAACCACACAGGTGCAGTTCTGTTCAATAGTCCTTAAACATTAAGGTCTAAACAGCTCTTCACATTGGGCAAGTCGGGGGTATTTTTTTTGGTTGGCCGAAAGATTATGATCACTTATTTTCACCTACCCACGGGAGGAACCAGAAAGACCAAACTACTAGAAGTCTTTGCATTTTGGTTATCTGTATATATAAAAAAAAATATTTTTAAAAACATCCCCTGCCCAAACAACTTGCCTGACTGCTCAGGTCACTTGCCCCGGGGAATAGGGAAACCCTAAATGTTAATATCTGGCTTAAATTCTTCTGTTTCTCTACTTTGCAGAGGTGCTTCGTTTGCATTTTTGCGTTGGTAAATCTTCATGCTTGTAACAGAAGAAGCAGTTTGGATTGACCTTTAGTTTGATCTCCGGTTCCCTCTGTGTTTCTGATGGAACCAGATGGGTGATATTGCTTACTGTACCCCTTTCACCCCCCCACACACACATGCCATTGAAGGCCAAGTGGTTACATCACTGTGTTTACACCTACTCTGTTCCCTCAGATCTCCAAACACAGAAGAGGTAGTGTATAAGGGATGTTTGTAATTTGGCATTCCAGGCAATTCTCTCCCTCCCCTCCAAAGCAATGCACTTTGAAATATGTTTGTTGTTTCAGTTAGACAGACACATCCATAACATGCCCTCCCTTTCCCTCCTCAGATCCCCCAATGGTGTGTGGACATGGTGAAGGGCTTGGGTGGCCCCAAGAAGGCGGTGGCCTGTACCCAGCCCAGAAGGGTGGCAGCCATGAGCGTGGCCCAAAGGGTGGCCGACGAGATGGATGTCATGCTGGGCCAGGAGGTGGGCTACTCCATACGATTCGAGGACTGCAGCTCCGCCAAGACCATACTGAAGTAAGCAACTTATTGTCTGGATAGTAGAGGCTACATCAGGGTTATTCAATTCCAGGCCTAAACACTTCCGGTTTTCATTCTTGCATACTACCAGGATCATAATTATTAGGGCACGCACGTAGCAAAGCACTGCAAGATGTTATGCAACAAAATTAGAAAATTAGCATTTGTTATTGGATAAGTTCAGATGGTACCATTTCACTCAGTTTTTAAGAGTTTTCTTCTGTTTTGTGCCTACTCAACACAACATAGGTAAAACTAAGCATTTTGGCCCTCCAGAACTGAATACCCCCAGAATACATGATCCAAGAATTTGGGGTTATAGCCAGTTAATTCAATTCAACACACACAGCTTCAGTCAAAATACTTTGGACATGCTTTAATGAATAAGAATTAAGTTATTTTAGACTACTGTGGTCAACAAGTATTTGGTATAGTGTTGCAGCTGCACACTAAAATAGAGCAAAGGTTGTTTATAATGATTCATTTTGAAGAGGCATAAGCTCAATGAACACACATTTTGGTGTTCAAGCCATCACTCGGTCAGCATCTGCTATGTTTTAAACCGTGTCCTTCCCCTTTAAGGTATATGACAGACGGTATGTTGCTTCGGGAAGCCATGAACGACCCCTTGCTGGAGCGGTATGGCGTGATCATCCTGGATGAGGCCCACGAGAGAACGCTGGCCACGGACATCCTAATGGGAGTACTGAAGGAGGTGGTCCGACAGAGGTCAGACCTCAAGGTACAGCCTCTGAGTCCAGGGGTAATCTCAAGTCTTTCCTCGATTCCTCATGAAAGAGGCGAGGAATCAAGGAAAGACAAATGAGGGTTGGTATGTCTTCTTTTTTTTGCATTTAGTCCATTCTGGAGATACATTTGTTTAATTTAAATTAGCTTGTTTTTGGATGGAGTTAAAATGGCATTGACCATAACTGAATGAGTCGCATGAAGAAGAAAAAAACACATATGAATTGTAAATTTTGCTTTACCATTGAAATTATTTTCAAGTCCCAAAACAACCCCTGGCTTAGCCCATTCCTCTACAAAAGGCCAAAAGAGCCACTGAACACGCCAATTGGCACATGTTTTTCTGTTGCTTAATTAGAAAAATTAGATTTCTGTCTTGGTGTGTTTCCTGACAGATTCTGCATTTGGTTAGTTTGTCGCCCATGAGACACTGTAGACACGGAAGCCTATTTCACTTCTGCAAAATCCCCAGAATGACTCTAAGATACTGTAACTCAAGAAATCTGTTAATAAAGACATTTTTGCAGAGGATGTATTAGTTGGTCAGTTTTACGTGTAAGTTGTTTGTGCAGTATTTGCAATCACTGCAGCTGTTCGCCCCCATGATAGTGGACAAATGGACATTGTCAAATCAAAACCCAACCTTAATTTATCCGTTGTGACGCACTGATTATCCAAACTGTTTAAGACAAGAATAACTGTTTCTGACGCATATCGATGCCACATAGGCCGTTTTCAAAGGGATTTCTTTGCTTATTAAAGGCAGTCACTCTTTAAGGGTTATGTTTTTGGATTGCTTTTGATTTACCTTAGTCCCAATGTAATTTAGACAAATTATTTGCTCGCCCATTCTAGATCCCTATTCAAACGTAGATGTTTCCCACTTTGGCTCCCATAGTCTGGATTTCACTATTGTACACTAAAAGTGACACTGCAACAACCACAAAGCATTATACAGGAATATGTTCTTTGCCCACAGGTGATTGTGATGAGTGCCACGTTAGACGCCGGGAAGTTCCAAGTGTACTTTGACAGCTGTCCACTGCTGACCATTCCCGGACGCACACACCCCGTGGAGATCTTCTACACCCCTGAGCCGGAGCGGGACTACCTGGAAGCCGCCATCCGCACGGTTGTTCAGATCCACATGTGTGAGGAAGAGGAGGGGGACTGTCTGCTTTTCCTCACCGGACAAGAGGTATACTTCCACCCCTTCTCAAATGCAATCCAGATAGTTTGAGTTGGTTCGCTGTTCAAGAGATATACCTCCAGCCCTTCTCATATGCAGTCAAGATGGTTCAGTGTTGAAGAGTGATACTGACAACACCAAGGTTGTCGCCTGAATATAAGTTGAATTGTTGGGGAGGTTTAACTTTCAGTATACCTGTCTGCTGCTCAACATGAATATTGCCTGACTCTGAACTGTCTATCAGGAAATTGACGAGGCCTGTAAACGGATCAAACGGGAGATCGACGACTTGGGACCTGAAGTCGGAGACATCAAAGTCATTCCACTATATTCCACACTGCCTCCCCAGCAGCAACAAAGAATCTTTGAGGCAGCACCCCCCAGGAAGCCCAGCGGTGCGATAGGAAGAAAGGTAGACCAGCAGAACATTGCAAGAACAGGGTTGTGTTCAGTAGGAAGAATTTTTTTTGGAACTGATTGAAATGGGAAGGTACCTCCTGAACTTATACAATCAGATTTCAATTTTCAATTTCAAAATGTTTTGCTATGGGGTGCCCTTCTGAATATACAACCCAAATTTCATACATTGGTGCTTGTTTATCACCAAATATTTCCAATGGCTTATGATGTAAGTATGCAAATTGTCTGCTAGTGCTAACCCCAATGCCTGTTCCCTAGGTTGTGGTTTCGACAAACATTGCTGAGACATCCCTTACCATCGACGGAGTGGTGTTTGTGATCGATCCCGGTTTTGCCAAGCAAAAGGTAGGCTGCTACTCCTCTCCCTCTATAATTTTTTCCCTTGTCTCGTCATTTCAAACCCAGAGGGAATACCAGGCACTAGTACTATGAACTTGTACTTTTTTCAATAACAGGGACACTTGAACTGTCTGTAGTCCACAATCTGAGCACAATGTAGATAGAAAAGTAATAGTAGTTCATTAACCAGATTTCCATCCAACCAGTTCAAGCGGATGAATTACCTGACGCATAAAACAACTCATGACAGGCCTCAAAGAAACAGAATGTTATCAGTAAAGTTTCCCAATGTCGACAAAACAAAATACGAAAGACCAGATAGGATAGGATCTGTTTTTTTGTCTGTGAAGTAGATTTTGCGACAATTGTGGTAGAAATGCTTTTATGTGCAAATATTGATATATAAACCTTCATACTTTTGGCCATGAAGTGTATATGGACACACCTTTAAATTAGTGGATTTGTCTATTTCAGCCACACCCATGTATAAAATCGAGCACACAGTCATGGGAATCCCATAGACAAACATTGGCAGTAGAATGGCCCGTACTGAAGAGCTCACTGTCTTTCAACGTTGGAAAGGTGGAATCTTATTACGGTACCACAAGTCAGTCCTGCTAGAGCTGCCTTGTCAACTGTAAGTGCTGTTATTTATTATGAAGTGAAGTTCTAGGAACAACGGCTCAGCCGCTAAGTTTTAGGCCACACACACTGCCAAGGGCTGTAGCGTGTAAAAATGGTCTGTTCTTGGTTGCAACGCTTACTACCGAGTTCCAAACTGCCACTGGAAGCAATGTCAACATAAGAACTGTTTGTTGTGAGCTTCATTAAATGGGTTTCCATGGCCGAGCAGCCGCACACAAACCTAAAATCACCATGCGCAATGCCAAGTGTTGGCTGGAGTGGTGTAAAGCTCGCCGCCATTGGACTCTAGCAGTGGAAACGAGTTCTCTGGCGTGATGAATCATGATCTGGCGGTCCGACGGACAAATCTTGGTTTGGCGGATGCCAGGAGAACGCTACCTGCCCGAATGCATAGTGCCAACTGTAACGTGTGGTGGAGGAAAAATAGTGGTCTGGGGCTATTTTTAATGGTTCGGGCAAGGCCCCTTATTTCCAGTGAAGGGAAATATTAACGCTACAGCATACAATGACATTCTAGACGATTCTGTTCTTCCATCTTTGTGGCAACAGTTTGGTGAAGGCCCTTTCCTGTTTCCACATAACAATGCCCCGTGTACAAAGTGGGGTACATACAGAAATGGTTTGTCGAGCAGTGTGGAAGGACTGGCCTGCACAGAGTCCTGACCTCAACCCCATCAGACAGCGTTGGGAGGAATTGGAACGCAGACTGCGAGCCAGGCCTAATCGCCTAACATCAGTGCCCTACCTCACTAATGCTCTTGTGGCTGAATTCAAGCAAGACCCCGCAGAAATGTTCCAACATCTAGTGGAAAGCCTTCCCAGAAGAGTGGAAGCTGTTATGGCAGCAAAGGGGGGACCAACTCCATATCAATGCCCATGATTTTGGAATGAGATTGTGCCAATGTAGTTTCTAAGTGAACTTAGTCATGTGATATATTTTGTTGTACTACCACTCGAAAAAGTATGCAGAATTTATAGGCAGAGGGAATAAGTTATGATCAACTTTATAACTTGTCTTTTCTTGGTGGTTAAGTGCACTGTGATGAGCTTCATGCAAATTTCCACTAAATATCGAGGGTAGGCGATCATTTGAATGATGCTGGTGACATGATGACCGGTTTGCTTGGCTGCCAATTATCAATTACAAATGATCTGGTTTTTATCATATAACCTACCCTGTCCACTTTATCAGCAAACTGTCTTTAGAGCATGCGCCAAAAACATATTGGGCAAGTTTGCTAAATTATCGCAACAGTTTTTGGGACAAATCATCGGTGGAGTTGAAAATGCAATGGAAACCCATTTAACTTAGATTATTTAATTTGGTACATGGGGAATTTAACCGCAAAATTATTTAATGTTCACTACGTCATTACACACAGCCGTTCAACAAATCAGTTTGACGGAAACGCGCCTCTGGTGGGAAAATGTGCTTATCTGTCGCCAATTGTATGAAACCTAGCGACAGTGAATTTTTTGAGAACATACATTTGTTCCCTTATTACCTGTTTATTTTACCTGGGATTTGAACCAGAAATCCTCCCGTTACTTATCCACCTCTCTGCCGTTGCAGACTAGCACTTGTGTAATGGGTTCCCCTTCGCCCCATATCCAAATCCCTCCAACTGTACCTACATATGAACAAGTGATAATCTTCAATCATTTGTGTATTCATTGATTTTCACCTGTATGTCTGTGGTACAGTTTAAGTAAAGAATGTATGATTTAAAATTAACTCTAGAAGGGCTGTTCATGTCATTCACTGTGGACTTAACTGTTAAGTTCATGTTTTAAGTATGCCTATATTTCTGTTATTACGGCGCTATCACTCTGTTGTTAGTACGCCTGTGCAGTTGTCTCACTGGAGATGGACCTGACTTGAGTTTGATGGCAACTATGTACTGTGGTCATACGGTGAAGTAAACATTGTTAAACTGGGACGTGGTGTCATTTTGAGTTAACATTAACCAACGTGGAATCAGCATCCAGCATTTTTTTAAATTAAATAAAGACTTGAGTGAGAATGTTGTCTACACCTATAACCCACAGGTGTACAATCCTCGTATCAGGGTGGAGTCTCTCCTGGTCACGGCGATCAGCAAAGCCTCGGCGCAGCAGAGGGCGGGCCGTGCCGGCAGGACACGGCCAGGGAAGACTTTCCGCCTCTACACTGAGAAAGCCTACAAGACCGAGATGCAGGTGAACTGTCCTGGATTGTAGAAATGTTGGCGCAAAGTATACGGTTGAATGAAATATTGAATAAATTGTGTTATCTTATGGATAATGTTGAGGACACTTCATTTATTAAGGAAATGTTTGTAGTCTAACGTATCTCATGTGGTGCTGGGCATTTTACAGAAGCCTGTTTCGGCCTTTACGTTCAGCTCTTGTTAAACACATGATTTGGCATAATTAGCCGAACTTGTTACGCAACGGATTATATGATACCAGTAGAATGGCTTCATGTTCTACTGATCTGACTATTTTCCTTTCCACTACAGGACAACACGTATCCTGAGATTCTCCGGTCCAACTTGGGTTCTGTCGTGTTGCAGTTGAAGAAGCTGGGTATCGATGACCTGGTGCACTTTGACTTCATGGACCCACCAGGTGAGGAGCCAAGGTTTTGCTGGAATACCTGCCTGTTGGAAGTGCTACTTTAGTTTGAAACTGTTTCATTTGAAACTGACTGGCAGCCATTTTTCTTGCTATACCTCTTGACCAACCATTTTATCATAAAATATAATTTGTTGATTGATTCTTTGACAGACAGAAAAGTAAAAAATGACAAAGAGATCAAACATGTTCTATGCTGTACTGATCACTTGCTCCTCTTGCTTCCTCCCTTGCGATGTCAAGCCCCGGAGACCCTGATGCGGGCGCTGGAGCTGCTCAACTACCTGGCGGCGCTCAACGACGACGGCGACCTGACAGAGCTGGGCTCCATGATGGCAGAGTTCCCGTTGGACCCACAGCTGGCCAAGATGGTGATCGCCAGCTGCGAGTTCAACTGCTCCAACGAGATCCTCTCCATCACCGCCATGCTGTCAGGTAATGGCCCAGGGCTGGGGTGGCTGGCATCCAAAGTCGCCCAGTGCCCACCCTTGGCACCAGTTGGCACCCTCTCAACCCTGTGGTTTCCAATTTAATGCAAGATGGAGATCTCTAAATTGATCGTCTCATCCGTGCTTTGTTAATGCTATTTGTTAATTCCTGGAAGAGTTAATTCATATTTTGGGAAAGTAAGGAGGTGGCCCACAGTTAAGGGGGATTGCAGATCTAGTTAACAAAGATGCTAGAAAGTATAAGATTTATATGGAGGGCTCAAGTTAACAATATTTGGTAAGTATTCCTCAAATAAAAATGTGAGATAACAAAAAGCCAAATGTGGGAAACTTCTGCTGTAGAGGGCCCCATGGACAAATACACTTTTTTTGGTCTGCATAAAGGATTTGGATTGCTAACTGGTTAGATACCTTAAATTGCTAATTGTCATTATCAATCAAGTGATGGTTGATGGAAAAGTAAACTGAAAGCCAATTGTATTCTGTATCAAATTGAAAAGTTGACCATGTTTCTTCCAGCTTCTTGAAATATGGGAGTGTTTATCCTCAGTGCAATTGGGCAGGGCAGGCATCTCAATGTAGTGTTCTTAGATAGGTCTAAAACATTGCCTCTGCATTTGTTTAGTGGTTAGTCTATGGCTGCTTTAATGGTGTCTCTTGATGAATTATTGGACCAATTGCACCGGCAGTACAAGATACCATGGCAAGCAATGTTTTTTTTTATCGTCAAGATGTTGTCATGGTCTTACTCGTCAAATTTATTTCTCATCAAGACCTGATCTTTATTTTTGATTTAAGTGAGATTTACACATTTTACAGGATGATTTGTTATCTGCATGTGGGTGGTTGATTTAGGTTAAGCTTTCTTGGCCAGTTTTGGTTTTACTACCGGGGGGAGTCTGATTTTATCATATAGAATGTTCAGTGTTTGGACTTTTCACAGTATTTCAAATTGGCATTCCCCTCGTGTTTTACTCATACACATTTGTGATTTGGTTGTGGTCAATTCATTATCAACTCAGGAGATTCATAGAAATTCCAGTTCAGTACAAAGGCCATACATTTTTTGATTCTTGTAACGGTTCCTGAAATTCATGTTGAATTTGGTCTGCGGCTGTAAAATGACTACCTTGAATGTCAAATATTCATTTAAACATGTATGAGTAAAGCATAATTAGGCTTACAGGCGGAACATGAAAGTAATGATCGGTGGTGTTGCAAAAACTCCCAATTTGGACATGTTGATGTTCTTCCATACAAAGCCGTATGTCAGTTGTGACATCGTATAAGGACATCTATTTCCCTTTTTATAACGTCAAGGCCATTGACTTGAATGTGAAATGGACTTGGATTCTCTTGAATGTTATACATATATATACACTGTTCTCAAGTTCAATGCTCTTTTAACGCTCTGCAGGTGTGTGAAACCTCTTTGTTTTGCAGATGTGGTTAGGTGTTGACTCCCTTGACAAGCTAGTAGCCAGTCATCATGCAGTCGGAAGAGCCCCCCCTCATAAACACACCACTTGGTCCTGCCCTGCCCCCCTATGCTCTCTGTCAAGTTTTCTAGCTACAATAGGCCTTGTTCCTCTGTTCTGTGAATGCTTGACTCATCCCTATGGGCGTCTGTGTTGGGGCCCATACCAACCTTGTCTAGTCCCGCAGTGTTTCGTCCGCCCCACCGAGGCTAAGAAGGCGGCGGACGAGTCCAAGATGCGGTTCGCCCACATCGACGGAGACCACCTGACGCTCCTCAACGTCTACCACGCCTTCAAACAAAGTAAACATGGCCACCACAAACATCTTATTTTGATAGGGTCAAATTAATTAAAGGGACAGATTAGACTCCAAAATCAACGTTAATCAGATGTTTTAGACCTCAAAAGTCCCATACCTATACATCCTATACCATCGGTTGTGTAGACCAACCTTAAATAATGAAAGACTAAAGATAAGCACCACAAATCTGGAATTAACATGGGATATTTGGATCTATAAATTGATGGACTGATACATGGGCCGTGTCCGAAATCTGTCTTACATACTTCTTACTAAAACAACATACTGTGTACTTAATTGTACTACATACTATTTAGAATGTACTGTTTAGTAAAAAACCTGATGCAGTAAGCAACAAATGTCACCCATCCTGAGAGTGCACCATCTGATGCGCATTTGCGTTGATTCCCGCAGTTCGTTAATTTGGGTACAGCGTGTCCCCTTATCTCATCATCAGCTAATAATCAGCTGTTGTCAAACACACGTGAATCTGGAAAGACGATTCTCTTCCTCAAGTGTGCAGCAAATTCTAATAGAAGAGAAGCCGAAATGAGTATAACAAACATCCTGCATTTAAAGCATACTTTATTCTTTTTTAAATTTACTATAAAACTTTTGGTTTTCGCATACCTAAAATGCCTACTATGTAGAACGTAAGTATGGGTAATCGAACATGGCCATGGACTTCTCAACAGAAGATTAACTTTTGAAGACTGATTTTTAAGTGTTATGTCCCTTTAAGTAACTTACTTTGGAACATGATGCTTATTTGACTTGCCTTCTTTGTTGTCGTTTCTCAGACCACGAGTCTACACAGTGGTGCTACGACAACTTTGTGAACTACCGTTCGCTGATGTCGGCAGACAACGTGCGCTCGCAGCTGTCCCGGATCATGGACCGCTTCAACCTGCCCCGCCGCAGCACCGAATTCACCAGCAGAGACTACTACATCAACATCCGTCGAGCGCTCGTCACAGGCTTTTTCATGCAGGTCAGTCGGTGCACAGCAGGGCAAGTTCCATTTCAATTAACTCCGAATTGCATGAATTGAAATGGAATTGAGTTAAGCGGAAAAAAAATATGATTTCTCGCATTATGTGCATTTTCTGAAATGTTTTCTTGTTTGCTTAGGTGGCTCATTTGGAGCGCACGGGCCATTATCTCACAGTCAAGGACAACCAGGTGGTCCAGCTACACCCGTCTACCGTCCTGGACCACAAGCCAGAGTGGGTGCTCTACAATGAGTTTGTCCTCACAACCAAGAACTACATTCGCACCTGCTCGGATATAAAACCGGAATGGTACGTTTGTGGTCATGAAGTATAACTCAGAAATTCCACACAAATAAAACGATTAGCGAATACACTGTAAATAACAAGGGTTTTTGATCAGCGTCAACATTTCAAAACTAATTTATCTCTTATGACTTACTCGTCGTTTACAGGTAATGCTTTTATTGGATATTTTGATTATATTCTACGACTTTGCTTTAATTGATCTTGTCTCCCCAGGCTGGTGAAGGTTGCTCCTCAGTACTACGAAATGGGCAACTTCCCACAGTGTGAAGCCAAGAGGCAGTTGGAGCGAATCGTTGCCAAACTCCAGACCAAGGAGTATTCCCAGTACTGATTAACAGCGACTGAAGAGAGGAAGACATCCTTGAAAGAGCTTGGCACAATTCATACTTTAAAGTTGTATCCTATCTTCAATCTTAATGTTTCTTGATTCAAGATATGATTTTTATAACTTTTTTGTTTGTGGTTTTTCTGTCCATTCAATAGCAACGTGTATAACTGTAAGCATTTATGAAATTGATCTCAATGGTGAATATTAGGCTATTCTGATTAGAGATTTTCGAAAAGGAATACAATTAACATGTTAAGCATGAGTATTCATGTGGATATTGTTGATGTTCCTCTAGGAAATTGTGAACCCTGAGAAAGTGTACTTGCCTAGGTTGTCCTTGTTTCTTCAATAAAGGAGCTTCGACTTGAATAAAACAATGAATAATAGCTCATGGTCTTTATCTAAAATGTTTAACTGTACATTATCAACCTGTATACCCAGGGGGGAAAGTGGATTTAATATCTTACTGGTAAGGGAATTACTACTAAAAAAAATGCATGCGTTTAATCATAGAATTACATGTAGAATCCCAATTCATTTAGTGGGCCAAGTAGGCCTATAAAGATTAGTCAACTTTGATCATGTGTTTATACCACATTAAAAGGTAATACAACTACTTATGTTTTCATCTGATTGTCAAAAAATTGCTTCAAAACGCTCTCCTGTTGACTACCGGAGCATATTTCACCTCACTAAATTCCAGCATCCAAACAGTGCACCTGCAATTTGATGAATGGAAAGCAAAATCTGTTAAAAAACCAAAACGTGTAATGACGTTCCGCGATTGTCATTAGGCACACTACACTTATAGCCTGAATTGATGTGTCCGGTGCTGTATGTGCGCTTCTCTGTCTGGGCCACATATCTCCGCCTTGATAACATTTTAAGGTTCTTGTCGAACCATGATGCAATTTGGAGAGTATACTGCACATGTTGAAGTCAATTTGCTCATGTTCATGCAGCTGACATGCAGTAATGTTAAATAATGGTGCAATTGCCAACAGTTTTTTTTGACAGATTTAATTATTGTGCTAGGCTTGTGTTTTACTGGTATGGCGTACCCCCACTATTTTCTTAACATTGTAAAATAACTTCAATGTAATTTGAGAACAAGTATTCTTTAACAAAGCTACTTCACATCCAGAAACTGTATGAAAGCTTGAAATTAGTCCTCTCTTTTTACTGGTTATAGGTCCGCCCAACAGTATATTCTATTAACGTAATATAGTATTTTGGGTGAGCTTGTGGCTCTGAGGATTCTCTCTCCATCCCCGTCTTTGTGTGTTGTCTGTGGCTGGATCTGGAAGTGCTCTGAGGTCTTGTTCCTCTCAGCCTGTGTACACCACATTGAAGCATGATGCATCTGCTTTCCGCAGTACTGGTGTCTTTGAGGTTGTAATCCACACACGTTAACCTTCTCACAGCCCAGTGTCTCTGATTAAAGTCTACAGTTTGTGTTTGTTTCAGCTTTGTTTCACCCCAATGCCTTCCTGTTAGGCCATTGGGGTTTGAGCTGAGCTGGCGAAACAGGCAATGGGGAACGCAGTCTCCTGCCCATAAGGAGCTTGGCAGGCAACGGCCCATGATGCAGTGGTGTGACCCTGTAAGCTAACAGCCCTGTACGGATCCTTGTTCTTTTTCAACAGTCCCTTGACTGTTTTCACAGCCCTCAGACTCACAGTTGCTTTGTGCGTGTGTAACAGTATAACTTTAGACCGTCCCCTCGCCCCGACACGGGCGCGAACCAGGGACCCTCTGCACACATCAATAACTGACACGCACGAAGCGTCGTTACCCATCGCTCCACAAAAGCCGCGGCCCTTGCAAGGGGCAACACTACTTCTAGGTTTCAGAGCAAGTGACGTAACTGATTGAAACGCTAGTAGCGCGTACCCGCTAACTAGCTAGCCATTTCACATCCGTTACACGTGGTATTGGTTATTGGTCACGTGTGAAGTCAAATTGTGCTGGAAAAGGAGCTTGTGGAGACCTGGGAAGCGTTATCTTTAAGCAGGACCTCAGCGACCACTGGCAAAAATGTACTGTAATCCATTGATAACCTCAGCTGATGTGGTTATGGGTGTCTTTGCTATTTCAATGTATCTTGAATAGTAACCTACAACTAGCAGATAAGTCATTTTTACAATAAAACATATATGCCGCTACCTTTTTCAATGTCCATGTGTCCCTCATGCACTCTGTCTAGCATTTCCGGTTGTAAAGTTTCTGGGATTACAATACGTTGTACTATCATGAGAAGGTCCATTACAGTGGAAGTCACTTTGATGAATCCAATAGGGCTTCAGCAGCTGATAAAATGGTTATTAATCCCCCAGATGGGAAATCTGATTGTACCATTCAATACTTACATTACCAGTAAATAGACCATAAAAACACAAGGACACACAGACATTAAAAGCAGCACATCAATAGATATTTTTAAAAATGAAATCTCATGGCATATGGTAAGAAGGATCTGCGGAAACTTTCTGTTTTGGCCCTGGGTAAAATACATCTGTCTGCCATCGCACTGCAATGTTCCAGGCAGGTACTGTGGCTAGTGTTGGCCTCTATACTTCTAAGCTTTTTGAGGATCCATTTATCCAGCATGGGCTCTAGTTTGTCCTGGTTGGTGCCGATGGTAGATCCAGCCTTCTTGATGATTTTGTTGAGCCTGTTTGCTTCCTCCCTAGTGATGTTACACCCCCCCCCCCCCACCAGATTACACTGTAAAAGAGGACACTAGCCACAACACTATTAAAACACATTTGGACCATTTTTGAGTAGACGTCAAAGGATCTGAGCTTCCTTAAAAAAAACAGGCTTTGCTGAGCCTTTTTAAAAACCATGGAGGCAGTCTGTTGTGTAGCGGGTGAAGAGGAATGGTGACAAAAACGTCCCTTGTGGGGCACCTGTGTTAGTGATGATCGTGTCTGAGAACGAGTGGTTCTGTAATCTTTTATTTAACCTTTCTTTAACTAGGCAAGTCAGTTAAGAACAAATTCTTATTTACAATGACGGCCTACCCTAGCCAAACCCTAACTCAGACGACGCTGGGCCAATTGTGCGCCGCCCTATGGGACTCCCAATCGCGGCCGGTTGTGATACAGCCTGAAATCGAACCAGGGTCTGTAGTGACACCTCTAGCACTGAGATGCAGTGCCTTAGACCACTGTAGGTACACTAGAGGTAGACAGTGACTGCATGAAGATAAAGTGCAGGATCCTGCTCAGCTATTCAGCACAGTCCTTGAGCACCTGTGGTCTGACTCCATCCGGTCCTGCAGCCTTCCTGGCATTTGTCAGTTTGAATTGTTTCCTTACCTGGTCAACAGTTCGAGTAATAGCAGGACTGCTGCTGTAACCTCTCCATAGACCCTTCTGTCTTTCTGTGGAGAAATCACAGTTATCAAAGCGTGCAAAGAACAGGTTGAGCTCATTAGCTGGTGCCTCCACAGTTCCCTCTGCTGAACGCCCACAATATCCAGTCATGAGCTGCATCCCCTTCCACACCTCCCGGATGTTGTTGCGAGCAAATTGTTGCTCAATCTTGCACTTGAAGTCCCTCTTCCCAGCCCAGATCAATTGTTTTAATTCCTTCTGTATCCATTTCACCCTGACTATGTCAGGAATGCTTGTTTTTTCATATTGAGTGTGTTCTTAATGTCTCTTGTAATCCATGGTTTGTTATTGGGGAAGCACTTCACAGCTCTCTGTGGAACAACATTATCCACACAGAAGTTGATATAGTCAGCAATACTGTTGGATAGGAGGTTTATGTCACCACCAGAGGCATCAATGAATGTATTCCACTCAGTACACTCAAAGTTTCACAGCTGTCCTGTGACCATTTCTGTACCATGATGGTTTTGGGCTTCTGGTGCTGGACAAGTGGTGGTGCTGGACAAGTGGTCTGTACTTAGGCAGGAGGTGGATCATATTGATGCAGTTTCTCCTGCCTGGGCAAATCCATCCATTCTGGAAACAGAAGACAAAGGGCTGTGAGACAAGAGCTTAATCCTGGATACATGAAAAGTAGGATGTATACAGAGGGTACGGGGTAACAACAGATAAACAGCAGTGGGACTAAGGACTCTAGAGATGGGGAAAGGACCAATGAAACGTGGGGAAAGTGGCGGGGGGTAAAGATTGTTAACCGTGATGTTATTGAGGCCCCAGTAGTCAATACATGGACGCAGGGTCTTGTCCTTCTTCTCCACAAAGAAGAACCCTGCACCCGCAGTGGAGGCAGAACAGTGAATGCTCCCGGCAGCCAGAGAGTCCTCATTGTACTCCTCCGTGGCCTTGGTCTCAGGACCAGACAGGGAATATAGCTGGCCTTGAGGCAGTGTGGTGCCCGGGAGGAGGTCAATAGTGCAGTCGTAAGGACGATGCGGAGGAAGAGAGGTAGCACAAGCCTTGCTGAAAACCTCCAGGTTATGGTACTCTGAGGGAATGGCAGAGAAATCTGAGGCAGTACTTAAACCTGGAGGAGGATGTTCCAGGTGAGGCTGCACCGCCTTAAGCCAATGTGAGTGGTAAAACGGGCTCCTACCCAGGATTGAAACCGTGGTCCAGTCAATAACGGGGGTTGTGCTTCTGGAGCCATGAGAATCCCAAAACAACTGGGAAGTGGGGAGATTCGATGAGGGGAAGCTGTATGGACTCACTGTGATTGCCTGATACCCGCAAGTTAATGGGAACTGTGCTGTGCGTGCCTCTGCCAATGGAGCGGCCGTCCAGTGCTCTGGCGTCTATGGGAATGGAGAGAATAGTTGTGTGGCGATATCTAGCTCGGATACCAGGGTAGCGTCCTTAAAACTTTAATCTGCCCCAGAGTCTATGTGCACCCGGAGAGAATTAGACCGGTCACCCCACAGCAGAAAAAAAGGGAGTACGAGTAATGGGAGTTAGAAAATTCCCAGTCTGGCCCACCAGTGTACTCGTTCCTCCTGATGAGCCTGGTCTTTTGACTGGGTAGGTGGCTATGTAATGCCCCGCAGCACCACAATACAGACAACAGTTGGAGCTCAGCCTTCGTGAACGTTCCTTAGGCGATAATCTAGCTCTGCCTAGTTGCATAGGCTCCAGAGTAAATGAGTCACACCTCGCCGTTGATTCCCGAGGGAGTTCGGGTGGCTTCAGCTCCTCTCGGATATGCAGACTTCGGGGACTTCCGGACTTCTTTGGAGGTGAGCAGGCAGCAGAGGATGAACAAGTGTGACCGAGATCCGACCTCCTCTCACTCCTGCGGTCCCATAGACATCTATCAATCATAATGGTTAGGGTAATGAGGTGATTGAGGTCCAAAGGTAACTCCCGAGCTGCAAGATCGTTTTTTATCTCCTCCGACAGTCCGTGAAGGAAAGTATCGAATAGGGACTCCGGATTCCAGGCAATCTCGGTGGCCAACTGCGTAGTCTGCCACACTACGGGAGTCTTGACGTAATCCAAGTAGTTTTCGGGCCGCCTCTCTCCCGGATATCGGAGAATCGAACACCTTCCTCCCCTCCGTCATGAAAACTTTCAGATGACGAAAAATGGCGGATTGTTGCTCCCAAACTGCCGTCGCCCAGGAGAGCGCCCTTCCAGATTAGCATAATCTTCCAGATTAGCATTAGCATAATCAGATACTCTATCTTCGAGCGATCCGAAGGGAACGAAGACAGTTGCATCTCAAATACGAGGGAGCACTGAGAAAGAAATGGATCCTGGACTTCCTGACGGGCCGCCCCCCCCCAGGTGGTGAGGGTAGGTAGCAACACATCTTCCACGCTGACCTTCAACACTGGAGCTCCCCAGGGGTGCGTGTTCAGTCCCCTCTTGTACTCCCTGTTCACCCACGACTGCATGGCCAGGCACGACTCCAACACCATCATTAAGTTTGCAGACGACACAACAGTGGTAGGCCTGATCACCGACAACGATGAGACAGCCTATAGGGAGGAGGTCAGACCTGGCCGGGTGGTGCCAGAATAACAACCCATCCCTCAACGTAACCAAGACTAAGGAGATGATTGTGGACTACAGGAAAAGGAGGACCGAGCACGCCCCCATTCTCATTGACGGGGCTGCAGTGGAGCAGGTTGAGAGCTTCAAGTTCCTTGGTGTCCACATCAACAACAAACTAGAATGGTCCAAACACACCAAGACAGTCGTGAAGAGGGCACGACAACTCCTATTCCCCCTCAGGAAACTAAAAAGATTTGGCATGGGTCCTGAGATCCTCAAAAGGTTCTACAGCTGCAACATCGAGAGCATCCTGACTGGTTGCATCACTGCCTGGTACGGCAATTGCTCGGCTTCCGACCGCAAGGCACTACAAAGGGTAGTGCGTACGGCCCAGTACATCACTGGGGCTAAGCTGCCTGCCATCCAGGACCTCTACCCCAGGCGGTGTCAGAGGAAGGCACTAAAAATTGTCAAAGACCCCAGCCACCCCAGTTATAGACTGTTCTCTCTACTACCGCATGGCAAGCGGTACTAGGACAAAAGTTCTCAACAGTTTTTACCCCCAAGCCATAAGACTCCTGAACAGGTAATCAAATGGCTACCTGGACTATTTGCATTGTGACATTTGCCTCCTAACTTCCCACAGTTGTAGCCCTTCCAGTCTCGCCCCGTCAGCTCCAGCAGGGGCCCCTCGACCTCTACCTCACCTCTACCTCCTTGGTTTCCTCGGTTGCCACCATTGTCCCAATGTCCTCTTCCTCCCCAAGAGTAGTACATCAGCTGTGCCTTCTTCAGTGTCTTTCCGTCCTTCATTTCGTTTTCCTTTAACTGTGGGTGATATATGGATTTACGTCAGACAGTGGTTTCGTTTCCCGTGCAATACAAGTTGTAGTTACAGCTGTCTTCAGATCTTGTCTCAGGCCTGTCACCACAGCATGGCACAATAAGCTGCTGTATGAGTCTTGGTCAGGCATCAGACCTGAGTATTAGAGGAAGACTGTCTCCATTCATTCCATGTAGTCACTCAATTTTTCATCAGTTCCCTGTTTGGTGGAATGGATTTTCTGCCAGTCTGTGTGTTTGGGGAAAGCAGCCTTTATAGCGGTAAAAACTGCATCCAGCTGGTCACCACGATCATCAACTGGTACATTGCGGTCCCACATGTGTTTATAGTCCCCCCATTTAAATTTCAAGCAGTGGCCTATACACTTCTATTTCTCTGGTGGTGGGGTTGTACATGGAGATGATTGCTTTTACCTCTTCCTCAAACCTCACATCATCCTTTGCTGGGTCATTGACATCGCCCACTATTGCTTTTATTTCGTCAACATCCCACGGTTTCTCCATTTCCAATATCCCACCTCCATTGGTGTTGGGGTAGCGTATTATTGGAAACACTCCCTCAACCTTTTTTTTGGAGGTTTTCTTTCTGTCATTCTGCTGGTCTTTTCTGCTTTGTCCTTCATTGCTGTCCTCGCTGCTGCTCCTTTTATCTTCGTCTTGGCTACTTTCTTCTTCATTCCTCCTGCTTGCACTCCTTAATTTGCTTCTTATTTCTCAACTTTTCTTTTTTCTCTTACATTTCTCCAGTTCTTTCCTGAGCTCTTATAGCTCCTCTTCTTCACTCTCCCTCTCCTCTGTTTTTCTCTGCTCGTTCGCTCTGGTCCTTGTTTTTTGCTGTTAGCTTTCTGTCTTCAGCTCCAGCACCCACAGCCCCTTCAACAGCTCCTAATCCCATGGCTCCTCCACCTGGCACAGACCCAACCCCCTCTTTCTTCTCTGGTTCCACTTGCTTTACCATCAGTCCTCTTATAGCTTTATGTTTTGTATTTTCTGCTTCTCGCTCCCACTTTCTGAAATCGTCGCACTTCACTTTAACCTTCTTGTGTTTTCTTTCAAGTTGGCCTCTCACAGACTCCAGTCTTTCTGTGCTCAGTGTCCCATCAACAGAGAAATGACCATCTATCCATTTTGTCCAGTCCTCTGTTTGGTTCAATACCCCCCTAGAATTTTTTTCTCCATTACACTACACGGCCCTTTTGGTTCCCAGCACTGATCCTCCATCTTACTCTTACTATTTCCCTTTCCCATACTCAAACCCTTTGTTGAACTCTTCAGAAAGAAATTCCAGGTCAACACGTCACCCTACATTCCCAAACACATTCAGTAATCTCCCGTATCACTCGTCGTTACCTCCTATGCATACGTATGCATCTTCTGCGGTTCCTCTATAGTCTCCATAGTTGCCATAGTTGCTACAGTTTCCATAGTCCCTGAGCATCTTCTACAAACAATTATCAGTGGGGCCTCTCCTGCCCTCACTCTAGCCTTCACTTATGACTAGTTCTAGCCTTCTTCTAAGACTAGTGGTACCCTTCTTCTACATCTTTTTGTTAAATTTTATTGGTTTTATCATTTTTATTTTATTTTTATTCAAATTCATTTAAATTGACTTACTGATATTCAGTAGACGTGTCCCTCAGAGGTTAGCGGATCAGGTATCTTCCTCCGGGCAGCTCACAGTAAAAGTCTGGTCAAGGCGGGTCCTTGTCGTCTTTGGTCAGACAGGAATTTCCCTTGCATGGAATTTCCCCTTCACATGGAATGCATCACTGGTGTTCCATCGCAGACCTTCACTGGGAAGCTCCACAAGTAGAATCATTGATCAAGTTTGAACGCCAGATTGTGGTGGAAATTCAACACCAGGGACACCTGAAACCAATCTTAAAATGAATCACTCTTTATTATCAGCAAGCTGGAGAGGTTACAACAACCTCTGCACACCGTACATATCTATCAGAAACTCTGTTGGAGCGGTCCCAGCAGTTGTCTTATATACGGCTATACACAGACAAGTTATATTTACATGATGTAGAATAATGAATTCATCACTACCGGTGGTTCGCACATGTGACTGACCAATACCTCACGAGGCTTTCTCTCTCTCCGAGTTGAGACCTTGAAACTGAGATACCTCGGTTGTTCCCATAGCAATACTCTGGGCGTACTGCCAAGTTGAGGATCTGTGATAGTGAGCATTCCTCCATACACAATCAGTCAGTCACCTGCATGATCCCATCTAATTAGTTATCAGAAAGTAGCATTGATTTGATACATAAACAATTTCCTTCAAAGAGGTCTTCCAATGCCTTGCAAAGAACGACACCTATTGGTAGATGGCAAACAACAATTTCAAGCAGACATTGAATATCCCTTTGAACATGGTGAATTTATTAATTACACTTTGGATGGTGTATCAATACACACAGTCACGACAAACACACAGGTGTCCTTCCTAACTCAGTTGCCGTACAGAAAGGAAACCGCTCAGGGATTTCACCATTTAAAAAAAATATATATATATTTAACCAGGTAGGCTAGTTGAGAATAAGTCCACATTTACAACTGTGACCTGGCCAAGATAAAGCAAAGCAGTGCGACAAAAACAACAACACAGAGTTACACATGGAATAAACAAACATACAGTCAATAATACAGTAGAAAAAGTAAATATACAGTGTGTGCAAATGAGGTAAGATAAGGGAGGCAAGGCAATAAATAGGCCATAGTGGCGAGATAACTACAATATAGCAATTAAACACTGGAGTGATAGATGTGCAGAAGATGAGTGTGCAAAGGAGCACTGGGGTGCAAAGGAGCAAAATAAATAAAATAAATAACAGTATGGGGATGAGGTAGTTGGATGGGCTATTTACATATGGGCTATGTACAGGTGCAGTGATCTGTGAGCTGCACTGACAGCTGGTGCTTAAAGTTAGTGAGGGTGATATGAGTCTCCAGCTTCAGTGATTTTTTCAGTTTGTTCCAGTCATTGGCAGCAGAGAACTGGAAGGTAAGGCGGCCAAAGGAGGAATTGGCTTTGGGGGTGACCAGTGAAATATACCTGCTGAAGCGCGTGCTACGAGTGGGTGCTGCTATGGTGACCAGTGAGCTGAGATAAGGCGGGGCTTTACCTAGCAAAGACTTATCGATGACCTGAAGCCAGTGGTTTTGGCGACGAATATGAAGCGAGGGCCAGCCTAAGAGGGGCGGCAGGGTATCCTAGTGGTTAGAGCGTTGGACTAGTAACCGAAAGGTTGCAAGTTCAAATCCCCGAGCTGACAAGTTACAAATCTGTCGTGCTGCCCCTGAACAGGCAGTTAACCCACTGTTCCTAGGCCGTCATTGAAAATAAGAATTTGTTCTTAACTGACTTGCCTAGTTAAATAAAGGTAAAATAAAAAAGAGAACATGCAGGTCACAGTGGTGGGTAGTATATGGGGCTTTGGTGACAAAACGGATGGCACTGTGATAGACTGCATCCAATTTGCTGAGTAGAGTGTTGGAGGCTATTTTGTAAATGACATCTCCGAAATCAAGGATCGGTCGAGGGTATGTCTGTCCAAATCGAGGGTATGTTTGGCAGCATGAGAGAAGGATACTTTGTTGCGAAATAGGAAGCCGATTCTAGATTTAATTTTGGATTGGAGATGATTAATGTGAGTCTGGAAGGAGAGTTTACAGTCTAACCAGACACCTAGGTATTTGTAGTTTTCCACATATTCTAAAGGCCAATGGTGACTTTAAAACAGTTATGGAGTTGAATGGCTGTGATAGGAGAAAACTGAGGATGGATCAACAGCATTAACAATACCAACCTAGTTGACAGAGTGAAAAGAAGGCTAGCTTGTACAGAAGAAAAATATTCCAAAACATGCATCCTGTTTGCAACAAGGCACTAGAGTTATACTGCCAAAAATGTGGCAAAGCAATTCACTTTTTGTCCTGAATACAAAGTGTTTATGTTTGGGGCAAATCCAATAGAACACATTGCTGAGTACCACTCTCCATAGCATAGTCATGGCTGCATCATGTTATGGGTGTGCTTGTAATAGTTAAAGACTGGGGAGTATTTCAGGATAAAAAATAAACGTAATGGAGCTAAGCTCAGGCAAAAACCAGTCTGCTTTCCACCACACTATGGGAGATTAATTCCCTTTTCAGCAGGACAATAACTTAAAACACAAGGCCAACACTGGAGTTGCTTACCAAGAAGACTGTGAATGTTCCTGAGTGTTTTGGCTTAATTGTACTTTAAAATCAATGGCAAGGCCTGAAAATGGTTATCTAGCTGTCACGACTCCTACCGAAGGTGGCTCCCCTTCCTGTTCGGGTGGCGCTCGGCGGTCGTCGTCACCGGCCTACTAGCTGCCACTGATCTTTTCCTCCCCCTCCTTGTCTGTTTATTAGTTACACCTGTTTGTAATTAGGTTAATTAGTTGGGCTTTATTATCCAGCCGGCCCGCCTGCTGGGTGTGTGGGATTGTTTTGTGTGTACTGTTGTACACGCATGTATGTCACAGTTGTTCGTGTACGTTAGTTATTTTCGGGACAGGTTCCCCTGTGTTTTGGGGCATTTGTTTTGAGTGGCGTCGTTTTCACCTATGTGGTGAATAAAGAAGTAGCGCTGCTCTGAACTCTCTGTCTCCTGCGTCTGACTTCTTCCTCCACTACACCCCGGGCATTACACTAGCAATGATCAACAACCAATTTGACAGAGCTTGAAGAATTTTGAAAAGAATAATGGGAAAATGTCGCACAGTCCAGGTGTGGAAAGCTCTTAAAGACTTACCCAGAAAGGCTCACAGCTGTAATTGCTGTCAAAGATGCTTCTACAAAGTGACTTAGGGGTGTGAATACTTCATTAAATTAGATATTTCTGTATTTCATTTTCAATAAATTAGCAACATTTTCTAAAAACATGTTTTCACTTTGTCTTTATGGGGTATTGTGTTTAGATGGGTGAGAGAAAAATTATATTTAATACATTTGGAATTTGTATTTGCCAAAGCAGCAGTCCTGTGGTCCAGCAAAATTAAAGCAGTTTACACAGTTTTAAAACATTACAATACATTCACAGATTTCACAACACACTGTCTGCTCTCAGGCCCCTACTCCACCACTACCACATATCTACAGTACTAAATCCATGTGTATGTATAGTGCGTATGTTATTTTGTGTGTGTGTGTGTGTGTGTGTGTGTGTGTGTGTGTGTGTGTGTGTGTGTGTGTGTGTGTGTGTGTGTGTGTGTGTGTGTGTGTGTGTGTGTGTGTGCGTGTGTGTGTGTGTGTCTGTATGCATATGTCTGTGCCATCGTTTGTGTTGCTTCACAGTCCTGTTCCATAAGGTGTTTTTTTTATCTGTTTTTTAAATCTAATTTTACTTGTTGCGTCAGTTACTTGATGTGGAATAGAGTTCCATGTAGTCATGGCTCTATGTAGTACTGTGTGCCTCCCATAGTCTGTTCTGGACTTGGGGACTGTGAAGAGACCTCGTGTGGCATGTCTTGTGGTGTCACGTTCCTGACCTTGTTTTCCTTTTGTATAGCTTTGTTTTGTTGGTCAGGACGTGAGCTGGGTGGGCATTCTCTGTGCTTGTTCCTTGTTAAGTGTCAGGGTTAATTGACCTTGTATGGCTCTCAATCAGAGACAGGTGTTTTCGTTTTCCTCTGATTGAGAGACATACATAGGGAGGTTGTTTCTCACTGTTTGTTTGTGGGTGATTGTCGCTGTGTCTGTGTTTATTGCACCACACGGTACTGTCTCGTTCGCTTTGCCTGTTCGTGAGTTCTGCGTGTTTTATGTAAGTTCCATAATCAGGTCTGACTACGTTGTTTGTTTGTTATTTTGTATAAGTCAAGTATAGTTCGTGTCAGTCTTCGTCTTTTCAATAAATTCATTATGTCAACATACCTCGCTGCGTATTGGTCCACCGATCCTTCTCTCCTCGTCCGAGGAAGAGGAAGACGACAGCCGTGACAGAATCACCCACCAAACTAGGATCAAGCAGCAGGGAAAAGGGCAGTGACAGCAGTGGGAGAAAATCCTGGACTTGGGAGGAGATCCTGGATGGTAAAGGACCCTGGGTTCAGCCAGGGGAATATTGCCGTCCCAAGGCGGAGTTGGAAGCAGCGAAGGCAGAGAGGCGCTGGTATGAGGAGGCAGCGCGGCGACGCGGTTGGGAGCCCGAGAGTCAGACCCAAAAATTTCTTGGGGGGGGGGAGTGTGGCAAAGCCGGGTAGGATACCTGAGCCAACTCCCCGTGCTTACCGTGGAGTGAGAGGGCGTCGTACTGGTCAGACACCGTGTTATGCGGTAAAGCGCACGGTGTTCCCAGTACGCGTGCTTAGCCCAGTGCGGGCTATTCCACCTCGCCGCACTGGTAGGGCTAAGTTGGGCATCGAGCCGGATGTCATGAAGCCGGCCCAACGCATCTGGCCACCAGTGCGTCTCCTCGGGCCGGCATACATGGCACCAGCCTTACGAATGGTGTCCCCGGTTCGCCAGCATACCCCAGTGCGGGCTATTCCACCTCGCCGCACTGGCAGGGCTACGGGCACCATTCAACCTGGTAAGGTTGGGCAGGCTCGGTGCTCAAGAGCACATGTCCTCCTTCACGGTCCGGTATACCCGGTGCCACCTCCATGTACCAGTCCTCCGGTGGCAGCCCCCCGTACCAGGCTGTCTCTCCGGGTTCTCTCTCCAGCTGCTCCCACCTGTCCAGCGCTGTCAGAGCTTTCCTCCTCTCCAGCGCAGCCAGTGCCTATACCACACACCAGGCTGTCTCTCCGTCTCCTCCCTACAGAGCTGCCCGTCTGTCCAGAGCCGTCCAGCCAGGACCGTCCAGAGCCGTCCAGCCAGGACCGTCCAGAGCCGTCCAGCCAGGACCGTCCAGAGCCGTCCAGCCAGGACCGTCCAGAGCCGTCCAGCCAGGACCGTCCAGAGCCGTCCAGCCAGGACCGTCCAGAGCCGTCCAGCCCGGACCTGCCAGAGTCCCTCAGCCCGGACCTGCCAGAGTCCCTCAGCCCGGACCTGCCAGAGTCCCTCAGCCCGGACCTGCCAGAGTCCCTCAGCCCGGACCTGCCAGAGTCCCTCAGCCCGGACCTGCCAGAGTCCCTCATCCCGGTGCTGCCCCTTATCCCGGTGCTGCCCCTTCATTTAGGTGGGTTTAGTTGGAGGGTGGTCATTGGGAGGGGGATACGGAAGTGGGGAGTGACTATGGTGATGTGGGGACAGCGTCCAGAGCCGGAGCCGCCACCGTGGACAGATGCCCACCCAAACCCTCCCCTTGAGGCTGAGTTTTGCGGCCGGAGTCCGCATCTTGGGGGGGGGGGGGGGGGTAATGTCACGTTCCTGACCTTGTTTTCCTTTTGTATAGCTTTGTTTTGTTGGTCAGGACGTGTGCTGGGTGGGCATTCTCTGTGTTTGTTCCTTGTTAAGTGTCAGGGTTAATTGACCTTTTATGGCTCTCAATCAGAGACAGGTGTTTTCGTTTTCCTCTGATTGAGAGACATACATAGGGAGGTTGTTTCTCACTGTTTGTTTGTGGGTGATTGTCGCTGTGTCTGTTTATTGCACCACACGGTACTGTCTCGTTCTTGAGTTCTGCGTGTTTTATGTAAGTTCCATAATCAGGTCTGTCTACGTTGTTTGATGGTATTTTGTATAAGTCAAGTATAGTTCGTGTCAGTCTTCGTCTTTTCAATAAATTCATTATGTCAACATACCTCGCTGCGTATTGGTCCACCGATCCTCCTCTCCTCTCCTCGTCCGAGGAAGAGGAAGACGACAGCCGTGACATGGGGTATGTATGCATGGGTGTCTGAGCTGTGTGCCGGTAGATTAGACAGACAGCTCGGTGCATTCAACATGTCAATACCTCTCATAAATAAAAGTAGTGATAAAGTCAATCTCTCCTCCTCCTTCATCCAGGAGAGATTGACATGCATATTATTAGTATTAGCTCTCTGTGTACATCCAAGGGCCAGCCGTGCTGCCCTGTTCTGAGCCAATTGCAATTTTCCTAAGTCCTTTTTGTGGCACTTGGACAGTAGGGCGAGTTGAAGTGAGTCGTACTTGAGCCTCAAGTCCATAACAAACCGTTTTAAGCACAGCCGTTTTAGCAACTCCGTGGTTGCTAAAAAATGGTCAAGCCTCCAACTGACTGCGCCTTTGCACACATACCTACATTTATTCATAATTTGCGCCATCGCAAGTGAGAGAAGATTGGGAAGAAACCACCATTTTTCTTTCTGAATGATGTCTGAGGGTTGGAGTGTGCCCCTGGCTATCCGCCAAAACATATTTGTATAAAAAATTGTGCGATCTGGTTTGCTTAATATTTGAAATGATTTATACTTTTACTTTTAATACTAAAGTACTTTTTTTGCCATTACATTTACTTTTGATACTTAAGTATATTTAAAACCAAATACTTTTAGACTGTTACTCAAGTAGTATTCTACTGGGTGACTTTCACTTTCACTTGAGTCATTTCCTGTTAATGTATCTTTCCTTTTACTCAAGTATGACAATTGGGTACTTTTTACACCACTAGCTCCATGTATTCTGCGCTGCTCCCCCAGGCTACGGCAGCACTAGGCTACATCTCTGTTAAATTCGCAAGTATTATCTCACCGGAGAAAGCATCCAATCAAGCAAAACAGCTCTCCTCTATCTTACTATATGAAGCCTATGTATCTGATGCTGTCTGGCCAAAAAGAGTATGACATGCCATTCTCTTTTTGTCCAGACAGCATCAGATACATGGGCTACACATACTGAGACAGAGGGGCGCTGTTTCGCTTGCTCGGATGCTTTATGTGAGATCGATATGTCTTTATGTCGGCATGCGTTTCGTTTAAATATATTATTTGGACGGGCAAGAAGGTATGGTTGGTCGGGCGGGCCAGGCCCCCTAAGGCCCATGTTTGTGATGGCGCTGATCTTCTCTGGGTCCGGCTCTATACCAGCTGTGCTGATTTTGTGTCCCAAGAACAGGACATCTGATTGTGCGAAGGTGTATTTTTCATTGAGTGTCATGCCAACCTCCTGGATGTTTATTTAAATTTATTCAAACAGGGAAATCCCAATGAGACCAAGGCCTCTTTTACAAGGGAGTCCTGCACACAATCATACAAATTCACAGTAATTACAATTCCAACACAATAAAAACATACAATATTTAGAAGCAATTTAATAAAAGTAACTTACAAAACACGATCATGAAAAACAAATATTCCTCAGTAAAAAAGCCATCAACCAACCATCTGAACTGCCCTAGCGGCACCAAAAGATCCAACTTTAGAGAGTTCTGGAGATCATTCCACAAGTAAGGTGCAAAATAACTAAACACAGATCTTCCAGATCTACAGTACCTACCTAACTCAGTGGAGCATTTTCCATCATCGTGATGATGTGGCCAGTGACACTTTGCTTCTTTAAAGTCCAATATCTTGAAAACTTGACTGCTGACATGCAAAACATTTTGGGACTGTATCAACAGTGATGAAAAAAGGACCAAAAGATAGTTTGAGTGGATCCTCTGCTCTACAGCCCAATCTCGCTGTGACATCTTGGGAAGAGTGCTTGAACCAGGGAGTAGATCAGCGTGGGAGAACTCAGCTGGTATGGCACCCACATCCATGGCGATACACTGGACAGCGACAGGTGAGTCAGTACTGCCATCTTTAGCACTCGAAGATCTGTATGGATTGTGTACGTGTGCCATTCGGAAGGTGAATGGGCAAGACAAAATATTTAAGTACCTTTGAACGAGGTATGGTAGTAGGTGCCAGGCTCACTGGTTTGTGTCAAGAACTGCAACGCTGCTGGATTTTTCATGCTCAACAGTTTCCCGTGTGTATCAAGAATGGTTCACGACCCAAAGGACATCCAGCCAACTTGACACAACTGTGGGAAACAGAGTCAACATGGGCCAGCATCCATGGGGAACGCTTTTGACACCTTGTGCCCTGACAAATTAAGGTGGTTCAAAGGGAAAAGGGGGGTGCAACTCAATGATAGGAAGGTGATCTTAATGTTTTGTACACTTAGTGTACAGTTCTGTGTGGACTCTTGTGGCTTATTAGTGGATTTCCTAATGCCTGGCCGTCCTCGAGGTTGAGAATTTTTCAATAGTATTCCAAATCGATAAAGACCCGTTATGAGTTGCTGACTCGTGGTTTGATTACTCCTCTTGAAACTACGAAGGAAGATGTGTGTCCCCCATTCCTGTACTATGTTGTTCTTTGTAGTCTTCCAGGAGATATTAGGTGAATCACTTCAACGCAGGTGTTCAAAGCAGGTATTCAATGCAGGATTTTTTTTTTTTTATAAGAATCTTCTGGCTCTAGACTTTGTTGATGGAAAAAATTATAATTTCTTATCCGGTTTCAACATTGAAGTTCAAAATAACTATACAGAACAAAAATATAAACACAATATGTAAACACATCAATTTCAAAGATTTTACTGAGCTACAGTTCATATAAGGAAATCAGTCAATTCAAATAAATTCATTAGGCCCTAATCAATGGATTTCACATGACTGGGCAGGGTTGCAGCCACTGGGGAGCCAGGCCCAGCTAATCAGAATGACTTTTTCCCCACAAAAAGGCTTTATTACAGACAGAAATAGAACTCAGCAGGTTAAGACAGTCCAGTAAGTTAAGGAAGTCAGCAGCCATAGAGCACTTGGGTGAGTCAACATGGATGTTAAAGTCTCCAAAAAGTACAATGTTAGAGAGGGTGTAGCATACAGAGGTTGTTGGTTCAGAAAAACTCAGAGATAAAAGTCTTCGGAGATTTGGTTGTTTACATTTAAAAGCAAGACACCCAAAAGACTGAAAATCAGCAACAGTCATTGGGTTTAAAATAATGCAGTCTCATTGTAAAACAAGAAGGCCTACACTGTGACCATGGCTGCACAGCTTTTTTTTTATGCATTTGTATCCAGGCGCAGCTGCTTCATTAACATGGTAAAAAAGTAACCTCCTCTGTGCCATGTTTCAGTGAAGCAGATCATGTCAAAGTCATTGTCATAGATAAACTCATACGGACATTTAACCCAATCCCTCTGAATCAGTGTCTTGCCACGTTTATGTTGTTTCCCAATCTACTCTGTCACTCTCTCTCCCCTCTTCTCTCTCTCTGTATCAGATGGTAGGGACCAAGACAGAATATATTACAAATCATATTTGTGCAATAGAGCCAACTAACACTGTTTATTGCTCTTCCTGCTATGTATCGTGTCATGAGTGTTTGGCTGATATCTGACTGTAGTCTGATGGAGTGAGCCAAGCCATAATCTGTAGAGTTCTGAATTGTTTCTCTCCCCCTAAATGTTTTTGCTGCAAGGGATATAGCCTTACATGTATATCCTTCTCCAAAGTGTATCTAATGCAAGGGCCACTAGAGGAAGATGTTGTATAATGTAATTTGTATGAGATGCACCACTTCAATAGAACTGAAAGGTCTTATGGAGAAAGGAAAGGATGTATATGACAATAAATGAGCAATAGTGTTTGAGTTTATTATCAAGTCAGCATCGTCAGAATAGCTTCCCAGTTCCATGCAGAATACCAGTGTAATGTATGGTAACCTTTGTTGGATATGGCAAAAGACATAGGTCATGGCGTGGAAAGCCAAGTGATTCATGCAGCAAGACCAGAAAGCCTAACAAGACTATCAGGACCATGAAGACCACCTAACCAGTCAGACCCATAGTCAGCACCTAACTGGTCAGGACAATGGGCAGTGCCAAAGTAGTCAGGACCATGAATAGCACCTAACTAGTCAAGACCACAGACAGCACCTAATTAGTCAGGGCCATGGACAGCGCCTAGTCAGTCAGGACCAGATTACCTAACCCAAGACCTCACCTAGCTATAGGTACGTAGGTAGGTGTGTGTGTGTGTGTGTGTGTGTGTGTGTGTGTGTGTGTGTGTGTGTGTGTGTGTGTGTGCGTGTTAGGCAGGAGCAGAATACCTAACTCAAGACTTCACCTAGCTATAGGCATGTGTGTGTGTGTGTGTGTCTCACAATGCCTCCTCATGCATGTCAAACAAATGTCTGTCAAGGGAGAAACATTCCACAGCTTTATTCAGAGGTAACTTGATCCTAATGTTCACTAAGTGTATATCATTATTCCCTCCTCAAATCTTGTTTCAAAACAGCACACATTTCTAATTGTTAGATGAATTATGTTAGATCAGATAATAACAACAGTTATGAATGTTTAGTTATAGTATGTCTGATTTAAACATAAAATCTGGTGCAAACCTACTGACCAAAAAACAACAACAAAGGAAGTTGTATACGCTATATCAGTGTTTCCCAACAGTACATATTTTTGTTGTGGCTCCAGAAAAGGAGCACTCTAAAAAGGAACACGATCAGGTTCCACACAACTAGTATAAACAAACAAAACACTGAAAAACTGACATTCTCTATTTCCTGTTGAGGACACAATGGCATTCCTGCTTTGAATGAGAGTCCACTTCTTTTTTTTTTGGTAGTCGGCAGTCCCACTCCTCACATGTCTTTGTTTTGTTTATTGGAAAGATAGATATAGAGAGGAGAGAGTGTGCTCAAATAGCGGCGGTATATGTGTTCTGGATGTAGTGGCTTAGACCGTTAGACCACCGTTAGACCGCTACACTATGAGAGTCCTTCTCATACAATGATAAAAGCTTTGGGGCGTAGTGAAAAGTGCTATATAAATGCAATGCAATCCAATTGTATCCTCTATGAGTTTCACCTAAATAAATAAACATTATTATACAGTATATTGCTATTGTATTTTTTACAGACAGACTCTCCCTCTGTAAATATGTCTGTAAAATACTGTATTAAATACTCTCAACCTTTGAAATAAAGCTTACCCCTTGAATACTTTCTACCTGAATGCCAGTAGCAAGTACTTCTTTCTAACTTTGGTCATGATGTGAAATATTGTTATATTGTTTAGAATTTCTGGGATAATAACCAATAGTGAACCAGGAATAAGCAGTTGCTTGAATGGAGAGTTTATGGGATGGCCTGGCACTCTGACAGTAAATAAGTAACAATAGTTTCAAACACAATTTTTGAACATGTTCCATTTTTCAATATTTTCTCTCAAGGAATGGTCTACATACGGAATGGGGTTCCTTGTGAGACATTAGCTAGAGTTTTGTTTCTGCCCGCCAGAGCTTTAAAAAAAAAATATATATATAAAGGCATTATTTCTGTAGTGGTGCAGATATTTCAGCATTTTAGATTTACCATTTTTTGCATTAGACCAGGTAGATGGAATTGCTATTAATTTTGGCCTGCCACTACTAATATTGGTCAATTTGCTCAGTTGAGTGATTGCTTTTAAATTGCATAATGGAGTTGTGTGTTTTGTAATTCCACAAGAGGAATATGCCTACTTAGTTCACTTGTGTAGCCCTACAAAACTGCTCAACTATGCAAGCAATAAGCCTACAGTAGCCTAACCTACTAAGTAAACATCATTACTAGCCTACATAGACTACACCAAACTGGTTTCTGTAAGGTTCTGTATTTATTTTCTTAGTCAACCTTGTGTTCTGTTTCATTGTGTTCTTGAACGTAGCCCTGTTTCTTTGTGTTCTTGAACGTAGTCCTGTCTTTCACTTTTGTTCATTGATTTCATCTGTGTTAGTTACTCACCTGGTCTCATCAGCTCCTTATTTAGTTCAGTTCATTCTGTTTGTGCCTTTGTGAGCTATTGTTTGTTTTGACTCCGCAAAGCCTTTTCCTAGCTCGTTTGTGAGGACCTGTTATAGCCTTCAGTCCTAGTTTTGATTCACCTGCCTGTTTGCCTACCTGTGTATGACCATTGCCTGCCGATGACCACGTTTCCTGCCTTCTGTGAAGGCGAAATAAACACCTTCCGCGCTCTGCCGAGTATGCCCTCGAGTTCCGCACCATGGCTGCAGAGAGTGGATGGAGTGAGGCTGCTTTACTTACTGTCTACTGAAGAGGGCCCAATAGGGAACTTCAGGCGGAGCTAGCCTGTAAAGGTGACCTGGAACTACATTGATGAAACACTCAAACGGTTTCATTCGTCCTTCTTCCCTGGCTGCGTCCAGCTTCTCCTTTGGAAAAAAAGACGGTGGTCTCCATCCATGTATTGATTACCGTTCCCTGAATGACGCCACGGTCAAAAACCGTTTCCCTCTGATCCCAGCAACCCATGAACAAGTGGGCCGCGCCAACATCTATACAAAACTTGACCTGCGAAGTGCATATAACCTTGTCCGTATGCGTGAAGGCGACAAATGGAAGACGGCCTTTATCACCGCACGAGGGCACTGCGAATACCTGGCAGTGGATGCCTCCGAAGTAGGAGCCATACTCTCTCAGTGGGTGGGAACACCTCCCAAATCACATCCCTGTGCCTTCTTCTCCAGGAAGTTTTCCTCCACTGAGAGGAACTACGATGTGGGGAACAGAACCCCTCGCCATCAAGCTGGCCCACGAGGAGTGGCGCCACTGGTTGGAGGGGTTTAAAGGTTAAACAAAGAGGTTAAACTCCAGTCAATCCCGCTGGGCTCTCCAAACGCTTCCATTTTCATGTTACTTACATCCCTGGAAAGAAAGACGTAAAAGCTTATGCTCTCTCCCTCCAGTCTGACCTTCCGACCAGTAACTCAGACCCTACACCCATTCTTCCTTCCTCTTGCATTATGGGACCGGTACAGTGGGAGGTTCACTCTGCCATATAAAAAGCCCTAACCTCAGACCCGGCTCCTCCTGAGACACGAGCTGGGAAGAGTTACGTACCAGCAGCTGTTAGACCCCAACTGATGCAATGGTATCACGTCCTTGGGGTCAGGACATCCGGGCATTACACGAACCACCGAACTTCTAGCCCGGAAGTTCTGGTGGTCCTCACTGGCATCCGACGTAAGGGATTACGTACTCTTCTGTCCAGTCTGCGCCCTAACCAAAAGCCCTCATTTCCCTTCCGGTAAGCTTCAATCTTTGCCAATCCCTCACAGACCCTGGTCCCACATAGCTGTTGACTTCATCACAGACCTTCCTGGTAACACCACCATACTTGTCATAGTAGACCGTTTTTTAAAAATGTGTCTGGTTCCTCATTTACCTAACGCCATAGAATTGGCTGAGTGTGTGTTCCGTCTGTATGGGATTCTACACCTCTTTCTCTCTGAGTATCCATTAGTTTCAGAGCATTTCATATTATTCTGTATGGAAATCCGAGACACTCCATTTTGTATAATATCTTACGTTTCATATGTATTAATTTGTGGATGTTCCTCCATTTCATGTGATATGTTACGAATTGCATTTAGTATAGTTTGTTATGAATTTGCAAAACGTATATGTTATGAATTCCAATTTGCTGTGGCTAACATTAGGAGTGGGTAACAGGTGCGCTCTGTCTCTTTAATAGCTGGGTGCTCTGCCATATGACAATAACCATGCAATGAAACCCCAAGTTCAAGAATCATTGGAAACTACAAAGTAAAAAAAGACAGATGTCCCCTCCTTTTCATCTTTTTATTTTCAGCTGGACAGGCTAATGCATTTCGGCAGTTATGCCTTCATCAGAGCAACGGATATTTCACCAGATATATAAATGTGAAGCATCCGGTTGGCGTTGTCACTCACTACCAAATATGGTGATGAGAGGAAAACCAGTGGGAGACGATGAAGCAAAATGGATTTTGGCTGACATTCTGCAATTTGTTTTTTACAGCTGAAACATTTAATCTCCATACAATTCAATGTTTCCAAAACTAGAATCTGTAACAGAGTGGACTGCGTTTTGGTTTTGTAGACTTTACCCTTTGCCAAAGTTTCTAAAGGCATTGTTTAGGAGTGCAAGGGCGAATTGTGTTATTGCACACTTCACAGAGTAGGCGTTTCCTAACAGAAATATGCAAATAAAGGTTAGAATGCATTAATAGGATCTGACTAGCTCGTTTTTGGTTGTACCCACCTTCTTGCTTGTTCTGCCCACTATGATTAATTTACTCCCATTTTAAAACGACAGGCTCTGGTCTATCTTGGGTTAGTTATAAAAATCGTTGCTTCTATTTTATGTAAACATACCAAACGTAACATATCATACTAATTTGAGTGTCCTGGGTGTACATTTACTATGTTACGTCTAGTCTGAGACCAGTCTGCCTACATAGGTAGTCTAATGGTTCCATCGCCTGTCATTTGACTGTCAATGTTTTTTTCTTCACCTGTTGCAATACCCCCGTATGGAGCTCGTGATGTTCAGAGGGTTGGCTGTAGGTGGAGTTACGGTCAAATATTGGGTGGTCCTGTTCCTCTTCGATTAGGCTTCTATCTTCTTAAAGAACTGAGGGTTTGACTGTGAATGGTATACAGTAGGCTATGTGTCAGGCGTTTTACACAGAACAGAAGAAAATGTAACCCAGTTTGGATTATTTCTTCATTTTTGGATGAATGCGGAGACGCGGTGCGCCCTCGTTGAAAGGGAGTCTGCCTTTGCGCACCAAATGAAGTCATGAACGGCAGAACGATGATGTCATCGCCTGCACTTGCAGCTATATTCCCTATGCACTGATCGACGTACACACACCGCTGAGGGGTTCTCACCGTTTGCGAAAGTAATACGGATAGCCTTCCTTGGGAAGTGGGTCATGGAATAATCGGTTCACCTATTTTCTTCTAAAGGCTATATGTGAAAGCTTGGTTTTGAGAGTTCATTTGTCTGTTAAATTGATATGCTACTGTCGCCTGATAAAAACGTTTGACATGTTAAGATTCGTTTTTGGATACAGATAGCGGGAACATTTATTGTAAGAATAGGCTATAGCCTACATTTCCATTTTGCGTGATGCAGATCAAATATATGCTGTCAGGTTTATTCTGTGGTAGCCTACAGTTTTCAATAGGCCTAAATCAAGATTGAAACATCAAGAAGATGTGCTCGTTTTGGAAATATATCAAAGTACGGAATAAAACATACTGTAAAACATGCTGCTCTGAGAAATTGGACGTTGGTATCATTCATGGTGTCGCGGAGAGCAAAGCACTGAGACATGGATAAGTTTCTGCAGATCGCGCCTCACTCCCTGGCCATAGTGCTATCTCGGGTTGGCGCCGAGGAGTCGCCCGCGGTAACCGACAAGCTCCAGCAACATCACACGGGCTACGAGATATTTGCCGACTTCAAAGCTGTCAACATGCAGCACTTCTGGAATAAGAAAGTGACCGATGCGATATCGGAGACTTTTTTCCTAGGCTGGATTGACGAGGATGTCCTGCTGATCCAAGGGAAGGAACACCACCTCGAGGTGCTCAGAGCGGGATGGACGAGGCGGGCCCTCAAACCGCCCGGAGGTTTCGAGATCAAGTGCATCGGTAAGACTGTACTCAATCAATCATATAGGCTATCTGTAATTATCATCATAATGCCACCCAGGCAGGTTGTTGTCACTTGTTTGTTTTGTTTATTGAGTAGCCTAAGGTACTTTTCAGGTCATCTGAACACTGTGGTGGTCCACTCTGCACAATAGGATAGCGTGCCTCAACTTTAATGAGTAACAGTAGGCCTTTCCCACTGGGAGCACACTGGTTGAATCAACGTTGTTTTCACGTAATTTCAATGTAATCCCATTGAACCAACGTAGAATAGGCGTCGAATTGACATCTGTTGGCATTGGGTTGGGATCAAATGGAATGTGTGAGACTCATGGCGCCCAGGAGGAGTAATGGGAGAACCCTGAGGCCAGCAGAAGAGTAAAAATACATGTTAATTTATAGCCCTACCTGTGGTTTCCTTAATTCCCACTTTCCTCACCATTGTTCTGCTAGTAAGGGAAATATGTGTGGGACTTTGGAGTTTCTCTTGAAATTAGTGGGATCTGTTTGTATTTCAGGTAAACAATCAGAACAGTAGAGCTGCACGTGTGGCTAGAGCGAGTGGTGTGTGTGTGTATGTGTTTACCATGAAGTTTGGGGACATGTGAAGTTGAACCGAGGTGGTTGTTTAGTGCGGAAAACTTCAGGGTCGCTCACTCATAAATGCTTTGAAAGTCTGAACAAAATCTGCTTTTAGGGAGAGTAGGCTATTTGTGTTTTTTTTAAATGTACTGTAAGCACGAAATCAAATAGCTATTGAGAAACACCATTGCTTTGTGAAGAGACCAAGTTCAGGACCATGTAAACATCTCTCTATCTCTCTCTCTCTCTTTCTGCCACATCAACAATTTCAAAAGGATGGGAAAGTTACAAAACAGTCAAATATTGATTGAGAAAAAGTTTCAAACAAGGGGAAATTCTGTGCTTATTTGTCCATGGAGGGGGTACCATGCCCTCCCTGACCCTACCACCAAAGCAGCCAGCACTGATAAGCTTTGGAATGTTTCCATGATAGCTAATAAATAACCACAGATGAATACAGTCTCTAATCTAATGAGGGCTCTATATTAATGCTCATGCAAGCTGCTAGTGCTACTAGTATTGCTTGGCCAGCGCAGTGCTGAACATACTACAGATGTGGAAATCTCTGTCTGCTGACCCATCTTTCATCTGACAAAACACAGTCATACTGTATCAGGTTCATGTCATACTGAGTGCTGGAAGTTGAATTCATATTCACAACAGTCAATAATCACATGCACATTGACTTGACTTAAAAGGTGAGGAAATAGAGCTTTTGAAATTGAAAACAATGGTTGGCTCTGGATAGCGAAGTTCAGAGTCACAAGTTGGTCTAACCTAATAAGTTTGTTGAAACTAAGGTGGGGCTTAGAATCACTGCCAGATTCCAGAATTTTCCACATATTTCTAATTCCAATGTTAAGCCATTCTATTCTGTATGTGGCTCTTTTGGACACTTTCTGGTAGTGTTGTGTGGGTGGGCTGTACTTCAGCCCGCAATCCGTATCACAGTCAGTACTTTCTTCTGCATAAACCTCTCCCATAGATGTGTGGGATGGCCATGGTTACTTAGACTAGATAGAAGTCTAGGAAAGTTGTTTCTGTTTACTTGGGATACATGTATATCTGAGGTCTGCTTGTTCCTTTCCATTCTGAACACATACAGCATGCTAGTAGATACCCACAGACTTCCAGTCACTACGCTAACGCTAGTTAGCATTGGCTCGCAAAACTACCTCTAACTTCCTTCATACTGGACACAGAGATTTAAAAATGGTATCCACAAGACTCTTGGGAAGTAGATAATTTTTAATCATTGCCAAAATCCTGAAATATCCTTTTAACGAGGGTTTTCTCACTTGCCAGAGTCTGTTTTTGTTTTTGTGGGTTTTTGTTAGGTGCAATTGTGAACAATAGTCATGTCAGACATCAAATAAATCTAATAGGCCATTAATAATTCACTGCAGATCAAGGATAAATTGTCCTACCGGCGATGTGGCTAGATGTCCATGCACTCGACATTTGAAGGTCTGAAGACCAAAGGGCTTAGGTTGATCAAGCCATGTGGGGTGGGCTTTGCCATTTGTAGAAGATAGAAAATCACATAAATTATTGTTTTTACATTTTCGCTTTAACCAGACAAAACTTGAAATGTTTATTTGATGCCAATTGTCAATTGTGTTTGTTATATGTTATTTGTCTGATTATAAATTGCTGTACGGTTGGGATGTCTTCAGTCCTGAACAATGTCCGGAATTGGTAAGCTACAGATTACTGAACATCTAAATACCACCGAAGGAGATGTTGTGTTTCTTTGAATATCAAAGCTCTTGCATGTAATCTGATTTGTGAATTGCAGCATCCGGCAGCAAACGTTTTTTTGCTATTAGGTGTGTGCATCCGTTGACAGTAGCCCCTTCTTTCCCATCATGTCATTGTGGTAGTCTCTGAATAACGAGGGGGGTAGTGGAGGCAGCTGCTCCATGTGCATACCCACTGGGCACAGATGTCAATTCCACGTTGGTTCAACGTTATTTCATTGAAACAACTTGGAAACCACGTTGATTCAACCAGTGTGTGCCCAGTGGGTAGGTACCCTTCATTCACCGACTATTTATCTGGCCCAATTTGACAGAGGTAGTGGAAGAATGTAGTCCTTGGTTTTCTCAAGGTTAAAACCCAAACACACCCATTGAATTGAGGAAGGAAAGGCACATCCCACCTCAGCAGGAAAGCCCATAGCAGCTGTGACTGTGGGGTCTATTCGATTAAACTCTACCCGGTTAAGTCATAAAAGAACATCCAAAACAAAATCTGCATTCCTGTACTCAACGAAACAATGTTTTCGCATTGAAACCAAAATAAAACTATTGCAATTGGATTGAAACATGCTTTTGCTCGCTGTGCGGAAAAGCCTGTTTTTTTTTTACTTGTCCCGGAAACCTGGTTACTAGTTTAATTGAATGAAAGCCCTTTGTTTCCATTTGCGGGCTTCTAACAAAGGGGCTACGAGAAGTGTCCCATGCAGGAAGGAAAGTAGAGGGTCTGTTCAGGAAAGGAACCATGCTAAACACTGAAGCACTCTCCCCAATGGAAGGATGAGGAGGGGCCTGGAAGAGAGAATTGGGGGAAACGATAGACGTCATAGAAATTATTCTGGCAGCATATCCCAGGTGGTAACAGGAATGACTCTGACAGTTTTTCTCAAGTGGTGGGTCGGGCCCCACTGATGCGTTGAGAGTAATTCCTCTCTATGGTTGCGACTTAAGACTGGGTACCGGCCAGAAACATGTTTAATTACTTGGCGGTCGTGAAGGAGGAATTTTTTTTTGAAAAATATATTTTAAGTAGGATACTTTATTTAGCACTGTCTTTTTCTACATATTTGTGTTTACTTGGTGGGTCACAATAATATAACAAAACCTTTGGATGGGTCACACAATGCCAAGTTTTTTGTCGCGAAAATGTATGGAATGTAGTGAAGTAAAAGTAGTCAAAAATATAAATAGTAAAGTACACATACCCCCAAAAACTACTTAAGTAGTACTTTAAAGTATTTTTACTTAATTACTTTACACCACTGGTATTTCTATCTGATTCTACTGCTTGCATCAGTTACCTGCTGTGGAATAGAGTTCAATGTAGTCATGGCTCTATGTAGTACTGTGCACCTCCTAAAGTCTGTTCTGGACTTGGGGATTGTGAAGAGACCTCTGGTGGCATGTTTTGTGGGGTATGCATCATGGCTTTCATGGTGGTAAATACAGTAGACATCACTCCCAGGTCCCTTAGTTACCTCACAAGGGCAGCACTCATAACCACATAACTTAATTTGAAGTTACTTTGAAATTATTTGTGCATGGATTTAAAAAAAACAAAAAAAACAAATTGTGTTTTAAAACAGACATTTAAAGTCAATTGAACAGTTGGGTTGACAATGGTTTTCTAAAAGATCTGGAGAAAGTACTCAACAAAAAAGACAGAGATGAATACATTTTTCTCAGCTTTAATCCATTGTTATGATGAGCAGGTTACAGGTGACTGACATTTCGATGTCAAGCTGATGTCTTCCTCAGAGTGACCCAACACTTGCACTCAACTCCTATTTAGAGCCTAGTGCCCTATTGAGACACAACAATGTGAAAATAAACACAAGGTTTGGAGAAAGTGTGGGCAATTTTACCTTGTGGGGGGCCGATGTGGGGGCAGGCTTTTGCTCCAGCCAAGCAATAGCACCCGATTCTACTAATTTAAGTTTTAATGGAAAACGATGAGCCTTCAAGGAATTTAGTGATTCATTGGATGATTCGTAGAATCAGGTGTGTTACTGCAGGGTAGACCAAAAACCTGCACCCACAGAATTGCCCACACCAAATCTATAGCGATCTATACAGTAGTGATGTGTGACATCTTGGAGCAGGCTTAGTTTCTCAGAGATGTAGTACCTTATGCTTCATGATATGTCGGCTTGCCCCCTGAGATCAATGTGAGAATAATTTTTTAAATAAAGGTGTTGTAATTATGCTTTTAATTCGTAAGGCTTTCTCAATCCACTAACCTGTTTCTACTTGAACGTTCACTGTAGATTTGAAATACAAAATTACAGACCTGTAAATAATAGTCCACATCCTGGATGTCTCTGATGTGTGATGGAAAGTTTTCTGTATTTACCCTCATTAGAACACTTCCTTCACTATGATTATGCCAGCAAATGGGGATACTCGGAAAACTAAAAGTACTGCATTTGGAAATGTTTTTTTAGTACATGTTTAAAGCGTTTTTTTTTTTTGTGAATGTTTGTTTGGAATATAAACTTTGGCAAAAGTTTCTGCACTTGTCGTGGCACCAAAATGTGTCGAATTGTAATTGTTGTCTGCCCAGGCAGCCTACATTGACAAAGCCATAGAGGGAAGTTGATACTGCAGCTGCACTGACCTCATTGGCCGATATCAAGTAGCAGTAGCTCTGCAGATGTGGTTGCACATTGAATTAGGCATAATAAATAGTATTTTGTTTTCTCACACACACGTACTTACTCTTTTCAATTTCGGCCCAAACGGGAAGTTGGTCCCTAGCCTAATGCTGACCATATTTTGACCTGTAGTGCATGATTCCCATACATCGGTTCCATAGAAATTCTAGAATTTTGAAATTCTCCATTGAACATGCTTCTTAGTCCAGGACAAGGCTTAATCTGTGTCTCGTCAACTGGACAGATTAAGTTTAGTCCAGGACTAAAAAGCATTCTGAATGGAGAATCTCTGTCTGGGAAACTGGCCCCATAGGCTTTTAATTTAGCAGGGTGAGATTGCTAGTATTGCATTGTGTCGCTAAAGTCACCTTGCTTAAAACCTGAAGATGATTACTGATGAATTACCCCAGCCGAATGGCGAGTTTACTTGTCTTGTTACTATTTATTATACATAATTGGTTTAGCAGTATTAGGAGCTGATTTGTAATTAGGCATATAATATAATTATTCATGCATGTATCTTTAACCGTCTGTCCACTTGGTTTATTAACCAAGGAGAATTCTATCTTGTTAGTGAATTTTTTTATTTAATTTTTAATTAACATGCCTCTTGCTGTGGGCTTTTGGTCTCCATTGCTGTAGAAAAAGAAAGGCGAGGAATAAAGGCCCAGTGCACAATGTTTCTTCTAAGGCCTCTTCTAACACTGTACTTCTGATTCGCCAGCTAAGGGCATGACTCAACTAAGGGGATAGCAGCCACCAGAGGGCACAACACCTGGTTGCATATGACCAGTGGCCCATCTTTTGAGTTCTGCACATTTAAGAGCAAATACTAAAGGCACACCTTGTAAGGTGGACCAACTATTAAAGAGTGGGCCTTACCACCAATCAAAATGTAAACATTGCAAATGCGTCACACTACATTTTCATTTGCAAATAGTGCCTGATCTGTGCTCAATTAATAAATATTCGTTTTTTTTTTAACCAGGCAAGTCAGTTAAGAACAAATTCTTATTTTACAATGACGGCCTACCCCAGCCAAACCCTCCCCTAACCCGGACCAATTGTGCACTGCCCTATGGGACTCCCAATCACAGCCGTTTGTGATACAGCCCATGAACAAACCAGGGTCTGTAGTGACACCTCAAGCACTGAGATGCAGTGCCTTAGACCGCTGCGCCACTCGAGCCCCAGACAGTTCATAGAAATATAACTTTTTGTTGTAATTTAATAGTCATCATCTGTTTACAAACTGTCCAAGTGCCATAAGACAACTTTGGTTATCACCAGGTAAGAGAGCTGTACTAATTTATTAAGTCATATTCTTTAAACAACTCTAAAGGTTTACAGTGTTTACTCAATTGAAATTACTGGACATTTTACAGACTATGGCTTTAACGCACGCACGCACGCACGCACGCACACACACACGCACGCACGCACACACACACACACACAAATCCCAAATGCTTGCAAACTATGTATTTAATAGTGTTTCAAAGTACATTCCAAATACTCAACAAATGCTGTTTCAAATGAGTAATTACATGTAATTCAAATACAGCAGCTATGTATCTGGCTCACTGGTGTGGAACTGAATTGATCTGAACTTGTCCCGGACCTGCTGTTTTCGACTCGTTCTCTCTACCACACCTGCTGTCTCTAACTCTGAATGATCGGCTATGAAAAGCCAACTGACATTTACTCCTGAGGTGCTGACCTGTTGCACCCTCTACAACCACTGTGATTATTATTATTTGACCCTGCTGGTCATTTAAAACGTTTGAACATCTTGGCCATGTACTGTTATAATCTCCACCCGGCACAGCCAGAAGAGGACTGTCCACTCCTCAGAGCCTGGTTCCTCTCTAGGTTTCTTCCTAGGTTCCTGCCTTTCTAGGGAGTTTTTCCTAGCCACCGTGCTTTGACATCTGCATTGCTTGCTGTTTGGGGTTTTAGGCTGGGTTTCTGTACAGCACTTTTTTGTGACATCGGCTGATGTAAAAGTGGCTTTATAAATACATTTGAACATTGTTGTACTCTACAATGCCTATTTCTCATACAGCAGCTTCAAAGTGTCAGTCTTTTGTATTGCTTTTCCTTGCGTCTGCTGTCTGCCTGTGACTGGCTCTGTCTGTTTTGTCGGTAGTCTTTTTCTGTCTATAGCTCCAACAACAACTCTTGGCTCTTTTAAGGGATGGCACTCGGTAGCAGCTATGAGATCATCGGACTGGGTTGTCATGGCTACGAGCGCTGTTGCAGCGCAATTGAGAAATAAGATGGCTGGTGTGTTGCGTCTCCCTCCTCCTCCTCCTCTCTTCCTCTCCTATTTTCTCTTTGGTATGAATGAACTTCAGCAAATTTGACACCGTCCCCTCCATCCCCCTCCCTCCCTCATCTCCTCTTTCATCCCTCCCTCATTCCTCCCTCCATCTATACTTATGAGTCAGCAGGCTCTGCAGCAAGCAATGGCCGCCACGCTAGAGAGACAATGACTGGGGGCTCCATTGTGAGCTGGGGGCTGCGTTCACACTCAAAAGAGCCCTTTGAGGGTCTTCAACAAAAACAAACGTGCTTTAAGGAAGGCTCCGTTTATGGAGTGGTTGGCCAAGTTCTTTCTGGCCAATGCACAGTCGCAGTGTCAGTCTGTGGAAACGTATTGTTGCGGGCCGTACAGATGTAGGATCTTACTTCGGACAGTTTGCTACAGCAGGAAAATAATCCTGAAGCAACAGGAAATGTGAATTATTATGTGGATTATTGTAGGGGTTTATACATTTTTCGTTATGGCAAATCAAGTCTGAAATGTCACAAAGTGGAAATTAAAAACTTTAAAAGCCTTTTAAAAACTAAAATATATTACAAGTTTGCATTTCCTACAAGAACTGGGTGTGAATAAGTATACAGTACCAGTCAAAAGTTTGGACACACCTACTCTTTCAAGGGTTTTTCTTTATTTTTTACTATATTCTACAATGTAGAATAATAGTGAAGACATCAAAACTATGAAATAACACACATGGAATCATGTAGTAACAAAAGTGTTAAACTGCCTTAATGAGAATTTTGCACACTCTTGGCATTCCCTCAACCAGCTTCATGAGGTAGTCACCTGGAATGCATTTCAATTAACAGGTGTGCATTGTTAAAAGTTCATTTGTGGAATATCCTTTTTTCTTAATGCGTTTGAGCCGATCAGTTGTGTTGTGACAAGGTAGGGGTGGTATATAGAAGATAGCAGCCCTATTTGGTAAAAGACCAAGTCCATATTATGGCAAGAACATCTAAAATAAGCTAAGAGAAACAACAGTCCACCATTACTTTAAGACATAAAGGTCACTCAATCCGGAAAGTTTCTTCAAGTGCAGTCGCAAAAACCATCAAGCGCTATGATGAAACTGGCTCTCATGAGGACCGCCACAGGAAAGGAAGACCCAGTTACCTCTGCTGCAGAGGATAAGTTCATTAGAGTTACCATCCTCATAAATTGCAGCCCAAATAAATGCTTCACTGAGTTCAAGTAACAGACACATCTCAACATCAACTGTTCAGAGGAGACTGCGTGAATCAGGCCTTCATGGTCGAGTTGCTTCAAAGAAACCACTACTAAAGCACACCAATAATAAGAAGAGACTTGTTGGGCCAATAAACACGAGCAATGGACTTTAGACCGGTGGAAATCTGTCCTTTGGTTTGATGAGTCTAAATTTGAGATTTTTGGTTCCAAAAGCAGTGTCTTTGTGAGACGCAGAGTAGGTGAACGGATTATCTTTGCATGTGCGGTTCCCACCGTGAAGCATGGAGGTGTGATGGTGTAGGGGTGCTTTGCTGGTGACATGGTCTGTGATTTATTTTGAATTGACGGCACATTTAACCACCATGGCTACCACAGCATTCTGCAGCGATATGCAATCCCATCTGGTTTTCGCTTAGTGGGACTATCATTTATTTTTCAACAGGACAATGACCCAACACACCTCCAGGCTGGGCTATTTGACCAAGAAGGAGAGTGATGGGCTCCCGAGTTGCGCAGCGGTCTAAGGCACTGCATCTCAGTGCAAGAGGCTTCACTATAGTACCTGGTTTGAATCCAGGCTGTATCATGTCTGGCCATGATTGGGAGTCCCATAGGGACTGCGGACAATTGGCCCAGTGTTGTCGGGGTTTGCCGGAGTAGGCTGTCATTGTAAATAAGAATTTGTTCTTAACTGACTTGCCTAGTTAAATAAATAAATAAAAATTTAAGTGCTGCATCAGATGATATGGCCTCCACAATCACCCGACCTCGACCCAATTGAGATGGTTTGGGATGAGTTGGACCGCAGAGTGAAGGAAAAGCAGTCAACAATAACTCCTTCAAGACTGTTGGAAAAGCATTCTTGGTGAAGCTGGTGGAGAGAATGCCAAGAGTGTGCAAAGCTGTCATCAAGGCAAAGGGTGGCTGCTTTGAAGAATCTAAAATATATTTTGATTTAACACTTTTTACTACATGATTCCATGTGTGTTATTTCATAGTTTGATGTCTTCACTATTATTCTACAATGTAGAAATTAGTAAAAATAAAGAAGAATCCTTGAATGAGTAGGTGCGTCCAAACTTTTGATTGGGACTGTAGGTGGAAGGCTAAGCTGTGACTGATCAATTTGTCTAACCCAAAACACGTTTGAAAGTGTGACAAAAGTGTCAATAGCTGTGCATTTTAGGCATACTGTACAGTCAGTCATAGGGTTTTTTCTGTTGACATGGTGTCGCCACATGTTATAGTCTGCTGTGATGGCAGGAACCACGTAAGGTCATGTACTACCATTAGAGGGCAAAGTAGGGTACCTTAAGCTACTGAGAGGAGGCTATGACCACACTCAAATGCATGAACACGGATAAAATCATATTTGACGTACATCATTGTCCGTTTTTGTTCGTCAAAGGTACAACTCAAGTCAACTATTTGGCAACGGACTGTCAGACACAAAGTCCCAGTGTGCCGATGGCCTACAGGTACGACCACATTGAGATGCATGAACACAGATTAAATCGTATATGACGTCCATTGTTGTCCGTTTTTGTCTGTCAGCCCATCTCTACTTTTTGGGGACCAGTTGTATACTTTAAGGCAACCATATTGTGCAACTAATGGTGGAACAAACTCCCTCACGACGCCAGGACAGCGGAGTCAATCACCACCTTCCGGAGACACCTGAAACCCCACCTCTTCAAGGAATACCTAGTATAAAGCAATCCTTCTGCCCCCCCCCCCCCCCCCCCCTTAAAAGATTTAGATGCACTATTGTAAAGTGGCTGTTCCACTGGATGTCATTAGGTGAATGCACCAATTTGTAAGTCGCTCTGGATAAGAGCGTCTGCTAAATGACTTAAATGTAAATGTAAAACTATTTTATGGACAATCATCTCTGTTGACATTCATCTGGTAACAGATGACTCACATTAAAAAAACATTGGTTTAATCAGAATTTGCAGGCGCAGCATCTGTGTGGCCATACCATGAGAGAACTACTGCCCGCTCTCATTGAAGCCACAGAGTTCAAGGCCGACCGCGGTACTGCAGGGTTTGTTAAGCAGAAAACAGGATCAAATTGTATTTGTCACATGTGCCGAATACAACAGGTGTAATGCTTTCTTACAAGCCCATAACCAACAATGCAGTTTAAGAAAGATAAGTTAAGTAAAAAATAAAGTAATGGAGGGCGAGGGAGTCTCTAGGTTTTGCTCGCCTGAGGTACAGTATCTCATTATGAGCTGTAGACCACACTATCTACCTAGTGAGTTTTCATATGCATTTTTCTTAGCGGTCTTACATACCACCACAGACTGATGCTGGCACTAAGACCACACTCAATGAGCTGTATACCGCCATAAGAAAACAGGAAAACGCTCATCCAGAGACGGTGCTCCTAGTGGCCGGGGACTTTAATGCAGTGAAACTTAAATCCGTTTTACCTCATTTCTATTAGCATGTTAAATGTGCAACCAGAGGGGAAAAAAACTCACGACCACCGTTACTCCACACACAGAGATGCGTACAATGCTCTCCCTCACCCTCCATTTGGCAATCTGACTATAATTCTATCCTCCTGATTCCTGCTTAAAAGCAAAAACTAAAGCAGGAAGCACCAGTGACTCGGTCAATAAAGAAGTGGTCAGATGAAGCAGATGCTAAGCTAAAAGACTGTTTTGCTAGCACAGACTGGAATATTTTCCGGGATTATTCCGATGGCATTGAGGAGTACACCACATCAGTCACTGGCTTCATCAATAAGTGCATTGATGACATCGTCCCCACAGTGACTGTATGTACATACCCCAACCAGAAGCCATGGATTACAGGCAATATCTGCACTGAGCTAAAGGGTGGAGCTGCCGCTTTCAAGGAGCGGGACTCTAACCCGGAAGCTTATAAGAAATCCCGCTATGCCCCCCGACGAACCATCAAACAAGCAAAGCGTCAATACAGGACTAAGATCGAATCGTACTACACCGGCTCTGACACTCCTCGGATGTGGCAGGGCTTGCAAACTAATACAGACTACAAAGGGAAGCACCACCATGAGCTGCCCAGTGACACGAGCCTACCAGATGAGCTAAATTACTTCTATGCTCGCTTCAAGGTAAGTAACACTGAAACATGCATGTGAGAGCACCAGCTGTTCTGGATGACTGTGTGATCACGCTCTCTGCAGCCGATGTGAGTAAGACCTTAAAACTGGTCAACATTCACAAGGCCGCAGGGCCAGACGGATTATCAGGACGTGTACTGCGAGCCTGCGCTGACCAACTGGCAGGTGTCTTCACTGACATTTTCAACCTGTCCCTGACTGAGTCTGTAATACTAACATTTGTCAAGCAGACCGCCATAGTGTTCTTGGGCACAGGGACTAAGGTAACCTGCCTAAATGACTACCGACCCGTAGCACTCACGTCTGTAGCCATGAAGTGCTTTGAAAGGCTGGTCATGGCTCACAACACCATTATCCCAGAATCCCTAGACCCACTCCAATGTGCATACCGCCCCAACAGATCCACAGATGATGCAATCTCTATTGCACTCCACACTGCCCTTTCCCACCTGGACAAAATGAACACCTAAGTGAGAATGCTATTCATTGACTACAGCTCAACGTTCAACACCATAGTACCCTCAAAGCTCATCACTAACACCTCCCGCTACAATTGTATCCTGTTCTTCGTGACGGGCCACCCCCAGGTGGTGAGGGTAGGTAACAACAAAACCATCACGCTGATCCTCAACACAGGGCCCCTCAGGGGTGCGTGCTCAGTCCCCTCCTGTACTCCCTGTTCACTCATGACTGCACGGCCAGGCACGACTCTAACACCCTCATAAAGTTTGCCGATGACACAACAGTAGTAGGTCTGATCACCGACAATGACGAGACAGCCTATAGGGAGGAGGTCAAAGACTTGGCCGTGTGGCGCAAGGACAACAACCTCTCCCTCAATGTGATCAAGACAAAGGAGATGATTGTGGACTACAGGAAAAGGAGGGCCGAGTACACCCCCATTCTCATCGACGGGGCTGTAGTGGAGCAGGTTGAGAGCTTCAAGTTCCTTGGCGTCCACATCACCAACAAACTAACATGGTCCAAGCACACCAAGACAGTCGTGAAGAGGGCACGACAATGCCTATTCCCCCTCAGGAGACTAAAAAGATTTGGCATGGGTCCTCAGATCCTCAAAGTTATACAGCTGCACCATCGAGAGCATCCTGATAGGTTGCTTCACTGCCTGGTATGGCAACTGCTCGGCCTCCGACCACAAGGCACTACAGAAGGTTGTGTGTATGGCCCAGTACATCACTGGGGCCAAGTTTCCTGCCATCCAGGACCTCTATACCAGGTGGTGTCAGAGGAAGGCCCTAAAAATTGTCAAAGTCTCCAGCCACCCTAGTCATAGACTGTTCTCTCTGCTACCGCATGGCAAGCGGTAGCGGAGAGCCGAGTCTAGGTCCAAGAGGCTTCTAAACAGCTTCTACCCCCTAACCATAAGACCTGCTGAACAGCTAATCAAATGGCTACCCCAGACTATTTGCACCCCCCCCCCCCTCTTTATACGCTGCTGCTACTCTCTGTTATTATCTATGCATAGTCACGTTAATAATTCTACCTCCATGTACATATTACCTCGACTAACCGGTGTCCCCGCACATTGACTCTGTACAAGTACCCCCTGTATATAGCCTCGCTATTGTTATTTTACTGCTGCTCTTTAATTATTTTTTACTTTTATTTCTTACATTTTTAAGGTATTTTTCTTAACTGCATTGTTGGTTAAGGGCTTGTAAGTAAGCATTTTTCTGTTGTATTCGGCGCATGTGACAAATACAATTTTATTTTATATCCAAAAGTGGGTTTATAGTTGGGGGCACAAGATTAATATCATATATAGTGTGTCTTTTATGTACTGTATAACTAGCCTAAATGTTTTTCTTTTTTCCTTTGAGGGTATCCTATGCTGTGGATATGCGGGAGGATGCATATTGGCAAGAGCCAAAAACGGCAAGCTTGGCAGATTTGGTTACTGTTGATATCTGTTTCGGACAGATATGGTCTTGTTGTTTATAATAATAACAATATATTTTTGTTAAGGGACAGATACAATTAAAACATTAACACCTTGAATCATTAACATTCAGATGTATTGCACCATCATGCTTTAACTTGCACTAATTTAAATCCCATCGGTCCCTAGATGGGATTTAACATAGTAGAAAGGAAAGGAAATTTTTGGGGGAAAATGTATGTCACCTGAAACTAACACTGCACAAGTGTGGAACATTTTATCAGTGTTATTTCCTGATAGTTTCCTGATAGTTGCTGGTTGAAAATACATTCCACAACAGCTTTTGCATGGGTGGAGTTATGGCCTGCCTAGTGACATTACCAGGCAGTGTAAGTTAATAGACCAATAACAAAAAGATTTCCAAACCTATCTGCCAATAACAGCTAGTTTTCAGGTTACACATCCCTCCAATTTGGCCCCTCCAATTAGGTCAGTCACTCTAAGGACCACTCCTAGACAGTCCAAGCCAAATTCTTGCTTGAGAAATAGTTTTTTGTGTGTTTTTTTTGTTTATTTTTGACAATTTTAATGGATAAATATTACGGTAAGGCACTTAATTGTTACCCAGAAATGATTTGATATTGAGATAAAAACGTCTTATGTGCCCCTGACATTTACAACCAAATTCATGCATGTAATTTTGAGTATGTTAATTTGTTTGTTTTTTCATAAATAACATGATATTGGTTTTTAAACTGGGATTAAATGTACTCCATGGTGCAGAAGTAGTCAAGAATAGCCAAGAGTTCACGCCATGACTAATGGAGGAGGATGCCTGATAATAGCAACGTTACATTGAATTCGCCCCCCAAAAAGTTTATTCTAATTAGGTGTGTGTGTGTGTGTAGAAGCCTCTCTGATCTCATTAATTTGTCTCTGCCATGGCCCGTATTAATTATTAACGCCCTTGAAATACAAAAAAAATTCAATTTTGAGGTGAAAAGGATTAAACACCTTTGGCTCTATACATACTCAACTGATGTACAACACATCTGGCACAACTTTTGTCATACAACAGAGTTTGTCTGCATAAAACGAATTACACACGTGTTGTGGAGACACTGCACAAAACATTTTGTGTGCAGACAAACTCTCCATTGTATCACAACAATATAAGTTGTATCAAAACCTTTGCATCAAGTAAGTTGTACATCAGTTGTTCAACCTGAGTGTGTTTGGGGTCCGTAGGTTGGGGGAAGCTGCATATCATCATGCCTCTAATCCCTCTCATCTTCCCTGAAATTGTATTACATCTGGAAAACTCATGTAGACTTCAGGGGAACTCCCGACTCCAAGTATTACCTTTAAATCCTTGCCTTTTGGTCTATGATGATTTAATCTACAGTAGAACCTCAAAGATACAACCGTCAGAGCTAAGGACTGACTGGTCTACCAAACATTGTTGTTGAACTACAACATTTAATAAATACAAGAAAATTGGCTTCTGTAGGGTACATAAATGTAGATGAGGTCTTACTGTATGATCGTGATGGGACACCTTTAAGTTGTCTTTAGTGGAATCACTCACAAGTGGGAATAGGGGAAAGAAGTCCTAAGCATGACATTTGAAGGAAGAATCCCTGTTGTTTAAAACATTTTTTTATTTAACTAGGAAAGTCAGTTAAGAACAAATGATTATTTACAACGATGGCCTACCCCAGCGACACTGGGCACCGCCCTATGGGACTCCCAATCACACCCAGATGTGATGCAGCCTGGATTTTAACCAGGCACTACAGTGACTCCTCTTGCATTGAGATGCTGGGTCTTAGACAACTGCACCACTCAGGAGCCCATTTAACAATTGTAAACCAAGTAAAACTATATGCGGTTTTGAATAGAAATAAGAAATGTGAATTCAATGTAAGTAGGGGCTCCCGAGTGGCGCAGCGGTCTAAGGCACTGCATCTCAGTGCTAGAGGCATCACTATAGATCCTGGTTCGATTTCAGGCTGTATCACAACCAGCTGTGATTGAGAGTCCCATAGGGCGGTGCACAATTGGCCCAGCGTAGTCTGGGTTTGGCTGGGGTAGGCTGTCATTGTAAAATAAGAATTTGTTCTTAACTGACTTGCCTAGTTAAATAAAGGTTAAATGAAAATAATATTGATGAATCAAATCCTTGATGGTGTTTTTTTTGTATTATTTAATACCATTCATTGTTATACAGTGGTAATATAGAGGGGCTAATCATTTGAACCGTTTCATCTAACAGCAGAGTTTTCATAGGCTGGGCCAGAAGCTGGGGGCGGAGCCAAGCTTTGGGGGTTGTTCAGTTGCATGTAATACAGAACAGTTCCTCAATTAGCATGGGACATGTCTCAAGAGGGTAGAGGGGGAGATGGTCTCATGCTTATCCAGCCCCCTTTCCTGCAGTGGCACTGCACAGCTGAGAGAGTTAGAGAGGGATGGAGAGAAAGAGCGAGGGGGGTGGTTAAAAAAACACTCAGCCAGAGGCTCTCATCATTAGTCCCTTAATAAATTGCTTGCAGGACACATGTGGCTGCTGCATTTTTGTGTGTGTGGATGTTTTTTTTTCTTCTCTTCTCCACTATAATTGTGTCCTCGGTCTCTCTCTCTCTCACTCGCTCTCTGCTTCCCCTACCCCTCCCCTTGTCTCAGTCACCCAGACACAGACACACGCATGCTCACGCAGAATCTCGCACAGTGGGCAGGCACGCACACACACACCCTTTCTTGAGGTTCTGGGAGCAGTGGCAGCTGCGGTGGTTAGCGTTGAAAGACATTGGCCGTTGACTGGAGTTAGCTGCAGCCCTGTCGGTTGAATGAATGGATGCTCCAACGAGCCTCTTAGGATTGGATTCTCGTATTGGATTTTCACGAGAGAGGAGGAGGATATCTATTCTGGGATTTGTTTTATTTCTATGCGCTCCATCTTTTTTTCTCTCCCCACCCTTTCTCGGTGTGTCGTCGAGGACGAGCGGGTCTTGCGCGGTGGATTTGGCCTCTGCTACACTCTGCAATCTATAGTTTTTCTGTGGAGGTCAGGATAAAGGGCGCTATTCTTTCTCCTTTTTTCCTCAAAGGGGGGGCTCTTTTGTTTTCCGGGGCTCGGCCGAGCGAGCCCTATAGCTCCCATGGTGAATTGAGCTATTGTGGAGAAGAGCCTCGACAGCTAAGCTGCCGATTCTCTACCCCTCTCTTCCCCCTCCATCAAAAAAAATACCATTCACCTGAACCAACCCCCCTCCAACCTTCCTTTCCCACACCTCCATCTCTCCTCGCCATTCTTTCTCCTTGCCTCCCATGCCCCATTTCCTTCATCCTTACCCCTGCCATCCCCTCCCCTCCCGCAGCATAGCGGCTACGTAATGTGCCTCCCGACGCATGCGAACAGGGATGCTACAAATGGTGGTTTGGACTGATCGCTGACATAAAAAAAGGGTGATGCCTCGTGCAACCATCACCGCCTCCGCCGCAATGGATCAGCCTGGGAAAACGCAGCAGATGCCAATCCACCGCAGACTGGATTGAGGGGCGGTTGTAGTAGTTTGCCTGTGAATGAGAAAACGTGCGTGTGTGTGTATGCAAGCGTGCACGCTGGTCCTCCGTCGTGTCTCTTGCCTGATCCCTTGCATCGGGCATCCCTGATGATTTTTTTATTTATTTTTATTTAAGGTTTATTTAGCTAGGTAAGTCAGTTAAGAACAAATTCTTATTTACAATGACGGCCTACCCCGGCCAAATCCGGGCGACGCTGGGCCAATTGTGCGTCGCCCTATGGGACTCCCAATCACGGCCGGATGTGATGCAGCCTGGTGTGGGGGAGGCACTAAGCCTCAGGTTGGCCTCCCCCCGAACACAGTAGTAGCCCCGTGGCAAGCCGCTTGCCCCTGGGGTCGCTATGAAAAAGACCCGCAGCACCAATTTGCGGCAGGCCTGGCCCAGTTCGGACCTGTCCGAGCGGCTGCCGGAGCGCACCCGCTCCCGGAGCGAGAAGGACTTCCGTCTCCAGCAGAAACACCACCACACTCCCCCTCCTCCACCCCACATCTCACCAGGTCCCCCCCGGGGCTACCAAATGCCAGGTGAGTCTGACAGCACCCCCTACCACAACCACTACCATCCCTAATTCACCATCTTGTCAGATGTTGGCAAGCATGTGTGAAGTTGAACGTGAGGGTTAGTAAAGGTCTTGGTTTCTTCCAAGATCACATTTTTCCAAGGCTACTATTGGGTTTCTATGGATATGGAATATGTGATGACAAAGGGTTGAGTTTGTGAGTGTCTGTGTTCTGTAATGCTTGTGAAATAAAACATAAAAAAGTTGAAGTGACATAGTAAAAGGGTAAAGACAATATTGGAATTGAATGGTCCCAGGCAAGGATATTGCATTATGGCGGTTGGTTATTTATTAATTAAAACGGTAATATTAGGATTTTAGTACAACAAAGGGCTGAAATAGTAAGCAATGGGATGTTGTTGGAGCTAAATCTTTGAAACCCTTCCCATCACAGATTTTTCTTTCCCCTTGAATCATGGGTTGAGGTGTGAGTGATCTGCATATCCATATGGCATGCACATTTCTGTGAGATTTCTGTGAGCTTGACAATCTGGTATTGTTGTGTGAAGTGTCAGATAGGACTGTGAAATGGGGTAAAATCAATAATGTAATTCATGGTCAATGTTTTTAATGACACCATGGTACGTTTTAAAGGGATATTTCACGTTGCTTTTGTTTAAACATCTAAAAAACAAAACATTTTCGGATGAAAAAAAATCTCCCCCGTTTAGCATATTTTAAATTGAATGTAGAAGTAATCTCAAAATAATTTAAAACCAAATAATTGTTGTACAATTCGTTATAGAGATGTTTTGGGCATGAAATATAAAAACATTCTAACCTTGGAGTTTGACTTTTCATTGGCGTGACTCGTTTAAGTTGTGATGTTTCATCACAGACTAACTAGCTACATGATCTCCTTGCTTGACAAGCTAGCTAATTTATTAGCCAACATCAGCGACCTATACTGAACAAAAATATAAACGCAACATGTAAAGTGTTGCTCCCATGTTTCATGAGCTGAAATAAAAGATCACAGAAATGTTCCAAAAAGCGTATTTCTTTCAAATGTTGTGCACAAATTTGTTTACATCCCTGTTAGTGACCATTTCTCCTTTGCCAAGATAATCCATCCACCTGACAGGTGTGGAATATCAAAAAGCTGATTAAACCGCATGATCTCTACACAGGTGCACCTTGTGCTGGGGACAATAAATGTGCAGTTTTGTCACAACAAAATGCCACAGATGTCTCAAGTTGAGGAAGCATGCAATTGGCATGCTGAGTGCATGAATGTCCACCAGAGCTTTTGCCAGAGAATTGAATGCTAATTTCTCTACCATAAGCTGCATCCAAGGTTGTTTTAGAGAATTTGGCAGTATGTCCAACCAGCCCCACAACCGCAGACCACATGTAACCATGCCAGCCCAAGAACTCCACATCCAGGATTGTCTGAGACCAGCCACCTGGACAACTGATGAGACTGTGGGTTTGCACAACCAAATAATTTCTGCAGGGATTTCTAAGGGAAGCTCATTTGCATGCTCATCATCCTCACCAGGGTCTTGACCTGACAGCAGTTTGGCGTTGAAACCGACTTCAGTGGGATAATGCTCACCTTCGATGGCCACTGGCACGCTGGAGAAGTGTGTTCTTCACAGACGAATCCCGGTTTCAACTGTACTGGGGAGATGGCAGACAGCATGTATGGCATCGTGTGGGCGAGCAGTTCGCTGATGTCAGCATTGCGAACAGAGTGCCATGTGTTGCTGTGGGATTATGGTATGGGGCAGGCATAAACTATAAACAATGAATACAATAGCATTTTATCGATGTCAATTTTAATGCACAGAGATACCGTAACGAGATCCTGAGGCCCATTGTCGTGCCATTCATCCGCCGCCATCACCTCATGTTTCAGCATGATACTTTACGGCACCATGTTGCAAGGATCTGTACACAATTCCTGGAATCTGAAAATGTCCCACTTCTTCCATGGTCTGTACAGTATACTCACCAGACATGTCACCCATTGAGCATGTTTGGGATAGTCTGGATCGATTACAACTGTACCCTATATGAATACTTTGTTCTTACCTTCCTTGAAGTAATCACAGACGTGAATTGGTTGGATCTGTGAAAGTAATAGGATGGTACCTTGCTGACAGTTTCATTTGTGTGTACCTCCAGAAAACAAGGAAGGAAGGATGCATTTCTAAAGAATTCAAAGAAGTTCCTGGTGGTTCCTGTCCACTTGTACTACAATACAATAAAAAGGCATCTTTGTCTGACATTTAAGCCACGTTCATTTTCAGTTCTATGTGAAATAGTTTAAAATACAGTTGAAGTTGGGAGTTTACATACACTTTAGCCAAATACATTTAAACTCTGTTTTTCACAATTCCTGACATTTAATCCTAGTAAAAATTCCCTGTCTTAGGTCAGTTAGCATCACCACTTTTTTTTAAGAATGGGAAATGTCAGAATAGTAGTAGAGAGAATGGTTTATTTAATATTTTATTTCTTTCATCACATTCCCAGTTAGTCAGAAGTTTACATACACTCATTTAGTATTTGGTAGCATTGTCTTTAAATTGTTTAACTTGGGTCAAACATTTCAGGTAGCCTTCCACAAGCTTCCCACAATAAGTTGGGTGAATTTTGGCCCATTCCTCCTGACAGAGCTGGTGTAACTGAGTCAGGTTTGTAGGCCTCCTTGCTCGCACACGCTGTTTCTGTTCTGCCCACAAATTTTCTATAAGATTGAGGTCAGGGCTTTGTGATGGCCACTCCAATACCTTGACGTTGTTGTCCTTAAGCCATTTTGCCACGACTTTGGAAGTATGCTTGGGGTTGTTGTCCATTTGGAAGACCCATTTGCGACCAAGCTTTATTAACTTCGTGACTGATGTCTTGAGATGTTGCTTCAATATATTCACATAATTTTCCTCCTCATGATGCCATCTATTTTGTGAAGTGCACCAGTCCCTCCTGCAGCAAAGCACCCCACAACATGATGCTGCCACCCCCGTGCTTCATGGTTGGGATGGTGTTCTTCGGCTTGCAAGCGTTTCCCTTTTTCCTCCAAACATAACGATGGTCATTAGGGCCAAACAGTTCTATTTTTGTTTCATCAGACCAGAGGACATTTCTCCAAAAAGTACAATCTTTGTCCCCATGCGTGGTCCCATGGTGTTAATACTTGCATACTATTGTTTGTACAGATGAATGTGGTACTTTCAGGCGTTTTGAAATTGCTCCCAAGGATAAGCCAAACTTGTGAAGGTCTACAATTTTTTTTCTCGGGTCTTCGCTGATTTCTTTTGATTTTCCGATGATGTCAAGCGATGAGGCATTGAGTTTGAAGGTAGGCCTTGAAATTAGAGGTTGACCGATTATGATTTTTCAACACCGATACCGATTATTGGAGGACCAAAAATACCGTTACAGATTAATCGGCCGATTTTTATTTATTTATTTGTAATAATGACAATTACAACAATACTGAATGAACACTTATTTTAACTTAATAAAATACATCAATAAAATCAATTTAGCCTCAAATAAATAATGAATCATGTTCAATTTGGTTTAAATAATGCAAAAACAAAGTGTTGGGGAAGAAAGTAAAAGTGCAATATGTGCCATGTAAGAAAGCTAACGTTTAAGTTCCTTGCTCAGAACATGAGAACATATGAAAGCTGGTGGTTCCTTTTAACATGAGTCTTCAATATTCCCAGGTAAGAAGTTTTAGGTTGTAGTTATTATAGGAATTATAGGACTATTTCTCTCTATACCATTTGTATGTCATATACCTTTGACTATTGGATGTTCTTATAGGCACTTTATTATTGCCAGTGTAACAGTATAGCTTCCGTCCCTCTCCTCGCTCCTACCTGGGCTCGAACGAGGAACACATCGACAACAGCTACCCTCGAAGCAGCGTTACCCATGCAGAGCAAGGGGAACAACTACTCCAAGTCTCAGAGCGAGTGACGTTTGAAACGCTATTAGTGCGCACCCTGCTAACTAGCTAGCCACTTCACATCGTTTACACCAGCCTAATCTCGGGACTTGATAGGTTTGAAGTCATAAACAGCAGAGCTGCTGGCCAAACGCACGAAAGTTCAGTTTGAATGAATGCTTTACGAGCCTGCTGGTGCCTACTGCTGTAGTGTTCAGACTGCTCTATCAAATCATATACTTAATTATAACATAACACACAGAAATACGACCCTTAGGTCATTAATATGGTCGAATTCGGAAACTATCATCTCGAAAACAAAACATTTATTCTTTCAGTGAAATACGGAACCGTTCTGTATTTTATCTAACGGGTGGCATCCATAAGTCTAAATATTCCTGTAACATTGCACAACCTTCAATGTTATGTCATAAGTACGTATAATTCTGGCAAATTAGTTCGCAACAAGCCAGGCGGCCCAAACTGTTGTATATACCCTGACTCTGCGTGCAATGAACGCAAGAGCAATGACACAATTTCACCTGGTTAATATTGCCTGCTAACCTGGATTTCTTTTAGCTAAATATTCCAGTTTAAAAATACAGTATATACTTCTGTGTATTGATTTTAAGAAAGGCATTGATGTTTATGTTTGGTAATGGTTATGGTTAGGTACCTTTTTCGCAAATGCGCACCGCATCAATTATATGCAACGCAGGACACGCTAGATAAACTAGTCATATCAACCATGTGTAGTTAACTAGTGATTATGATTGATTGATTGTTTTTTATAAGATACGTTTAATGCTAGCTAGCAACTTACCTTGGCTTCTTACTGCATTCGCGTAACAGGCAGGCTCCTCGTGGAGTGCAATGAGAGGCAGGTGGTTAGAGCGTTGGACTAGTTAACCGTAAGGTTGCAAGATTGAATCCCCGAGCTGACAAGGTAAAAATATGTCGTTCTGCCCCTGAACAAGGCAGTTAACCCACCGTTCCTAGGCCGTCATTGTAAATAAGAATGTGTTCTTAACTGACTTGCCTAGTTAAATGAAAGGTGTAAAACAAATCTGACTGTTATGAAAACTTGAAATCGGCCCTAATTAATCGGTCGACCTCTACTTGAAATACATCCACAGGTACACCTCCAATTGACTCAAATTATGGCAATTTGCCTATTAGAAGCTTCTAAAGCCATGACATAATTTTCTGGAATTTTCCAAGCTGTTTAAAGGCACAGTCAACTTAGTGTATGTGAATTTTTGACCCACTGGAATTGTGATACTGTCACGATCGTCTTACTGTGAGAGATTGGACCAAGGCGCAGCGTGTGCAAAATACATCTTCTTTATTAAAAGAAGAGAGAAACAAACAAGAAACGAACAACTATAAACGAACTAAACAAAATAACAAAACTGACGTCCGTGAAGCTAAACAGACATATAGTGCTGACACAAACACTACACATAGACAATTACCCACAAATGCATGATGCCCATGGCTGCCTAAAATATGGCTCCCAATCAGAGACAAATGAAAGACATCTGTCTCTGATTGAGAACCACTCAGGCAACCATAGACATACCTAGACACATTCACTCAACCATAGACATACCTAGACACATTCACTCAACCATAGACATACCTAGAAACATTCACTCAACACAAACTCATACACTACACCCAACACCCTATTTTACCATATAACCACCCAAAACGACAAAACACAAACATTCCCCATGTCACACCCTGACCCACCTAAAAATAATAATGAAAACAAAGAATACTAAGGCCAGGGTGTGACAGATACAGTGTAAGTGAAATAATCGGTCTGTAAACAATTGTTGGAAAAATTACTTGTGTCATGCACAAAGTATATGTCCTAACTGACTTGCCAAAACTATAGTTTGTTAACAAGATATTTGTGAAGTGGTTGAAAAACGAGTTTTAATGACCAACCTAAGTGTATGTAAACTTCCGACTTCAACTGTACATATTTTACGGACGTTATAACGACGACTCTGCCGGACTTCCTATTGACATCCAGTTTAAGATATAAGGGAACATTTAAACATTTCAACTTTAGAGAGTTTAAAGTATGGAATATTTATTATTGCACTTCTGTTAGCATTTTAAAAGCTTCTGAACTGGCAGTAATCATGTTCAATGTGTCAAATCAAGGCCAGTCCATTTGGGACTAAATGGACCAATCATTGATAACTATTTTTGGTCCAAATCAAGGCCATCCCATAAATCAACTGCCCAATAAAGGCCAGGGTGGACCAACTTAATTTCAACCATTTATCAATTTACATGGACGTCCTGTAGAAACAGAAAGCCAAACTAGCAATTAGGTAGGTGAAAATAAGTCATTTTTAGGGATCAACTATGAATCTCATTGGATAGTACTTGAATAATTAATGACATGTAACAGGATGCATTTGAATAAGTGACATATGATAATCAGCCTTTACTCACAGAAATTTCGTAAGACTTACATTTTTAGAGAATCATAGCTTTGACAGGGTTTCTCCACCCGTCAACTGATTGTTGTTAGCTGATTCAGAATTTGAAAAGTACACAAATCATAGAGGAAATAATAACTATACTAGTCCCATTTTCTATGAAATCAAAGTGACTTACATTTGTGGAAAGTGATTTATTACTTGTGGATTGGTGATTTACATTTGCGAATACATTTGGCTTGATATTGATCCCATCATTTTCACCCACTCTTATGTACAGGATGTACATGGTATACACCGTCCAACAAAATGCTTACTAGAAGGTTCTTTCTCGTCAATGCAACAACAATAATAAAAGATAAGAATACAAACGTAAAGTAAATGGCTCAGTAGAATGGAAAACATTTTAAGCAGAAGTATAGTACAGGAAGACACAATTTATAGCACAATATTTACACGTGTTTTGGGGATTGGGGGACAAGTGCTAAAAGTTTGCAGTATTTAGCAATAAAAATACAAGTCTGGTAGCATCAGTTGTGATGTGTGTGTATAGCATGAATGTGGGTGTGAGTGTCTGTGTGGGTGGGTGAGTGAGTGCGTGTGTGCTAAGGTGCAGGTGGTCAGTCCAGTTCAAGTGTTCAGCAGTCTGATGGCTTGTAGATAGAAACTGTCGGTGTCAGACCTCATGCTCCGATACCGTTTACACGACGGTAAGGGAGTGAACAGCTCGTAGCTGGGGTGTGTGGGGTCCTTGATGCTGCGGGACTTTCTCAGGCACCGCGTTGAGTAGATGTCCTGGATGGGTGGAAGCACGGTCCCATTGATGTACTTGGCCGTCTTCACCACCCGCTGGAGGGCCTTGCAGTCGTAGACAAAGCAATTCCCGTACCAGAACATGATGCAACCGTTCAGGATGCTCTCAATGGTGCAGTGGTAGTATTTGGAGAGGACCGGGAGTGGCATGCCGAATTTATTCAGCCTCCTTAGGAAGTAGAGGCGCTGTTGCGCCCTGTTGACAAGAGTGGTGGTGTTGTTGGTCCATGTCAAGTCCTCTGATGTGGACACAGAGGAACTTAAAATTGATGACTATCTACTGCAGTCTCGATGATGTGGATCGGCCCATGGTCCCTGCTTCCTGAGGTCAACAATCAACTCCTTTTTTATGACGTTGAGGGAGAGGTTGTTGTCCTGGCACCACAATGCCAGTTCACTATAAGGAAGTGTCCTTATAGGCTGACTTGTGGTTGTTGGTTATCAGGCCTACAACCGTGGTGTCATCAGCAAACTTGATGATGGAGTTGGTGTCGTGCAAAGCCACGCAGTTGTGGTTGAACAGGGAGTACAGCAGAGGGCTGAGGACACTCCCCTAGGGGGGCCCTGTGTTAACAAGTCACATATTAAGTTGCATGAACTTACTCTGAGTGCAATAGTGTTTGACAATATTTTTTTGAATGACTACCTCATCTCTGTACCCCACACATACAATTATATGTAAGGTCCCTCAGTCAACCAGTGAATTTCGAACACAGATTCAACCACAAAGACCATGAAGGTTTTGCAATTTCTCACAAAGGGAACTTGTTGGTTGGTAGATGGGTAAAAAAACAGACATTGAATATCCCTTTGAGCATAGTGAAGTTATTAATTACACTTTGGATGGTGTATCAATACACCCAGTCACTCAGTTGTCAGAGAGGAAGGAAACCGTTTAGGGATTTCACAATTAGGCTAATAGTGACTTTAAAACAGTTAGAGTTTAATGGAGAAAACTGAGGATGGATTAACAATTGTAGTTACTCCACAATACTAACCTAAATGACAGAGTGAAAAGAAGGAAGCCTGTACAAAATTTAAAAAAAATCCAAGACATGCATCGTGATTGCAATAAGGCATGAGAGTAAAACGTCAAAAAAAATTGCTAAGAAAGGAACTTTATGTCCTGAATACAAAGCGTTATGTTTGGGGCAAATCTAACATAACACATCACTGAGTACCACTCTTCATTTTTCAAGCATGGTGGTGGCTGCATCATGTTATGGGTATGCTTGTCATCGGCAGGGATTAGGGTAGTTCTTTAGGATAAAAATACATGGAATAGAGCTAAGCACAGGCAAAATCCTAAAGGAAAACCTGGTTCATTCTGCTTTCCAACAGACACTGGAAAACAAATTCACCTTTCAGCAGGACAATAACCTAAAACACAAGTCCAAATATACACTGAAGTTGCTAACCAAGACGGCATTGAATGCTCCTGAGTGGCCTAGTTACAGTTTTGACTTAAATGGCAAGACTTGAAAATGCCTGTCTAGCAATGATCAACAACCAATTGAACACATTTTGTAGAATTTTGTAAATAATAATCTGCAAATATTGTACAATCCAGGTGTGCATAGCTCTTAGATTTACCCAGAAAGACTCGCAGCTGTAATCGCTGCCAAAGGTGAATCTAACATGTATTGAATGTAACATGTAAATTAGATATTTCTGTATAAATTTTTTTATACATATGCTGTCACAATCGTCGTAAAGATGGGAGCATGGCGCAGCGTGAGTAGAGTTCCACATAATTTTAATCAACTGAAACTCACCTAACAAAAGAACAAAACGAAACATGACGCTACATGTGTGCACTCAGGCAACTCGATGTAGACAAGATCCCACAACACAAACGAGGAAAATGGCTACCTAAATATGATCCCCAATCAGAGACAACGATAAACAGCTGTCTCTGATTGGGAACCATATCAGACCAACATAGACATACAAAACCACTAGACATACAACACCCCTAGACATACAACACCCCTAGACATACAACACCCCTAGACATACAACACCCATAGACATACAACACCCATAGACATACAACACCCATAGACATACAAAAACCCTAGACATACAAAACTAGCGTACCCACCCTAGTCACACCTTGACCTAACAAAAATATATAGAAAAACAGAGATATATAAGGTCAGGGCGTGACAAATGCAAACATTTCTAAAAAGTCTATTTAATAAATTTCGAATTCAGGCTGTAACACAATACAATTTTGACTAAGTCAAGGGGTATGAATATTTTCTGAATGCACTGCAGAAGCAGATGTGCTTGTAATCTAGCAAACACATTCTAACATTTGGCTGTCTGTTTGTCTTTGTGAAGTAGAGCTGGGCCTGGTTTCCCAAAAGCATCTGAAGGCTAAATGTTATTTCTGGCTCAATTCTTGGCTAGGACCGTGTGGACCTGGGCCCCAGCTGCAGTTGAGGCGTGGGTAGAGAAATCAGGCCACGGTAGTGCTGCGGTGTTAGCCAGCCCTCTATGTAGTAACATGTATAGAGGAGAGGGAGGAGGCTGCGCATGAGTAAGCCCTTGTTCCCTGCCTCCAGTCAGCTGTTTGAGTTGTAGAAAATCAGTCAGCCACTAAGAGGATGCCTCTTAAGCCTCTGGAACTGGTACTGTATATCTCTTTCTCTCTCTCTCTCTGTTACTCACTTCGGGCCAAATCCTAATTACAGTTACGTGCAACTCGAACGTTCATTCAAATATTCAATATACAGTATATCAATGAAGGATTCGTGTGACAGTTTGAGCAACTCATCTCGTTGTCTCGCTCCACATTCATATACTGAACGAGGATAAAAATAATCACCCTCATTCTGGCCATCCTGGATGCTGACATCACTGACGAACCTCTAGGATTTCCTCAGGATGATTGTATTAAGGGTAGCAGAGAGGAGCTTGAGAGATGGAAGCACTAATAGCTCTCTCTTCTCTGCATTCTTCAAACATGGACTGTATACAGGCAGCAGAGTTGTCATTGTTAATGTACTTATTAATGACAATGCAAGAACCCAGTGCAAGAACCCAAATTAAGTTATTTTGCTTTTACGAGAAGCTGTAAATTCTAGATGGCGTCATAAAAATGAAGGACATTTTGTAAAATGTGACAGGTGAATAATAGGAACACTGGTGTCCTGTCCGGCAAGAATAAATCAATGAATGCAAAGCTTAACTGCCCTGTTTTCGTCATTGGACCTGTGTTAGCCTCAATAACCAGGTTTCCATCCAACCATTTCATGTGGATGAATTACCTGACGCGTGAAAAAAGTCAGGATGGGCTGATGGAAACAAGAGGAAATGCAGGTACAATTTTATAAATGTCGACAGAATTTGTTAATTCGACATGGTGGGGTCTTTTTGGTACGTGGGTGGAAGTGTAGCTAATATGGCGAAGATACGTTCTACCAGTTTTCATCACTAGCTTGGTTTCCATCCACAAAAAGATATGTGCATTTACCAGCAGTGGTGTGTTTCCATCAAACTGTTTTGTTGCGAATAGCAAGCTGTGTGTAATGTCTTATATACTTTGTCCTATAACTTGTAATTGATCAAATAAAAAACATAATTTCTTTGTTTTATTCTGTCAATGGTTTTGCCACAAAAAGCCTTGCGATAAATGTCAAATTTGCCCACCCTGGCCTTGGCACTTGCACTCTTGCCAACAGCTCACAGATGTATTGCAGAGGGTACATGATGAGATTATTGATAAAATCAACATAATATAGATTTTTCAATTGGCAGCTAAACACAAATTAAGACCCTTCATATTTATTGGAAATGAGCATCAAGCTCATCACTGTGCACTTTCACCACCATGGGAAGTTTATCATCATTTATTTAATCTGTAGCCTAATAAACTGTGCATTATTTTCCAAGTAGTCAGAGGACCACTTAGCATCACATGACTGTAGTTTACTTGACAGTTATTATATCAACAATTGCGCAAAAAAGCTTTTCCACTGCCATTGTCGCAAGATCTATTTCACTGACCAAAAAAATTGTTCCTCCCTGTTGAACGTTTTATTGTTTTGTTGACATTTAGGGAAGTTTACAGACCACTTGTTGTTTCCATCAGGCCTGTTTTTTTCCCGACACATACTTGACTCGCATAAAAATGGTTGGATGGAAACATGGTTACAGTCCCACAAACATTTGGTCTAATTCCAATATATCATTGGGCTGCTGATACTGTATATGCGACACCAAGGATACATAGTATTTATTGCTGGACTATATATACATGGAGTATACCAAACCTTGTATACCACCTTCCTAATATTGAGTTGCATCCGTCCCGTTTGCCCTCAGAACAGGCTCAATTCGTCGGGTCATGGACTCCACGACTTGTCAAAACCGTTCCACAGGGATGCTGACCCATTTTGACTTCAATGCTTCCCACAGTTGTATTTATTTGTATTTATTAGGGATCCCCATTAGCTGCTACCAATGTAGCAACTACTCTTCCTGGGGTCCAAACACATTAAGGCACTTACATATTAAACAAAATATAAAATAGTACATAATAAAACATTATTACACCACTACATATCTACAATACAAAATGTATAATACCACCATATAACAATATTACAATGTACGTGTGTGTAGAGTGCATGCGCTAGCATTTGTGAGCGTACGCCTGTGTTTGTACCTGTGTGTGTGTCTCTTCACAGTACCTGCTGTTCCGTAATGTGTATTTTTATCTGTTTTTAAATTGGATTCTACTTCTTGCATCAGTTACCTGATGTGCGCCTCCCATAGTCAGTTCTGGACTTGGGGAATGTGAAGCGACCTCTGGTGACATATCTTGTGGGGTCTGCAGGGGGGTCTGTGCTGTGTGCTAGTAGTTGTCAAGTTGTCTGGATGTCCTTTTGGTGGTGGACCATTCTTGATACACACGGGAAACTGTTGAGCGTGAAAAACCCAGAGCGTTGCAGTTCGACACAAACCGGTGCGCCTGGCACCTACTTCCATACCCCGTTCAAAGGTACTTAAATCTTTTGTTTTGCTAATTCACCCTCTGAATGGCACACACACAATCCGTGTCTCAATTGTCTCAAGGCTTATCAATCCTTCTTTAACCTGTCTCCTCCCCTTCATCTACACTGACTGAAGTGGATTTAACAAATTACATCAATAAGGGATCATAGCTTTGAACTGGATTATCCTGGTCAGTCTATGTCATGGAAAGAGCAGATGTCCTCAATGTTTTGTATACTCATGACAAAGTGAAAATGTACAGTTTCCATCAACCTCGCTCGCGCTGCGCCAATGTAAATATTAAAGAACACCACCGTTCGCGGCAGAGTAGTGGGTGAAACCATTCACTTCAGAAAAAGGTGTGATATTAATCAAGTTTCCTTTTATTATGTGTTGTCGAATTCATAGAAATATTTACTGCCACTGTAGTAAGGTGGGCAACACAAGGGGTCTTCAGACTTTTTTTGTATTTTTTTCCTTGAAAGAACAGCTAGTGGGTTTTGAGTGCTTCTCCCCTATTTGGAAAGTTGGTCTGCCTGCTCTTCAATCTGATATAGATATTCTGAGAGCAGGTTTGTATCTCCCTCTCTACATAAAAACTGTTTAACACAATAGTGTCTTTTGAAAACTGGTTCATATATCCCAAGGTCAATAGCGAATGTGACTATGCATATATTTATGTTGCCGTTAATGTATTTAAAGCCTATTTCGGCAAGTTAACCAAGTGTTTGCTGGCTTAGCAATATATATATATTTTTTTACCTTTTATTTAACTAGGCAAGTCAGTTAAGAACAAATTCTTATTTACAATGACGGCCTACCCTGGCCAAACCCTAACGACGCTGGGCCATTTGTGCGCGGCCCTATGAGACTCCCAATCACAGCCAGTTGTGATACAGCCTGGAATCGAACCAGATCTCTAGTGACGCCTCTAGCACTGAGATGCAGTGCCGTAGACCACTGCGCCACTCGGGAGCACACTCGGGACTGCTGCGCCACTCAGGAGCTAGCCATGTTGATGTCGAGCTAACTAGCACCGTCAGTCAGTGCACTGTAATGTCACGCTAGCTATTGCTAGCAGGTGATTTATTGGTAATTAAAAACTTCTTTATTGAAATATTAAGTGAATGTTTATTTTCTTATTACCTTAAAAGTTTTATATAAAAAGGTTTGTACTTGTGTTCTGTATTTATGGATTTATTTCACTTCAGATTGAGGGCATATAAGATATATCATATCCTGTCCTACCTAACCAGTGAACATGTGGCTGTGACCAGCCTGTCATCACTGTTTGATATCTTTTACTGCAGTTATGTCTTACTCTATTTTTGTTATTTTCTAAACACAATGCATTTATACCATGCGATCACTTTGTGCATTCAGTCTGATAGAGATATTCTGAGAGCAGTGAGCATGTGGCTGTGACCGTACTGTCAATGCCTGTCATCACTGTTTGATATATTTTACTACAGATAAAAAGTCAATCTGAAGTGTGGGTGTCTGTGTCTTTCTTCTGTGTGGCTATATGAAGTTGGTTACACTCAGTGTGTATCAGTTGCGGTCGGTACCGTTTAAGATGAGGGAGGACGATCATTTTTTTTTATGAGCATGGCCTTATTTCTATTACAGCACATTGGATGACATTCATATTCCATTCACCCAGCTCAATGTAACATTGATAGGTTTAGGCTACTACATGATACTCAAACTTTCCCTATAGCCATCATGAGTTTGCTACAACCTAGCCTATGAATGAAAGTTTACAATGTAGGTGCACAGGTCGAGAGAAATTTGAGTAATCAAGGTGACAGACATCAACACATTCAATACTGCCTCACACACTCTTGCCTGCATCTAGCTGATCTAGGGTGTAACCATTAGTCCAACCATTTGTCCAACAAGAGTTTCTATTGAACAAATTCAGCTATGTTTATCCACGTTTCGTTACGTTTGCTTCCGTTTAACAAAAATAAATTGAACAGAATCGGCTGAGTGAATACACCGCTGATCACACGCAGACACAGTTCACTTTCATAGCCGCCACATACAAACAGCATGATCCCTTTGATCATTGGATAATTATTTTTCACATCTACGCGCTCACCTCCTCTCACCTTTGCCCTTTGCTTCTGGACTTGAGTACACAACACATCAGCTGTCTGTGACCAGGTGAAAAAACCTTTCCAAGCCAAACCTTCATAGCATAACCACATTGCTACACACATCCTACATCGTTGTCACCATATTAGCTAACGTCAAGTCACCATAGCTACTAAAACTAATGCCTTAGTAAACCCGCTACATTCATGCAGTACAGTGTACAGTTAGCAAGCAGTTACACCTGCGGGCCCCGTTGGCAATAATTTAATCCAACCAAAAGGTTACCTTAACTTGGAAGAGTTCTAGTGTTGAATAGCCATAGCCAGCTAGGTAACATAGCATCCTTCTCGGTTTGAACCGGACGTTTGAGTAGGCTAAACTAGCTAGCTGCATTTGCTAGCTAAGTAAGTAACAGTGGAGGACGGAAACTAGCTGTCCTCCGGCTACACCATGGTGCTACCCTACAGAGTGCTGTTAAGGCTACTGTAGACCTTCATTGCAAAATAGTGTGTTTTTAATCAATTATTTGGTATAGTTTTATCTAAAAAGGATACATTTTTTAATGATGAACTATTTACATTTTTCTCCCCTTCCTCCTGTGAGGAGCCTCCTCTGGTGTGTATAAATATATATATATAATGTCATTAATTAGACGTTTTTATCCTAAGTGACTCACGTCCATGCGTGCTTACATTGTCGAATGGGTGGCTCCAGCAGGAATCAAACCCACTATCCTGGCATTGCAAGCACCATGTTCTACCAACTGAGCCCCAACTGAGTCACACAGAACTCAACTGTTGCGAGTCCTTTCCCTGATAATCACCCAGCTTGAGTCCTGAAGAGTTAGCTATCAGAACTTCCATAGCTCATGCAGCATTCAAAGATTGATCTATATTTCATCCACATGTCGTTCAAGTGCATGGATCTGTGTTACACCACTTTTGAAACTGGCATGTTACAAAGGGTTACAAAAACCCAGAATGAACATCAAACACTCTTTGTATAAGAAGGTGTATAATGTCACCTTTTTTCTTATTTTGTCTTGTTATACTCTTTTCACTTTGTTTTCACCTCTTTTTTTCTTAATTCTGTCCTTTGTGTTGTCTGTTTTAATGTTGCTTTTTCAAATCAAGTCTGATTTTGGTTTGACCACATTCAAAGAGTGTCAGATGAGCTCTTAAAATATTATTTTGTTATCGATGAACACAATTTACCCTAGAGATCTTCAGAAAAGGGCAGTTGATGCAATTAATGTGATTGATATCAATGACCTAAAATAAATAATCTTAATATCTGAATGAAACGAGTAGAACCACAATAGACAAGTACTTGTTTACACTACAGCAAACCTCAATTGACGTCAGACACATTTCATCTGAGATTATGGCGATGCCCAAAAAGCAACCAAGGAAAAAGAGCTCAATTGGGATGCATTGTCATATCAACTACTTGAGAGAATGTGTGTGCATTACTGGCGGGGAGCTTTGAAAACTTGTGAATGCCGAACTTGATTGTGATTGGTTACACCTCCCTTGTCTTTGCGAGGACTAGTTAACTTAGAACCGGGTTCAGAGTATTCACGCTTGGGTTTCTGAAGGCTTCTGCTTTTTAATATGGTGGGATCTGACTAAATGTGTGGTGAGTGAAGGCAGGGATATTATATAAGGGGAGAGTAGAGCTCAATTTACCCCATTCTCCCCTATAGATGATCACCTTTGTGCCTCCTCATTTATATGGATACATTCAGAGGAAGGCAATTGGGTAACACTTATTGTATGGGACACTTTTAAATGTGCCTTTAGAGGTCATGAAATTCAATACTCACCTTTAAAACAAAAACAATTTCGGTCAAAGGAGTTCATATTAACAAAGGAAATAGAAGAAATAACAGTACAGATGGATAGCAATACAAACTGTGTAACAGTCCTGACCTATTTATGTTAGTTTTTATGTGTTTATGGTCAGGGCATGTGTTTTGGGTGGGCAGTCTATGTTACCTGTTTCTATGTTGGTTTCGGTTTGCCTGGTATGGCTCTTGATTAGAGGCAGGTGGTTTGCATTTTCCTCTAATCAAGAGTCATATTTAGGTAGGGCATTATCACTGTGTGTTTGTGGGTGATTGTCTCCTGTGTCCGTGTCAATGTTTGCACCATACGGGACTGTATACGGTTTGTTCATTTCATGTAGTCTGTTCCTGTTCATTTCGTTCGTCACGTTGTATGTAAGTTCGTCGTTCAGGACTGTCTACTTTCGTTTTGTTATTTTGTATCATTTTCAAGTATAGTTCGTTTTGTCTTATTAAATAAATTCATCATGTCATTTCAACGCGCTGCACCTTGGTTCAATCCCTGCTCCTCCTCTTTTGATGAAGAGGAGGAGGATTATCGTAACAGAATCACCCACCAACCCAGAGCCAAGCAGCGGAGTCAAAGGAGAAAGGGACAGGAAAAGAAGGAGCAATGGACATGGGACGATGTTTTGGACGGAAAGGGTTGCTACACTTGGGAGGAGATCCTGGCTGGGAGGGATCGCCTCCCATGGGAACAGCTGGAGGCACTGAGGAGAGCGGAGGCTACCGGAGAGAGGAACCGGAGCTATGAGGGAACGCGTCTGGCACGGAAGCCGAAAAAGCCCGTGAGTAACTCCCAAAAATTTCTTGGGGGGGGGGCTAAAGGGTGGTGGGCCAAGGGCAGGTAGGAGACCTGCGCCCACTTCCCAGGCTTACCGTGGAGAGCGGGAGTACGGGCAGGCGCCGTGTTACGCAGTAGAGCGCACGGTGTCTCCTGTACGAGTGCATAGCCCGGTGCGGGTTATTCCACCTCCCCGCTCTGGGAGGGCTAGATTGGGTATTGAGCCAGGTGTCATGAGGCCGGCTCAACGTGTCTGGTCTCCAGTGCGTCTCCTCGGGCCGGCATACATGGCACCTGCCTTACGCATGGTTTCCCCGGTTCGCCTACATAGGCCGGTGCGGGTTATTCCACCTCCCCGCACTGGTCGGGCAACCGGGAGTATTCAACCAGGTAAGGTTGGGCAAGCTCAATGCTCAAGAGTGCCAGTACGCCTCCACGGTCCGGTATTTCCGGCACCACCTCCCCGCCCCAGCCTAGTACCTACAGTGTCTACACTACGCACTAGGCTACCAGTGCGTATCCTGAGCCCTGTTCCTCCTCCACGCACTCTCCCTGTAGTGCGTGCATCTAGCCCGGTGCCTCCAGTTCCGGCCCCACGCACTAAGCTACCAGTGCGTCTCCAGAGCCCTGTACACACTATATATTCTCCCCCTACTAATCCTGATGTGCTTGTCCTCAGCCCGGCGTCACCAGTGCCGGTACCACGCATCAGGGGTAGAGTAGGCTTTGAGGATACAGTGTGCCCTGTTCCTGCTCCCCGCACTAGTAGGAAGGTGCTTGTCATTAGCACGGTGCCTCCAGTTCCGGCACCACGCACCAGGTCTACAGTGCGCCATATCCGGCCAGAGCCATCCGTCTCCCCAGCGCCATCTGAGCCATCCGTCTCCCCAGCGACATCTGAGCCATCCGTCTCTCCAGCGCCATCTGAGCCATCCGTCTCCCCAGCGCCATCTGAGCCATCCGTCTCCCCAGCGCAATCTGAGCCATCCGTCTCCCCAGCGCCATCTGAGCCATCCGTCTGCCAGGAGCCTGCAAAGCCGCCCGTCTGCCATGAGCCTGCAAAGCCGCCCGTCTGCCATGAGCCTACAGAGCCGTCAGCCAGACAGGAGCCGCTAGAGCCATCAGCCAGACAGGAGCCGCTAGAGCCGTCAGCCAGACAGGATCTGCCAGAGCCGCCAACCAGACAGGATCTGCCAGAGCCGCCAACCAGACAGGATCTGCCAGAGCCGCCAACCAGACAGGATCTGCCAGAGCCGCCAACCAGACAGGATCTGCCAGAGCCGCCAACCAGACAGGATCTGCCAGAGCCGCCAACCAGACAGGATCTGCCAGAGCCGCCAACCAGACAGGATCTGCCAGAGCCGCCAACCAGACAGGATCTGCCAGAGCCGCCAGCGAGCCATGAGCAGCCAGAGCCGTCAGAGAGCCATGAGCAGCCAGAGCCGTCAGAGAGCCATGAGCAGCCAGAGCCGTCAGAGAGCCATGAGCAGCCAGAGCCGTCAGAGAGCCATGAGCAGCCAGAGCCGTCAGTGAGCCATGAGCAGCCAGAGCCGTCAGAGAGCCATGAGCAGCCAGAGCCGTCAGAGCGCCATGAGCGTCGAGAGCCGTCAGCCTGCCATGAGCGTCGAGAGCCGTCAGCCTGCCATGAGCGTCGAGAGCCGTCAGCCTGCCATGAGCGTCGAGAGCCGTCAGCCTGCCATGAGCGTCGAGAGCCGTCAGCCTGCCATGAGCGTCAAGAGCCGTCAGCCTGCCATGAGCGTAGAGAGCCGTCAGTCTGCCATGAGCGTCGAGAGCCGTCAGCCAGCATGGACCTGCCAGAGCCGTCCAAACAGGACCTGCCAGAGTCCTTCAGCCGGGATCTGCCCCTTGTCCCGGTGTTGCCCCTTGTCCCGGTGCTGCCCCTTGTCCCGGTGCTGCCCCTTGTCCCGGTGCTGCCCCTTGTCCCGGTGCTGCCCCTTGTCCCGGTGCTGCCCCTTGTCCCGGTGCTGCCCCTTGTCCCGGTGCTGCCCCTTATTCCAGTGATGGTCCTTATCCTGGTGCTGCCCCTTGTTCTGGTGCTGCCCCTTGTCCCGGTGCTACCCCTTGTCCCGGTGCTGCCCCTTGTCCTGGTGCTAGCTGTTTATTTAGGGGAAGGTAGTGTTAGGGTGGGCATTAGAAGGGGTAGAAAGAAGAGGGGAGTGACTATGGTGGTACGGGGACAGCGTCCTGAACCGGAACCACCACCGTGGTCAACTGCCCACCCGGACCCCCCCCTGGACTTTGTGCTGGTGCGCCCGGCGTTCGCACCTTGGGGGGGGGGGTACTGTAACAGTCCTGACCTATTTATGTTAGTTTTTATGTGTTTATGGTCAGGGCATGTGTTTTGGGTGGGCAGTCTATGTTACCTGTTTCTATGTTGGTTTCGGTTTGCCTGGTATGGCTCTTGATTAGAGGCAGGTGGTTTGCATTTTCCTCTAATCAAGAGTCATATTTAGGTAGGGCATTATCACTGTGTGTTTGTGGGTGATTGTCTCCTGTGTCCGTGTCAATGTTTGCACCATACGGGACTGTATACGGTTTGTTCATTTCATGTAGTCTGTTCCTGTTCATTTCGTTCGTCACGTTGTATGTAAGTTCGTCGTTCAGGACTGTCTACTTTCGTTTTGTTATTTTGTATCATTTTCAAGTATAGTTCGTTTTGTCTTATTAAATAAATTCATCATGTCATTTCAACGCGCTGCACCTTGGTTCCCTCAATACTCCTCCTTTTCCGAAAATGGAGAGGAGGAGGAACGCCTTAACAAACTGTACAATAAAGGCACAGAATAAATTAGAGGAAAAAGAAATGGAGGATCTTATTCCGGGACAATCAAGTATAATGTATTATAAAAAATCAAGTGAATTGGATGGAAAATAAATAAAATATCACAATTATTTTAGAATCTTCAACATAGAAATGCTACCAAAAAGAATTTACAGAAACAAATTATCTATGATTCACTAAATTATATTTTGAAAGCGTAAGCAAAGTACTTCTCTTTTCAGTCTCCTCCATTTCCACTAACTGAAGTTAACTGTAAGGAATTTTTTTCATAATAATAGTGTAAAATGAACAGCTGTACAGAAAGACTTGTGTGAGGGCCAAATTGCCGAGTGGGAACTTCTTGATGCAATTAAAGTCTTTAGAACAGGGAAAACTCCAGGGCTGGATGGTATACCAGTTGAGGTATATGAAACCTTTTTTTATCTACTCAAAGATCCAATATTGGCATGTTTAACCACTCCTAAATGGTAAACTATCAGGTACGCAGCAAGAAGGTTTGATTTCACTATTACTGAAACAGGACCCAGGTAGTAAGTATAAAGATCCAGTCCATTTAAAAAACTGGAGGCCACTTAGACTGGTGTTGTGATTCAGAAATCCTAGCTAAATGCATAGCACATAGAATTAAAAAGGTATTGTCGGATGTTAGTCATCCTGATCATCCCAGCTTTTTTACATGGACGATACATTGGAGATAATGTAAGACAATTCATTGAAACAATAGAACACTATGAAAAATCTAGGAAACCAAGTCTGGTAATCATAGACGTTTTTGAAAAGGCTTTTGATAAAGTTTGACTAGAATTTATATATAAATGCCTGGACTATTTTAATTTTGGCAAATCTCTGGGTTAAAGTTATATATAGTTACCCCAGGTGTAAAATAACAAATAATGTCTACTTCTCAGAGTATTAAACTGTCAAGAGGAGTAAAACAAGGCTGTCCGCTGTCGGTACATCTATGTATCATGGCCATCGAAATGTTAGCTATTAAAATCAAACAATAAAATCTGGATCCCTGCACGGCCTCATAGAGGATCTAGATAATTTTTCGAACATCTCTGGATTACAACCGAACTATTACAATTGTACCATTTGACGTATTGGATTGTTAAAAAATACAACTTTACCATGTAGTTTACCAATAAAATGGTCTGATGGTGAAGTGGACATACATGGTATTCATATCCCTAAAGAAATAAAGGAACTTACTACAACAAATTTGAACTAAAAGTTAGCAAATAAATATCTTTCTACCATGGAAAGGTAAATACCTGTCTATTTGTGGAAAAATCACCATGATTAATTATTTAGTCATATCCCAGTTTACCTATTTACTTATGTGTTCAGGGGGTTATTTTTTAAATATACAGTACCAGGCAAAAGTTTGGACACACCTACTCATTCAAGGGTTTTTATGAATGTTTTACTATTTTCTACAATGTAGAATAATAGTGAAGGTATCAAAACTATGCAATAACTCCTATGGAATCATGTAGTAACCAAAACAGTGTTAAACAAATCAAAATATATTTGAGATGCTTTAAAGTAGCCACCCTTTGCCTTGATGACAGCTTTGCACACTCTTTGCATTCTCTCAACCAGCTTCATGAGGTAGTCACCTGGAATGCATTTAAATTAACAGGTGTGCCTTGTTAACAGTTAATTTGTGGAATTTCTTTCCTTAATGAGTTTGAGCCAATCAGTTGTGTTGTGACAAGGTAGGGATGGTATACAGAAGATAGCCCTATTTGGTAAAAGACCAAGTCCATATTATGGCAAGAACATCTAAAATAAGCTAAGAGAAACAACAGTCCACCATTACTTGAAGACATGAAGGTCACTCATTCTGGAAAGTTTCTTCAAGTGCTGTCGCAAAAAAAGAAAAAGCGCTATGATGAAACTGGCTCTCATGAGGACCGCCACAGGAAAAGAAGACCCAGAGTTACCTCTGCTACAGAGGATAAGTTCATTAGAGTTACCAGCCCCAGAAATTGCAGCCCAAATAAATGCTTCACAGAGTTCAAGTAACAGACATATCTCAACATCAACAGTCTCCTGTTCAGAGGAGACTGAGTGAATCAGGCTTTCATGGTCGAATTGCTGCAAATAAACCACTACTAAAGGACACCAATAAGAAGAAGAGACTTGCTTGGGCCAAAAAACGCAAGACGCAGAGTAGGTGAATGGATGACCTCTGCATGTATGGTTCCCACTGTGAAGCATGGAGGAGGTGGTGTGGCAGTGCTTTGCTGGTGACACTGTTAGTGATTTATTTAGAATTCAAGGCACACTTACCACAGCATTCTGCAGCGATACGCCATCCCATCTGGTTTGCGCTTAGTGGGAATATAATTTGTTTTTCAACAGGACAGTGATCCAACACACCTCCTTTCTGTGTAAGGGCGATTTGACCAAGAAGGAGAGTGATGGAGTGCTGCCTCAGATGACCTGGCCTCCACAATCACCCGACCTCAATCCAATTGAGATGGTTTGGGATGATTTGGACCGCAGAGTGAAGGAAAAGCAGCCAACAAGTGCTCAGCATATGTGTGCACTCCTTCAAGACTGTTGGAAAAGCATTCCTCATGAAGCTGGTTGAGAGAATGCCAAGATTGTGCAAAGCTGTCATCAAGGCAAAGGGTGGCTACTTTGAAGAATCTGAAATCTAAAATATATTTAGATTTTTCTAAACTTTTTTGGTTACTATATGGGATATTTCATAGTTTTAATGTCTTCACTATTATTCTACAATGTAGAAAATAGTAAAAATAAAGAAAAACCCTTGAAAGGGAAGGTGTGTGCAAACTTTTGACTGGGACTGTATATTAATTAATTCATTCATTCATTAAACCTCCCACTAGAATCATCAGTCATACAGAAGTTATACTTAAACCTTAACTAGTTCTCCAGTAGATTAGTAAGAATGACTCACCCCTTTTTTTTAACCTTTTATCCAGATTACAACCTCTCACTTTCAGGTAATTGAAAATGGAACCTTTTTCAAAATACCGCCCCTTCTAAAAACAAGCCATGGACAGCCAGTTCTAATTCCAGTTTCATCCTCCAGAAAAGACAGAAGAAATATTACAACAAATAATATTGTTAAATTCAAATAATGCTAATTGATAAAAATATATATTTATATATAAAAAAAGGAATTATCTTGTCAATTATATTATGAATAAGAAAGGTGGAGTTATGTCACATGTGCAGTGAACAAACATACATGGAAATGTTTGCTCTATCCAACATTACAACAAACTGATTGCAGCATTACCACAAAAATGGAGGAGGGAAAGGGAAGAAGGTAGGGAACTTGTTTGTTTACCCTTTAAGTTAATAAAGACCAAAATTGGCAACAATTTCTTTTTAATAAATAAGAAAAAATATCAGTTTTACTTGACGACCAAAATGTTGAACATAGCGCCATAGAGGTTGCAAAATATTTGTGATGTGCTGATTCTGTGGCACATGGTTTATGAACTGATACACAATACAACGATTGGTTAAAAAAAAATGATTTTCAATTTAAATGATTACACAAAATTCTTGCCACAAACAGAATGTGATGTACAGTATATGGGTCATACAACCATCTCAACTCTGCAGATTTTGCTACTAAGAGACAGAATCATTAGATCATTTGATTTGTTTGATATTGCCCCTATGCAGCTTGTTTCTGGTCACAGGTACAGGAATGGCTGAAAAATCACAACATTTATCTTCAATGAACCATACAAATAGCACTGTTGGGAGATTTGGAAAACCATAGTCAATCAACAATATAATATTAAGAAATATTCATCTTTAACTTACAATCTTTAAATACTATGTGATTAGACAAGTTCAGAATTTGTGAAACATCACAGCACAGTTGAAAGATATATGGCACATGGAAATCATTAAAGGGCAGTTTACGGGGTGGGATAGCGGTTTAGATTGGTGGGATGGACTGAGAGTGGGGAGTGTTTTAAAAGCTCATGTTATACATTACATCTAGTCATAACTATTATATATCAAAATATCCAATTACTTTGTTGTTGCTATGTAACTACTGTAAAAAAGAACATTTAAAAAAAGTGCCATGTATGTAGAATGTACATGTAACAACAAAAGAAAAAGCTGTTGAAACAATGTTTATGGGGGTGGATGGGCCCCAATTTTTTTTAAATAAAAATTGACATGACTTGAAAATGACCATGTGGAGCAGTATTAGTTCTGGGAGGAGACTCAGTCATCAAGTGACAGATCAGCACTCCTACTCTGAGACTCTTGATAGATATGGGCCCAGGTTATTCTCTTCTCTCCTACAGTTCATTCGCTGACTGTTGTCTATTTCTCCCTACTGCAGGTGATGTGTCTCCCATCAGTATGTCTCCTATCAGCCAGTCCCAGTTCATCCCACTGGGGGAGATCCTGTGTCTGGCTATCTCAGCCATGAACTCTGCTCGCAAGCCCGTCAACCAGGAGGCCCTGATGGAACACCTCGCCACATGCTTCCCAGGTACAGTAGCTACATGGGGAAATTTCTAGCATTAGCTCAATGACTGTGGGTATCTGCTAGTATCTGCAGTCAGTGGGAGAAATGCAAAACTAACCCAAGAACAATGTCTAAGGGCAACTTCTTCACTCTATACAGTTGGCCTATAATACACCCCAAGACTGTGTTCGTGAGAAACATTTTTAAACACTTCCTGCTGCGTGCCCTAATTAACACAACCCCTGTAACCCCCTAAACACACACACACAATGTCCTTATGGTAATGTCTGCATTCATGGCCCATTGATGGTTGTATAGAGGCAGTTTGCTTAAGGCATTCAAAATTCCTGTCCCCTTCACTCATTCCAGGGTTCTGAAAACAGACCATAATACCACACTGCAGCAGCATGTTTTATATGCTGAAAAAAAATATAAATGCAACATGCAACAATTTCAAAGGTTTTACTGAGTTACAGTTCATATAAGGGAATCAGTTAAATTTAATTTGAGAGAGAGAGAGACTTAAATTCACCTCCCGATGCATAAATACTGGAGGCTGAGACAGGAGGGGTCAGGAGACACTGTGGCCCCATCCGATGATACCCCCGGACAGGGCCAAACAGGCAGGATATAACCCCACCCACTTTGCCAAAGCACAGCCCCCACACCACTAGAGGGATATCTTCATCCATCAACTTACCATCCTGGGACAAGGCAGAGTATAGCCCACAAAGATCTCCGCCACGGCACAACCCAAGGGGGGGCGCCAACCCAGACAGGAAGACCACGACAGCGACTCAACCCACTCAAGTGACGCACCCCTCCTAGGGACGGCATGGAAGAAAATATGCTTGAGGCATGGAAGTCTCAAAGCTTGAGAGATCTGTGGCGTTGTGTGACAAAACTGCACATTTTAGAGTGGCCTTTCATTGTCCCCCGCACAAGGTGCACCTGTGTAATGATCATATTGTTTAACAGCTTCTTGATATGCCACACCTGTCAGGTGGATGGATTATCTTGGCAGAGGATAAATTCTCATTAACAGGCACATAAACAAATTTGTGCACAACATTTGAAGAAATACAACATTTGAAGAAAAATTAAATATAATATATATAATTTTGTGCATATGGAACATTTCTGGGACCTTTTATTTCAGGTCATGCAACATGGGACTAAGCTTTAGATGTTGCATTTATATTTTGGTTCAGTGTAATTGGAGTAAATGTTTTGTTCAATGTAGCCTTTCGTTTCTTTTCTGTACTGGACTTACATAAGACTACCCTGTCACTTTCCACATGGCTTCTTTCCAGGTAGGTCAACTTTCTTTTAAATTCAGCATCACTTCCCTCCACGCAGATGTCCTAAAACTGAGTTTAATCTCTAATTGCGTCATGTTGATATGGCAATTAACAAAGTGTGATGTAATGTCATGCAACAGTAAACTCTTACTAGTAAACGCTTATGTACAGATTTATCCAGGGGGCCTACTTTTGTGATTGTAGGGTTAGCTAAGGACATGGGGTGGATGGAGGAGGGATACAGAGTTGCCTAACCTTTGGCTCTGTCTCGGTCTCTAGTCTGTAGGACACCAGTTATTGGGGAGGCGATAGTCATAATGGAGAAGGACGCAACACTAACTGCATTCAAATATGAACTGTTATTCTGAGGCAGATTCATGAATCTGATGAAACTATTTCAAAAAAATATAAATGGTTATATAATTTGCGGTAGAGTTGTGTCCTATCTTATTCACAGATTTGTTGACTGACTCAGTTTACTGAGAGGAATTGCCTCTCATAAAGGCAAGGCTCAGTTCATTAGTGCTATGCAACCGTTTCCATCTGTAGGATTGAAATACTATAATAAGTACTATAAATAAAGCTACCGTAGAATCTTAAAACTGTTCTTGCTGATTATGGACTTTTGTAAAAATGTATGGAAGATGTTTAACCTTGGCAGGGATAGATTACATTTTGGATAGTGAAAAAAAGTGAGAATTTAACCTTGAATTCATTCACAGAATTGTAATGTTTATATAGGATTAACTAGATGCTTTTGGTACATGAAGTACAATTGGTAGGACTTGCTTTAACTCTTAAAGTATTTTTGTGATAGAAGTTTAAAAGTTTAACTTTATTATTTAAAGCAAAGCAGTTACATACAGACTACTAAACGCAGCAAAAAAATAAACGTTCTCTCACTGTCAACTGTGTTTATTTTCAGCAAACTTAACATGTTATGTTCATACAAATATTTACACAAGATTCAACAACTGAGACATAAACTGAACAAGTTCCACAGACATGTGACTAACAGAAATGGAATAATGTGTCCCTGAACAAAGGGGGGGAGTCAAACTCTAAAGTAACAGTCAGTATCTGGTGTGGCCACCAGCTGCATTAAGTACTGCAGTGCATCTCCTTCTCATGGGCTGCACCAGATTTGCCAATTCTTGCTTTGAGATGTTACCCCACTCTTCCACCAAGGCACCTGCAAGTTCACAGACATTTCTGGGGGGAATAGCCCTAGCCCTCACCCTCCGATTGAACAGGTCCCAGACGTGCTCAATGGGATTGAGATCTGGGCTCTTCGCTGGCCATGGCAGAACACTGACATTCCTGTCTTGCAGGAAATCACGCACAGAACGAGCAGTATGGCTGGTGGCATTGTCATGCTGGAGGGTCCTGTCAGGATGAGCCTGCAGGAAGGGTACCACATGAGGGAGGAGGATGTCTTCTCTGTAACGCACAGCGTTGAGATTGCCAACAATGACGACAAGCTCAGTCCGATGATGCTGTGACATACCGCCCCAGACCATGACGGACCCTCCACCTCCAAATTGATCCCGCTCTAGAGGCCTCAGTTTAACGCTCATTCCTTCGACGATAAACGCAAATCCCATCACCCCTGGTGAGACAAAATCGAGACTCGTCAGTGAAGAGCACTTTTTGCCGGTCCTGTCTGGTCCAGCGACGGTAGGTTTGTGCCCATAAGCGGCGTTGTTGCCGGTGATGTCTGGTGAGGACCTGCCTTACAATAGGCCTACAAGCCCTCAGTCCAGCCTCTCTCAGCCTATTGTGGACAGTCTGAGCACTGATGGAGGGATTGTCACATCTGCAGTCCTCATGCCTCCTTGCAGCATGCATAAGGCACGTTCACGCAGATAAGCAGGGACCCTGGGCATCTTTCTTTTGGTGTTTTTCAGAGTCAGTAGAAAGACCTCTTTAGTGTTCTAAGTTTTCATAACTGTGACCTTAATTTTTTTTTTGCTGAGTTTATATCAACCATATTAATTTGGATTGTGGGGCATTTAGATCAGAAAATGTCTAAACTACAGTTGTTGCATGTGAAAACTAAAAGAATAAGTCAATCACATTTATTTATATAGCCCTTTTTACGTCAGCAGATTTCACATGGTGCTTATACAGAAACCCAGCCTAAAACCCTAAACAAGCAATTCAGATGTAGAAGAAAGGCAGGAACCTAGGAAGAAACCTAGTGAGGAACCAGGCTCTGAGGGGTGGCCAGTCCTCTTCTGGCTGTGCCGGGTGGGGATTATAAGAGTACATGGCCATTAAGGCCAGATTGTTCTTCAAGATGTTCAAGTGTTCATAGATGACCAGCAGGGTAAAATAAGAAAGACATAGGACAAAGCGATCTTCTGTCAGAAGATGGGAATAAAAAGCAGGATCATGTGGACAACACTCTTAGGAAAGCAAAGCAACTCTGAATCAATCATGCTGTGTGTTTCAGGTAAATAGATACATGATTTACATTAGTAAAACTTTCAGTGTGAATGATTTGAGTTGAATGATGATGTAATGATTAGAAAGTTGTAGGCTATTATTTGGGTAGAGAAATATGACAGCTCTAGTGATGATAGCTCTTTAAAAATATTTTAGGAATTATGTAGAATACAGTGCATTCAGAAAGTTTTCAGACCTCTTGACTTATTCTAAAATGGATTAAGTTGTTTTTCCCCCACATCAATCTACACACAATGACCCATACTGAAAAAGGAAAAACAGGTTTTCAAATGTTAAAAAAAAAATGGAAATGTCACATTTAGATACGTATTCAGACTTTTTACTTAGTACTTTGTTGAAGCACCTTTGGCAGCGATTGCAGGTATGATGCTACAAGCTTGGAACACCTGTATTTGGGGAGTTTCTCCAATTCTTCTTTTCAGATCCTCTCAAGCTCTGTCAGGTAGGATGGGGAGGGTCGCAGCACAGCTATTTTCAGGTGTCTCCAGAGATGTTTGAGCGGGTTCATGTCCGGGCTCTGGATGGGCCACTCAAGGACATTCAGAGACTTGTCCCGAAGCCACTCCTGTGTTGTCATGACTGTTTGCTTTGGATCGTTGTCCTGTTGTCCCCAGTCTGAGGTCCTGAGCGCTCTGGAGCAGGTTTTCATCAAGGATCTCTCTTTACTTTGCTCTTTTTATCTTTCCTTCGATCCTGACTAGTCTCCCAGTCCCTGCCGCTGAAAAACATCCCCACAGCATGATGCTGCCACCATCTGATGCCAGGTTTCCTCCAGGTGTGACGCTTGGCATTCAGGCCAAGGAGTTCAATCTTCATTTCATCAGACCAGAGAATCTTGATTCTCATAGTCTGAAAGTCCTTTAGGTGCCTTTTGGAAAACTCCAAGCAGGCTGTCATGTGTCTTTTACTGAGGAGTGGCTTCCGTCTTGCCACTCTACCATAAAGGCCTGATTTGGTGGAGTGCTGCAGATGGTTGTCCTTCTGGAAGGTTCTCCCATCTCCACAGAGGAACACTGGAGCACTGTCAGAGTGACCATCGGGTTCTTGGTTACCTCCCTGACCAAGGCCCTTCTCCCCCGATTGCTCAGTTTGGCAGCCAGCTCTAGGAAGAGTCTTGGTGGTTCCAAACTTCTTCCATTTAAGAATGATGGAGCCACTGTGTTATTGGAGACCTTCAATGATGCAGACATTTTTTGGGACACTTTCCCAGATGTATTCCTCGAAACAATCCTGTTTCGTGGGGCTCTACGGATGATTCCTTCAACCCCATGGCTTGGTTTTTGCTCTGACATGCAGTGTCAACTGTGGGACCTTATATAGACAGGTGTGTGCCTTTCCAAATCATGTCCAATCAATTGCATTTACCACAGATGGACTCCAATCAAGTTCTAGAAACATCTCAAGGCTTATCAATGGAAACAGGGTGCACCTGAGCTCAATTTTAAGTCTCTTAGCAAAGGGTCTGAATACTTATGTAAATAAGGTATGTTTTTTACATTGTACATTTGCAAAAATGTCAACCTGTTTTTGCTTTGTAATTATGGGATACTGTGTGTTGATTGATGAGAAAACATTTAATACATTTTAGAATAAGGCTATAAAGTAGCAACATTTGGAAAAAGTCAAGGGGTCTGAATACTTTCTGAATTTACTGTATGTAGACCTACTGATAGCTAGCTTTAGGCTAAAAGTACATTTCCTGAAGAAAATGTGGTGTGTGGTGCTAGCTTGTTTTAAAGTATGTATGGTTTTGAAATATGTTATAGTAGTGGTAGTGTCTGCAGTAGTAATGATCGTGACTGATTATTGTTGGGAAAAGTAGGTAGATGAAAAGATAGAATAGCCTGAACATATTGGTTTGGTGTGAGTTATTTTATATAAATGTAAGCAAATGTATATAGTTATAGTTGATAAATCTTTCAAAGAATTAGAAATTTGGATAGCCTGAACATGTGAAAGATGGTGGTAGTATCTGCAATAGTAATGGTGTTTTTTTATATTTGTACCTTTTATTTAACTAGGCAAGTCAGTTAAGAACAAATTCTTATTTACAATGACAGCCTACACCGTCCAAACCCTAACCCAGACGATGCTGGGCCAATTGTGCGCCGCCCTATGGGACTCCCAATCACGGACGGTTGTGATACAGCCGGAAATTAAACCAGGGTCTGTAGTGATGCCTCTTGGGTTTGTTTCTCTAGCTTGAACGGTTCAAGAGTTACCCAACAACAATAATTGTATTATATGCTAATGTATTCTCCTTCAAGTAGTTATATTTTATAGTGGAGATCAGAGCTAGACCAGAGGTAGTGAGAACCAGAGCTAGCTAGCTATGCCCAGGACCAGAGCTGGGGTCAGAGGAAGTGCAGACCAGACTGGTAGTTGTGGTCAGTAGGTCTGTAGTTGTGTCAGTAGTTGTGTTGCAGGATCTTTGGGCCCTACAGTATAGATATGGTCAGTACTTGTGGTCTACATGTGGTCAGTAGTTGTGTGGCTGTGGTCAGCAGCTGTGTGGTTCAGTTGTTTTGTGATCAGTGGTTGTGGTCAGTAGTTTTGGTCAGTAGTTTGGTAGCTGTATATTCAGGAGTCGTGTGGTTGTGGTCAGTAGTTTTGTGGTTGTGTTCATTAGTTGTGTGGTCAGTAGTATGTGGTTTTGTTCATTAGTTTAGGCCAGTAGTTGTGGGGTTGTGGTCAGTAGTTTTGGTCAGTGGTTTGGTAAGTTGTTGTGGGGTTGTGGTCAGTAGTTGTGTGGCTGTGGTCAGCAGTTGTGTGGTTCAGTTGTTTTGTGATCAGTGGTTGTGGTCAGTAGTTTTGTTCAGTAGTTTGGTAAGTAGCTGTATATTCAGTAGTCGTGTGGTTGTGGTCAGTAGTTTTGTGGTTGTGTTCATTAGTTGTGTGGTCAGTAGTATGTGGTTTTGTTCATTAGTTTAGGTCAGTAGTTGTGGGGTTGTGGTCAGTAGTTTTGGTCAGTGGTTTGGTAAGTTGTTGTGGGGTTGTGGCCAGTAGTTGTGATCAGTAGTTGTGTGGTTGTGGTTCAGTAATTGTGTGGTTGTGGTCATTAGTTTAGGTCAGTAGTTGTGGGGTTGTGGTCAGTAGTTGTGGTCAGTAGTTATGGCCAGTGGTTTGGTAAGTAGTCGTGTATTCAGTAGTTTTGTGGTTGTGGTCAGTAGCTGTGTGGTTCAGTAGTTGTGTGGTTAGGAGTTATAGTCTGTAGTTGTGTTGTGGTCAATAGTTTTGGGCATTAGTTGTGTGGTTGTGGGTAGTAGTTGTGGTAAGTAGGTGTGCGGTTGTGGTCAGTAGTTGTGTGATTGGTCTAGTTGTGTGGTTGTGGTCAATAGTTGTGTGGTCTGTAGATTTGGTCAGTAGCTGTGTGGTTGTGGTCAGTAGTTGTGGTCAGTAGTTGTGTGGTTATGGTCAGTCGTTGTGTTGTTATGGTCAGTCGTTGTGGTCAATAGTTGTGTGGTTATGGTCAGTAGTTGTGGTCAATAGTTGTGTGGTCTGTAGATTTGGTAAGTAGTTGTGGTGTTCTGTAGTTGTGTGGTTGTGGTCAGCAGTTGAGTCAGTAGTTGTTGTTGTGGTCCATAGTTGTGGTGTGTTGTGGTCAGTAGTTTTGTTCAGTAGTTTTGTTAAATAGTTGTGTGATTCATTAGTTCTGGTCAGTAGTTGTGTGGTTCTGTTCAGTAGTTATGGTCAGTGGTTGTGGTCAGTCGTTTTGTGGTTGTGGTCATTAGTTGTTTGGTTCAGTAGTTGTGTGGTCAGTGGTTGTGGCCAGTAGTTGTGTAGTCAGTAGTTGTGTGATTGTGGTGAGTCGTTTTGTGGTTGTGGTCATTAGTTGTGTGGTTCAGTAATTGTGTGGTCAGTAGTTCTGGTCAGTCGTTGTGTGGTTGTGGTCAGTAATTGTGTGGTTGTGGTTAGTAGTTGTGTGGTTGTAGTCATTCGTTTAGGTCAGTAGTTGTGTGGTTGTGGTTCAGTAGACGTGTGGTCAGTAGTTGTGTGGTTGTGGTCAGTAGTGTTGGTCAGTAGTTGTGTGATTGTGGTCAATAGTTGTGTGGTTCAGTAGTTGTGGTCTGTAGATTTGGTCAGTAGTTGTGTTATGGTCAGTATTTGTGTGGTAGTTATTTGGTGCAGTAGTTGTGTGGTCAGTGGTTGTGGTCAGTAGTTATTTGGTTCAGTAGTATGGTCTGTAGTTGTGTTGTGGTCAGTAGTTGTGGGCATTAGTTGTGGTAATTCGTTTTGTGGTTGTGGTCAGTAGTTATTTTCTGTGGTTGTGGTCTGTAGTTGTGGTCAGTAGTTGTGGCCAGTCGTTTTGTGGTTGTGGTCAGTCGTTTTGTGGTTTCAGGTCAGTCGTTTTGTGGTTGTGGTCAGTCATTGTGTGGTCAGTAGTTGTGGTATTAGTTGAGATCAGTGGTTGTGGGCATTAGTCGTGGTCAGGAGTTGTGATCAGTAGTTATGGTTATTAGTTGAGATCAGTGGTTGTGGGCATTGGTCGTGGTGTGTAGCTGTGTTGTTGTGGTATGTAGTGGTTGTGGTCAGTTGTGGTTGTGGGTAGTAGTTGGTTTCAGTCAGTAGTTTTGGTCAGTAGTTGTGTGGTCGTCGCCAGTAGTGGTCAGCAGCTGTGGTAAGTAGTTGTGTGGTTGTGGTCAATAGTTGTGTGGTTGTGGTCAGTAGTTGTGTGGTTGTGTTCAGTGTCTAAACTACAATTGTTGTGTTTGAAAACTGAAAGAAGTGCAATGAGAAGTGATCGGGTGAAATATCTAGAGTGAACTTGGCAATTGTTGTCCAAAGCAGTGCTAGGCAACAGTTGCCTTGGCTTAAGCCAGTATGAGAAACATGCGACAAACATGCGAACAAACATTTGTGCTTTGAAATTAAGTAAATACTGCACTCTGACCCACAAAACGTATTTGCTAGATTCATGATAGTGTTAGACAAAGCAAGGAAAGTGAAATTTAAAATGCTATGTATTGTTATTGGAATTTGCAGCTGTTGTTGGTAAGCAATGAATCTGCTAGCTTTTGACATTACTTACCGCATCTATAAAGAGAGAGAGCTGTAAACCCATCAACTGCATCTATAAAGAGAGAGAGCTGTAACCCATCAACCTATCTATTGATTGGTAGAAGCTATTCCTTATCCGCTTTCAGATTTGAATAGCAGGGAAGTAGACGAAGTCATACCCTCTAACTTGTTGTCTAAGTTGTTGGCCAAGTAGTCAAAATAGAGGATGCGTTTCAAAAATTACATTGTTGCATTTACAGTGAATGGAATGTTGGAAGTGATGATGTCACAATGGGGCCTTTAGAATTATGAGGAAATGCCATGAAAGTGGTTGGAGGACTTAACGTATAAAAGATATCAAGAAGTTGTAGGTAAGCACACTGGTCCTGACCAGTCTACTCATTTTAAAGTTTGAACGGCATTTCTAGCTTAAACGGTGTAAGAGGAGTAGCAACCTAAATGATAATAATAAAAAGTCAGAAGTATGACGAAGATTTAAAGTTGGGACTTTTGCTTTGCAAGTCCCACCTAAAAATACTTCACTCTTAAAATGTAAGTTCTAGAACTCTGGTTTTGAACTGCTGAATGTAAAACTGTTGTCTTTCCCCCGTCTGTGTTTCCCTCAGGTGTTCCAACACCGAGCTCAGAGATTCTGCGACACACCCTAAACATGCTGGTGCGAGAGAGGAAAATCTACCCAACACCTGAGGGCTACTTCATTGTCACTCCCCAGACCTACTTTATCACCCCCAACCTCATCCGATCCAACAGCAAGTGGTACCACCTGGACGACCGGCAGCAACAACAACAGCAGCAGCAGTGTACCTCCCCACAGTCGGGCACCATCACGCCCTCCACCCCGGGCTGCGTGAGGGAGAGGCCCAACCAGAAGAACCACGGGGACTCCTACAACACGTACCGCGATGATACGCCCATCCCTCAAGCCCCCACTTACCAGAGGAAGTCTCCCAAGGAGCCTCGGGGAGACCCCCCCTCCTACCCTCAGCCCCCTCTGGCTCCCGTTCAGATGCCGACGTCACAGTTGCAAGATCCTCTGACGGACAAGAGCAAGAGTAATGCCCCCTTCCCCTACAAGACCGACACACTGACCAAAAAAAAGGAGGGCAGTGGTGGCGGCAGCAGTGCCGAGAAGCAGTCAAAGAAGTTTGGGCTGAAGCTGTTCAGGATGAGCTTCAAGAAGGACAAGCTGAGGCAGCTGGCCACGTTCTCGGCCCAGTTCCCCCCCGAGGAATGGCCCCTCCGCGATGAAGACGCGCCTGCCATCACCATCCCCCGCACTGTGGAGATGGAGATCATCCGGCGGATCAACCCGGACCTGACGGTGGAGAATGTGGCGCGCCACACGGCCGTGATGAAGAGGCTGGAGGAGGAGCGTGCCCAGAGGAGAAAAGCAGGCAGCTCGGCTGAGCACAGTGCACGCAGCCGGAGGAGTCGTGGTCACCGTCGGGTGCTGCACGGCAAGTCCCGTTCACACAGCAAGACGCGCGCCTCCCGGGGCGACCCTTCCGAGAGTTCCAACCTGGACATGGCCATGATGGACAGGGATTATAGCCGCTTCTTCAGCCACTCGCTGGTGCGCTCCCCGCGTGAGGCCATGTACACCTTGGAGCGCAAAAGAAGTGGTGGGACTTACATAGTCCACAGCAACCCCAACATCACAGAGTCCCACTTCCCCATCACCCCGGAGTGGGACGTGTCCGGGGAGTTGGCGAAAAGGAGGACAGAGATGCCTTTCCCCGAGCCCTCGCGTGGGACGTCCAGCGGGAGAGTGCACCGAAGCCACAGTCACACTCAAGAAGGAAGGAAGTCGCGTGACGAGCTGCCCGACCAGGCTAAGGAAAGGTCCCGCTCTATGGATAACGCTTTGAGCCCTCTGGACGGAATGGGCCCCTCCTCTTTGGGGATGTCAGAGGACTATGAGCGGAGTCCAGACAAACGGAGTCGTTACTACACAGACGATGGAACTTTGCGGGCCTCCCAGAAGTCGTCCCACTACTCAAGGATCATGCTCTCGGCTGCTAAGTTCAATTCTGAAATGTGTGTGCCTGATGTGGGGAAGGGGAGCTTAGGGAAGGGGAGCTTAGGGAAGGGGAGCTTAGGGAAGGGGAGCTTAGGGAAGGGGAGCTTGGACGAGTCTAGGATCCGAAGCCCACTGGAAAGGAATAAGAGCAGAGACAGCTTGCCGGCCTACAGTGATCTGAAGGGACTCTCGCCCAAGTCCTCGGCGGACGACTACTTCCAGTGCAATACGTCAAACGAAACAATCCTTACCGCCCCTTCACCTCTGTCAAAAGCAGACCACGACACGTTAACCTCGTCTGAGGGAATCCGGAAGGGCACTCCAGTCGATCGCCACACCCCTCACCTTACCTCTCCCCTCACGATGGAATACAAAGAGGACTCTTTGGCAAAGGGGCAAAACGGCTCAAACCGATCAACACCAAGCCAGACCCCAGAGCCCATGACTAACGGACGTTTGACACAACACCAACACAACGTAGACCCTGGAGGGGGAGGCGGTGGTGGCGGGGTAGACAAGAGGAAGGAGATCTTCAGCAAGGACACTTTGTTCAAGCCTCCACACAACACATTGACTGCAGGCTACGTGGAGGGCACCTACACCAAGTCGGGCACCCTGCGAAAGACCCCACACATCAAATCAGCCGAGGTCCTTGACAATCTAGAGGCCCAGCAGCCTTCGAATTCAGCAGCTTCCCCCGCTTCCGCCCTGGTCCCCCAGGGCTCCGAGCCAGCGGTCCCGTCAGCCTCCGAGGCCGCCTTTGACTACTACAATGTGTCGGATGATGACGAGGAGGTGGTGGCGGAGGACACCTCGCGGAAGGAGTTAGTGGTGGCAGAGGGCAAATGTCACGGGGAGGGTGGGGGTGGAGTTGGAACCATGCAGTGGCTTCTGGAGCGGGAGAAGGAGCATGATCTGCAGCGCAAGTTTGAGACTAACCTCACGCTGCTCAGCCCCAAGGAGACAGAAAACAGTAGCAGCCAGAAGTCAGCGCATTCAGCACGTCTGGATAGCATGGACAGCAGCAGCGTGACTGTAGACAGTGGATTCAACTCCCCAAGGTAAGCTGAACCTAGTCTGTCCACTACAGCAACCAGAGGGTTATGACCAAAGAATACACATAGGAAGTGGATATCATCACAATCTGTAAAATGTAAACACAACTGGAGACAACTTTTGGAGGTATGTTTTGTACACTCCACTACGTATTTATTTGCACAGTGACACTAAATATTTTAATTTGGCTCTTTACACCAGCATTTTGGATTTGGGATCAAATATTTTATATGTAGCAACAGTACAAAATGTCACCTATTATTTGAGGGTATTTTCATGCCTGTTTTACTGTTTAGATAATGAATGCACTTTATATATCTAGTCCATTCATTTGAAGGTGTCATTTGGACAAATTAATTTATATTCAATTTAGTCAAAAGTTTAGTATTTGGTCCCATATTCCGAGCATGCAATAACTACATTAAGCTTGCAACTCTACAAACGTATTCGATGCATTTGCAGTTTGTTGATCTCAAATCCAAAATGCTGGAGGATAGAGACAAATTACGTTTTAGCATCACCGTCCAAATAAATATGTATGTTTTTGGCACAACATTGTTACGGTATCTTACAAAAAAAGATGTATTTAACCTTTAAGGCAAGTCAGTTAAGAACAAATTATTATTTACAATGATGGCCTATCTAGCAAAACAGTGTAGGAGCAGTTGCTAACTAACTGTAAAGAACTTAAGGTAGTTAGCTAACTATCTTCGCTACTTGTGGGGAAAAACATTTCACTAACTTACAGTTAGCCAGGTAGGGTACCACTACCACTGGCTCCACTAAGGTTTTATTTTGATGTTTGTGATGTGTCCGCTTTCCAAGCGTATTAGCATTAGTAGAACAGACATTCCCATTCCAAGCAATGTACACAGTAGTAGCATGCCAGAGGCTTGGCCATCCTGTCCATCATGTTCCCACACACACTTGCTTAGAGCAGCTGTCTTTAGAATGGTATTAAAGTGATACTTCGAGATTTTGCCAATGAGGTCCTTTATCTACTTCCCTGGAGTCAGATGAACTCGTGGATACCATGTTTATGTTTGTAAGTCCAGTATGAAGTAAGCTAACTAGCGTTAGCACAATGACTGGAGGTCTATAGGTATCTCGCTAGCACACAGAGACATGTAAAAATTAAGATTTTCTTTGTCACTGGCCTACACACAATACACCATAATGTCAAAGTGGAATTGTTTTTCGACATTTTTACAAATTAGTTAAAAAAAATAAAAGCTGAAATGTCTGAAGCTGAAGTATTCAACCCCTTTGGTATGGCAAGTCAAAATAAGTTCAGGAGTAAAAATTTGCTTAAGTCACAAAATAAGTTATGATTTTTGAATGACTACCTCATCTAAAGTATGTACCCCACACATACAATTATCTGTAAGGTCCCTGAATTTCTAACACAGATTCAACCAGAAAGACCATGGAGGTCTGCCAATGCCTCGCAAAGGGCACGCAAAGATGGGAAAAAAAAATAAGACATTGAATATCCCTTACACTTTGGATGGTTTATCAATACACCCAGTCACTACAAAGATACAGGTGACCTTCCAAACTCAGTTGCTGGAGAGGAAGGAAACCGCTCAGGTATTTCATCATGAGGCCAATGGTGACTTTAAAACAGTTAGAGTTTAATGGCTGTGATAGGAGAAACTGATGATGGAACAACAATATTGTAGTTAGTCCACAATACTAACCTAATTGACAGAGTCAAAAGAAGGAAGCCTGTACAGAATAAAAAATATTCCAATATATGCATCCGCTGTTTGCAATAAGGTACTCATGTTATATTGCAAACAATGTGGCAAAGCAATTAAATGTTTGCCCTGAATACAAAGTGTTATGTTTGGGGAAAATCCAACACAACACATTACTGAGTACCACTCTCCATATTTTCAAGCATAGTGGTGGCATCATGTTATGGGTATGCTTGTAATTGTTAAGGACTGGGGGAGTTTTTCAGGATAAAAAAGAATGGAATGCCACTAATCACATTCAAAATCCTAGAGGAAATCCTGGCTCAGTCTGCTTTCCACCAGACACTGGGAGATTAATTCACCTTTCAGCAGGACAATAACCTAAAATACAAGGCCAAATTTACACTGGAGTTTCTTACTTAGAAGACAGTGAATGTTCCTGAGTGGCCGAGTTACAGTTTTGACTAAGATCTGCTTGAGAATCTATGGCAAGACCTAAAAATGGTTGAATAGTAATGATCAATTTGACAGAGCCTGAAGAATTTTGAAAGTAGTAGTGGCCAAATGTTGCGCAATCCAGGTATTCGAAGCTCGTAGAGACTAACCCAGAATGACTCACAACTGTAATTGCTGCCAAAGGTGATTCTAACATGTATGTTACTGTTTTATCTTTCATGAATCTTTTACAAATGTCACAACATTTTAGTAGACTAGGATGTGGCATGTGTCTGTGCACTTTTCCTCCGCTGCACTCTATAAATGGGAAACACTTACAGTTGAAGTCGGAAATTTACATACACCTTAGCCAAATACATTTCAATTAAGTTTTTCACAATTCCTGACATTTAATCCAAGTAAAAATTCCCTGTTTTAGGTCAGTTAGGATCACCACTTTATTTTAAGAATGTGAAATGTCAGAACAATAATAGAGTGAATGATTTATTTCAACTTTTATTTCTTTCATAACATTCCCAGTCGGTCAGAAGTTTACATACACTCAATTAGTATTTGGTAGCATTACCTTTAAATTGTTTAACTTGGGTCGTTTAAGGTAGCCTTCCACAAGCTTCCCACCATAAGTTGGGTGAATTTTGGCCCATTCCTCCTGACACAGCTGGTGTAACTGAGTCAGGTTTGTAGGCCTCCTTGCTCGCACACGCTTTTGCAGTTCTGCCCACAAATGTTCTATGGGATTGAGGTCAGGAATTTGTGATGGCCACTCCAATACCTTGACTTTGTTGTCCTTAAGCCATTTTGCCATAACTTTGGAAGTATGCTTGGGGTGATTGTCCATTTGGAAGACCCATTTCGACCAAGCTTTAACTTCCTGACTGATGTCCTCATAAATTCCCCTCCTCATGATGCCATCTATTTTGTGAAGTGCACCAGTCCCTCCTGCAGCAAAGCACCCCCGCAACATGATGCTGCCACCCCTGTGCTTCACAGTTGGGATGGTGTTCTTTGGCTTGCAAGCCTCCCCCTTTTCCCTCCAAACATAACGATGGTCATTATGGCCAAACAGTTCTATTTTTGTTTCATCAGACCAGAGGACATTTCCTAAAAAAGTACGAACTTTGTCCCCATGTGCAGTTGCAAACCGTAGTCTGGCTTTTTTTATGGGGGTTTTGGAGCAGTGGCATCTTCCTTGCTGAGCGGCCTGTCAGGTTATGTCGATATAGAACTTGTTTACTGTGGATATAGATACTTTTGCACCTGTTTCCTCCAGCATCTTCACAAGGTCCTTTGCTGTTGTTCTGGTATTGATTTGCACTTTTCACACAAGTACGTTCATCTCTAGGAAACAGAACGCGTCTCCTTCCTGAGCGTTATGACGGCTGCGTGGTCCCATGTTGGTTGTACGTGCATACTATTGATTGTACAGATGAACGTGGTACCTTCAGGTGTTTGGGAATTGATCCCAAGGATGAACCAGACTTGTGGAGGTCTACACGTTTTTGTCTGATATCTTTTGATTTCCCATGATGTCAAGCAAAGAGGCACTGATTTTGAAGGTAGGCCTTGAAATACATCCACAGGTACACCTCCAATTGGCTCAAATGATGTCAATTAGCCCATCAGAAGCTTCTACAGTCATGACATAATTTTCTGGAATTTTCCAAGCTGTTTAAAGGCACAGTGAACTTAGTGTATGTGAACTTCAGACCCACTGGAATTGTGATACAGTGAATTATAAGTGAAATAATATGTAAACAATTGTTGGAAAAATGACTTGTGTCATGCACAAAGTAGATGTCCTAACCAACTTGCCAAAACTATAGTTTGTTAACAAGAAATTTGTGAAGTGGTTGAAAAATGTGTTTTAATGAATCCAACCTAAGTGTATGTAAACTTCCGACTTCAACTGTAACCAGCACAATTTGGGAGCGTATCAGGTTGTAATTTCTGTTGACATAAACTGTTGACTCATCATACTTGCGTGTGTCCTGACTTATACTCATGTGTGCAACTTTTTGACAACACTTTCTGTAGTACAGCAATAACATAGTTTCTACAACACGCTTAAACTTTCGGTCCAGTAGAAGATTCAATCAGTGCCATTAAGGAGAACAATTGGGGATGCTGCAAATGTTTAGTGATGATATGATACAGCGCATTGGCTGGCTTGTGGGTCTCTGTGGGTCTGGGAGGAGGTGTGTGTGTGTGTGTGTGTGGGTCTGGGAGGAGAAGTGTGTGGCAATGCACTGCCTTTGGGGCACAGCATGTTGGCTGTGCATCATTCACGGCAAAATGAATTAACTACCCAAATCATTGCCCAGGCCAGATAGAAATGTGTCACAGGCCGGATCCGGCCCGTGGGCCTTGTGTTTGACACATGGGGTTTGGTTTAGCCAAATTACAATTTTACACATTACCTTTAAAGAAGTCTTTGGACAAGGAGAGACTGCAATCCATGCTTTGGTTTATTTAAACTAGCCTTTGTACCCAAACAGTAAGATTATTCTAACCAAAACACAATGTCCCCAAGTTAGTACGGTGTAAATTGCATGCCCAAATCCTCCCAAAGTAACTTTCAACTAAGTCATAGAGCTACACAATCCAATTTTTGGTTAGAAAATGAAAAGCTGTTGGTGGCAGTGGCTAGTTTGCTTCCCACTTATTGCAAGTTTCCGTTGTCCCCATCCTCTAATTCTCTTTCTCTCCTCTCCTTCTCTTTACTGCACGGACGTGTCTCCCTCTTACTGTCGTGGCAGGACACGTGAAAGCCTGGCTTCCAACACGTCGAGCATCATGGAGAGCAATAGACGACAGAATCCAGCATTGAGTCCGGGCCACATGGGCACCACCAGCAACGGTCCGCCTTTCAGCTTTCGCGCCATTCCTGAACCCCCCCGTACCGCACAGCCTGAGAAACTTCAGAAGTCTTCAACCTGCCTGGCGTCCATCACCAGCGTCTGACCTGATATACAGACAGACAGACATCAAGGCCTGAGATGGAGGAGGTGGATTATTAAGGTTATGGTAGGGACCGTTGGGGGTAATGGGCGGGGGGTTGGAGAAGGCAGAAGTTGGGTCACGTTGTGCCCCCACTTTCTCCTCACCCATCCACACACACATGTCCACCCTCCCTCACCCAACCCCCAGAAAATCCAACTACTACTGGGACTGTTAACCACACAGGCATGGCTTCCAGAGACTGTTCCCACAGCTTCAAAAACTTCACTGCAAAAAACAAACAACCACAAAATAACAAAACTATCCTGACCAGATTAATTTTGTCTCCCATTGCAAGAGAGCCGATCAGGAATGATCTTGATTTGGATTATATCAACTTTGATTTTTTGGGGGGATGGATTTCCAGATTCCTCAATGTTGGTATTAGAGAAATGTTGATACATTTAGGATTGGAGTCACATTTGGGAAAATCTATACTTTTACATGTTATTTCCAATCCATGTCCAATGAAATGTTTTCTATCAAGAATTAGAAATAATTTATCAGGAGAATTATCTTATTTGTATGTTGATGCACAGTATTAAAAATAATGAAGAAAGAGATAAGAGATGAGAAGGTGGAAAGGCAAAATGTCAGAGGTTCCGATTTGTGTAGCGCAAAGCAAAATAGGCTATTGTAGTTCTATCCATACAGTATAATTTATTCATAAGTACAATAATGTATACTCAAATCTTTTTTTTATATTTAAATGACCAAAATGAAATCGTTAAAACGAATAATGACAATTTAGTAAGGGAAAACAGTTGTTTTACATTGTTAGTTGAATTATTAAGTTTCCATCCTGAAGCACTAATGTGCCTTTTCTGTGGTATTTATGACTAAATTAAAAAAAAAAAAAAAATCTTTATCCAACATATAATCTCAGGTCATAAGAATTTATTTTCTTGAACACACGCACACACACTCTGTCTGTAATCTTGTTTGAGGTGTGTGAGGAGTTGGCCTCGCTGATTAGTGGCTTGCTGAGTGTTGTAATTGGTTTGACAGGACTTTACTTTTATGTTTGTTTCAGATGTGTTTGCCTTTTCACAACATGTTTGCCAGAGTGTGCATAGATAGACCATAAAATAAATGGTTGCAGTGGGTGTAAATTGTAACAATATATCCTAGGGGTATAGGACAGACAAACACCTTATTTCCCTTAACATGTTTATCACTATCATTGCCAGAGCCATCAAGGCATTTATACAACTTATGTCTGCAGTGTTTCCCTGAAATGAAGTGTTTTATGAAATTGACCAGCTCCTAAATTGTCTTGCAAATTGCAAAATCTCTCCAAATATTAGAGCATGCGGACTAGTGATGGCTACCTTGCAAGACAATAGTGAAGAGTTATTGCAGTCTTGCCTCTTTATTCACAATATTGTTTGTATCACAATACTGTAAGTATCGTGTATTGGAAATTTCTTTTTCTTGTACAGGTGCTAAGATTTCTATATGAAACGCTCTATTCAATCCGTAACGCTGAAGATCTGCTTTATAGCGCGATTGACAATTAAAGGCAATGGTTTGAAAGGACTTTACTTTATTGTAAATTGTCCTGAAACAAGTCCATGCATCAAAGCTACATTAGGGGTTAAGTTAATGACCTCCCACATGCAGTATTGCAATGTGCATTATTGAAGGAATTGATATATTTATGATGCCCATAAAACACAGTAAGTTTATCAATCTTGCATGATAGTGATCAATTAATGAATTATACATCCAATTGTACAATTGTATTCACTTTTACTTTGAAACTCTTTTTTTGAAGTTATCAACAGTCTCCTCCCGGTGGGCAAAAATGTTGGTTGAAATGTGATTAAAGTTATGTCATATAACCTGACTACAACCAGTTAAAGATACCTTTTTCATAACAACATCAAGATGCCTGGGAAAGACTGCATAACCTGAATACAACGAGGTAAAGGCGTCTTTTTATGGTAGTTAAAACAAATATAAAAACAATATTTTACAGTCATTAGCTAATGACCTAACAAAATATGACCATGACATCACAAAATGTGAACCTGACGGCACTACAACCAGTTTTGCCCGCTGGGATGATTGTAAGGCAAGAAGATTCCATCTTTGTCATGACACAAACAGTGGTGTTCATTATAAAACAAGTGACATATCAACATGCTCATGAATGTCATATATCAATCACAAAGGCTATGTCAATCACTAATCAATGTCTGGTAACTATAGGCCAATGGATGATCAGGAGCACACTTGATAAAAGATTCTATGAAATCCTAGATTATTATCAAGTTAGTAACACTGAGACGGAGTGGAGACAAAGGGAAAGATTAAATAATGGATAATGTAGATTAATCAATATAAGCATAGATTTTGTTCGCAGCCTCCATACAAAACTAGCTTGCTATTCAAGCCAGTTGCTGAGGCCGTAGTTAGTTAGTTTTGTTTTCCTAACGTGTCTTTAGCATGATGTCTGCTATCAGAGATGGTGCGGGAATAATTTTTGGACGTTTGGTAGCCTATTTGATTGACAGGAGTCTTCCTTAGTCTATACTCATTTGTTGATAGTCTTGCTCACCAAAGGCAGGATGCAACATTTAGAAAGTTATAGATAATGAGGGTTGTTTGTAAAAGTTGTTTCTAACTGCTTACAGATAAATGTTGTGACGGGAGCAACAATCATCAGAAAATCCACAGTGTTTAAACGTTACCGACATAGTTTAGGATGATTAGCCCTGAAGGTCTAGTGGGCATCTTATCTAACTAAAACATTAAGTTGTAACTGCTGGTAACTTGTTTAAAGATATTTATTTCATGGCTTATAAGCTATACTAGCCAAAGTTCATGAGAGAATTATACTGTATGTCCTTTTATTTAAATTATTTTTAAAGACGGGAATGCAATGCCACATTTAAAGTGAGACATTTAGCAATGAAAATAAATTTACAATAGCCGATACTAGAGAACATCTACAAGTGATACTTTTGGATTGTTGAAAATCTTTGAAGTCAGTAAGAACCAGATCTGGGTTCAAATACCATTTGAAATCTCTCAAATACTTTGAGGTTTTGCATTAGCCTGCCTGGTGTGACAGGAGGGTGCCGTTTGCACTTTTGGGACTTTTGCAACAGGCAAACTCAATCAAGCACAACTAAGGTATTTGAAATGATTTTTAACCTATGTTTGAGGAACCTGGACCTCATGATTATTGGGTTATTTCTTTCAGTGAATGTGTGCCTCGAGTGATTTGACTATAGCCGATTGACAAAGGTTCCGGGAAATGATACTATACTCCATTTTGGAGTAAGCAATGTTTTTGGCCAAGGCATATTAGAGAGCTACAGTCATGGCCAAAAGTTTTGAGAATGACACAAATATTAATTTCCACAAAGTTTGCTGCTTCAATGTCTTTAGATATTTTTGTCAGATGTTACTATGGAATACTGAAGTATAATTACAAGCATTTCATAAGTGTCAAAGGCTTTTATTGACAATTACATGAAGTTGATGCAAAGAGTCAATATTTGCAATGTTGACCCTTCTTTTTCAAGACCTCTGCAATCCGCCCTGGCATGCTGTCAATTAACTTCTGGGCCACATCCTGACTGATGGCAGCCCATTCTTGCATAATCAATGCTTGGAGTTTGTCAGAATTTGTGGGTTTTTGTTTGTCCACCCGCCTCTTGAGGATTGACCACAAGTTCTCAATGGGATTAAGGTCTGGGGAGTTTCCTGGCCATGGACCCAAAATATCGATGTTTTGTTCCCCGAGCCACTTAGTTGGCACGTTTGCCTTATTCCATCATGCTGGAAAAGGCATTGTTCATCACCAAACTGTTCCTTGGATGGTTGGGAGAAGTTGCTCTCGGAGAGTGTTGTTACCATTCTTTATTCATGGCTGTGTTCTTAGGCAAAATTGTGAGTGAGCCCACTCCCTTGGCTGAGAAGCAACCCCACAGATGAATGGTCTCAGGATGCTTTACTGTTGGCATGACACAGGACTGATGGTAGCGCTCACCTTGTCTTCTCCGGACAAGATTTTTCTCGGATGCCCTAAACAATCGGAAAGGGGATTCATCAGAGAAAATGACTTTACCCCAGTCCTCAGCAGTCCAATCCCTGTACCTTTTTCAGAATATCAGTCTGTCCCTGTAGTTTTTCCTGGAGAGAAGTGGCTTCTTTGCTGCCCTTCTTGACACCAGGCCATCCTCCAAAAGTCTTTGCCTCACTGTGCGTGCAGATGCACTCACACCTGCCTGCTGCCATTCCTGAGCAAGCCCTGTACTGGTGGTGCCCCGATCCCGCAGCTGAATCAACTTTAGGAGATGTTCCTGGCGCTTGCTGGACTTTCTTGGGCGCCCTGAAGCCTTCTTCACAACAAATGAACCGCTCTCCTTGAAGTTCTTGATGATCCGATAAATGGTTGATTTAGGTGCAATCTTACTGGCAGCAATATCCTTGCCGGTGAAGCCCTTTTTGTGCAAAGCAATGATGACGGCATGTGTTTCCTTGCAGGTAACCATGATTGAGAGAGGCAGAACAATGATTCCAAGCACCACCCTCCTTTTGAAGCTTCCAGTCTGTTATTTGAACTGAATCAGCATGACAGATTGATCTCCAGCCTTGTCCTCGTCAACACTCACACCTGTTTAACAAGAGAATCACTGACATGATGTCAGCTGGTCCTTTTGTGGCAGGGCTGTAATGCAGTGGAAATGTTTTTTGGGATTCAGTTAATTTGCATGGCAAAGAGGGACTTTGCAATTCATCTGATCACTCTTCATAACATTCTGGAGTATATGCAAATTGCCATCATACAGGCAGCAGACATTGTGAAAATTAATATTTGTGTCATTCTCAAAACTTTTGGCTACGACTGTATGCTGTACGTCTGGCAAGCGAATCTTATAAAGTATCTGCTAAAGGAAAGTTATGGGAGAAAGAGGATGACTGGATCCAGATTCCCACATTATTTTCATGTTGTAAGGAAAGGCTTAAGTTAAATTTAAACCACGTAGCACTTTAAAGCACATTTAAAGGCAACCCTCCTGGGAAATGTATAATATTGACTGACAACAACTCATTAGTGACGCATTACCAAATAGTTCACTGACGGCGCCGTGGGATTCATATAAAAAGTTAATTGTAATGAACCTTTACTTACTCAACATTAGAGTTGAAGGTAGTAAGAGGGACAAAGGAGTTAGGTTACATGATAGGCTTGTTACATGAGAGCTCATTTACATGAGTAAGTTGGGAAATCAAATGCATTTAATTACACTGAAACCACTTACAACAGTAATTTTTTCATAGTTAGTGGACCATTTGTTAATCCAGCTATAATGTAGCTACTACATTATTATGGTCAAACATTCTTCTGAGTGTGACCTAATCCTTCATCAGTGATAAATAAACAAGTTTAGTGCTCCTCTGCTTTACCGTCTCCATTTGTAGACCCGGACTTTTGTGCACTGTCACTAAACTATAACGTTTTAGTAGACAAAATAGGAAAGCAACACTTCCTCCACTGAAAACATTATATGGAAATGATATTGTTAACATCAACTACTTATTTTACTGTACAGACTAAACATCCTACAACTGACTACATTTTTGTGTTGTTTTTACCCTTGCATTGAAGTAAGCTGCCTTAATAAAAACACCCTTGTGAATAATTGGCACAAACATTATACAACTGCAGAAGACATGGCAGTATGTATCTATGTGCATATTGGGTAGTGTGATGATGAAGATTATATTGGGACAGAGGAATTCTGCTTTCAGACATTGCAGTGCGGGTCATCATCTACTGCACTTCTACTGTGATGTTTGTTTATTTGTTTATGAGGACACACAAGGTACAGGTTTTAATCTCCTCGCCAATGTTTCAGTACAAAGTAATGGACTTGTATCGAGTGACCCTATATAACGACATCAATATCGAACTTTGTAAAATACATTTCAATAAAACCTCCCACTACCGCGTATGGATTATTCATTCTCCGATCCAAAGTTATGCTTGCATTCAGTGCTTTGAATGCATTTTAGGGGCATATTCCCCACTGTTTCAACTGTGCAGCTATTGCTGCTCGAATTACAATAAAGAACAGGTGGGGTCCTTTGTCCAATGATTGGATAATGCTTGAAAAGTGTGTTAGTGCAGCCTGCTCTCATAGACTAGACGTAACATAGTAAACGGTAAATCCGAGACACTCAAATTTAGTATGAGAAACAGTATGTTACGTTTGGTAGGGTTACATAAGACAGAAGGTTACTTAAGGCAAAAATGAAAGGAGCGTGGTTGGCTGGGGTGCGAATGTCTAACAACCCAAAGGTTGAGTGTTCGAATCTCATAATTGACAATTTTAGCTAATTAGCAATTTTGCAACTACTTTCTAGCTACTTTTAAATTACTTACATTAAACGGCTAAGGTTAGGGAAGGGTTAGCTAACATGTTAACTCCTAACCTTAACTGTTTAACCTAACTCCTAACCCCTAGCCTAGCTAACGTTAGCTAGGTAGCTAACGTTAAATAGGTGGCTAACATTAGCCACAACAAATTGGAATTCATAACATATTGTCCAAATTGCAATTCGTAACATATCATACAAATTGTTATTCGTAACATATCATACGGAATGGATGATGGACATCCACAAATATACCATACAAAACGTAACATGTCATTCTAAATATGAAATGCTCTGAGACCAGGTTTGTTGGTGGATAAAGCTGACATCTCCAACCTATGCAATTTATATAAGAAGCAACTCATGAAGTGGCATTCCTGATGGTTGACATAGCTTTATTGGGATGACATGGTATTTGTGTTGTTATGACCAGGGATGGGGTGAGTAATTGATTAATTAATTTTGAACTTGAAGATCTTGTCCCTGTCGTTGACTTCCATAGTTTTTTGGTTAGCAGCAGCTAGTTAAAGAGATTGAACAGGATCTTAAAGATGCTGTATAAATGTTTTGTGTAATTTCAGTATGTAGTTTTGAAAGTAGAGTTCACGAGTGTAAGAGGGTCCACGAAAGGTGGGGACAATTATGTACAATGTTATCCACTTTGTATGATATGTTAAATCCTGCAACAACATGTTTTTATTACCAATTTTTAAGTGCTTAAATACATTTTACAGGATCTTAAGCACTTACAAATTCATAACATATTGTATGAATTGGAATTTGTAACATATCATATGAATTGCAGTATTGTTTTTACAGCCCATACACTACTAACCATAAAAAAAGCACCAGACCATTATTCCTCCTCCACCAAACTTTACAGTTGGCACTACACATTGGGACAGGTAGCGGTTCCTGGCATCCACCAAACCCAGATTCGTCCGTCGGACTGCCAGATGGGGAGGCGTGATTAATCACTACAGAGACTGCTCCAGAATCCAATGGCGGCGAGCTTTACACCACTCCAGCTGATGCTTGGCATTGCACATGGTGATCTTAGGCTTGTGTGCGGCTGCTCAGTCATGGAAACCAATTTTATGAAGCTCCCGATGAACAGTTATTGTGCTAACGTTGCTTCCAGAGGTAGTTTGGAACTCGGTAGTGAGTGTTGCAACTCACTACCGCTTCAGCACTCGTGATCCCATTCTGTGAACTTGTGTGGCCTACCACCTCACGGCTGAGCCTTTGTTGCTCCTAAATCTTTCCACTTCACAATGACAGCAATTACAGTTGACAGGGGCAGCTCTAGCAGGGCAGAAATTTGACGAACTGACTTGTTGGAAAGGTGGCATTCATTGACAGTGCAATGTTGAAAGTCAATGAGCTTTTCAGTAAGGCCATTACTGACAATGTTTGACTATGGAGATTGAATGGCTGTGTGCTCGATTTTATACACCTGTTAGCAACGGGTGTGGCTGAAATAGCCAAATCCACTAATTTGAAGGGGTGTCCACATACTTTTATATATATAGTGTATGTTAAGAATTCCCATTCATAGAATATGTTACAAAAAATAGAGGCAAGTCCTAGAATAGTACAGATATGAAGTGAAGATGTTTAACCTATTAGTGTTGCATTTAGGTCCAACAATGTACTTTCCTAGAAGGCCTATTGATGCTTCTTGTAATCTACACCTCGATTAGGCTTATAGAAATCCTTATTATTTTGATAAATTATTTTCAATTTGAGCTTCTTTATTTCTATATTGCCTACAGTTTCTCGTTCTGAACTTCTAATGCGCGTGGGGCGGGTGTGGCTTTGTTATAATGATCACAAGAGCAGCTGCTCAACGATTTGACAGCTCCAACACAGTTCCACTTCTGACTCCGCCAAAACATCAGCTGTGCGGGTGTCGGCTATCGTCGGTTAACGCTTGCGCTTGATCTGTTTGAATCTAAGCCTAATTAAAATGTTTACCTGGCCACTGTTTCCAAACAAAACCAAAGCATGAATTGCTGTCATACCTTGTCCATAGACTGCTGCCAGTGTAAGGAAACCAATATGTAATTTGGGTGCATTATGCTTTAACAAGTCACAGAACATATTCTGACTGTCTCAGTTTCACGGGCAACTAACCACAGTAAGTTCAGTGATTGTACTGAATATCAACTGGCACCATATTTGCTCAAAGGTGTTCACTTTGTAGCCGGAGCAAGTTGTAGGATTTTTTTCGTCATCATTTTGAAGGGAAAGGTCACTTTGAAAAAAAAACCACACAAAAAATGTGTACTTTTTTTCACACAAAGAAAATTATTTAAATTAATTTAGGAATTGCCGCATTTCACATATCCAGGTGCTATATGCTGTCCTCCTGTGCATTTTATTAGACGAGTGGCTCTTGTACACAATCATGAGAATAGACTGTAAGGATGTTCACAATCTTTTTTATTTTTCTCTGAAGTGTGACATATTTTCGTCGCTTATCTCTCTTGTTAGCTCCAATGCACCAGACTCATACACATACATGCACTTACCTAGCTACCTCCACCACCTCTGTGACAGCAGAGCAAAGCAGTGTCAACATCTAGGTGCTGTGTCTGTGGTACACAGTCATATATAAATATCTATTAAAATATATCAGCCCCTACAAAGTTGACTAGTCAAATTCAAAATCAGTTCCCCTCAATTGCTGCAATTACCAGCACTTGATTTTAGGTGTTTGCAACAATATATCATTTTTAAGACAGCATGACTATTCATCTAAGATGTTACTTGGAAACTTGGGCAGAATCAAACCTAGGGCTGTGGGAGACTTTCACTGCACATTTTTTTTTAATGTTTCATAAAATATACTTTCATGTGATGCAGTAATGGCATCACTTTCTTGCAGCGCAGGTTTGTTGTAATTCCAGCCCTAGGGTAGTTTGATGTGAAACTAAATGGTCACACAGAATTTGGACGGAATGCTGAAATATACAGATTGGTTAAGTAACCTTAGATTCCAGGCTTCCTCACCTAATGAACGAGACTTGGGAAGTATGGTAATGTGAGACTAGCCCACAGTCTACTAGGTAAAAATATGTTGAGTAAGTTTTCCATCAAACTGACATTGAACATCAACAGATTTTTTGGTTGAATTCACAGAAAGTGGGCAACGTACACAGTTTGTCTAATTTCAACCAGATTTCAACCACAAATCAACAATAGAATTTCAAAGGTTAGATAGTTTCTCAATTCAATATCCACAAAAATTTGATGTTGATTTGAGATTGTCAGGTTTTTGCCCAGAGGGGGAAAAAATAGTGTTGAAAGCCCATGAAATAAAATGAACATTTGGGATTTTAGAGCCGCATCAAACATTCCTAAATTATGACAGTACTGAACCATACTGTAAATGAGCGAAATTAGGGATTTTTTTCGTAATGTCTACAATATTAGAAAAAAGTTCCTATTTATGTAAAAATGTTGTTTAAGTGTTGGTTATAGGTTTTGGTTATAGGTTTTAAATGTGGCTGTTGTTTTTAAAACACTATAAACATGGCCATCAGATTTGCACATTTTCTTGATATCTGCCTATACACAAAATGAATGTTAAGATCTGCCAACTTTTTGAAGAGTAAAGCAAGATATACAGTGGGTGTTGCAAGATCTTTCACATGTAAAACAATTATATTTGACATCTTTCATTTGGCAAATTATTACACTTTAAATGACCACCCTTTAAATCACTTGTTTAGTGAGGTTTGGACTTGACAGGTGTGCTGCACACTCTTAAAAAATAGCTTGTAGAAACTTTAGGTGTTTATGTGCTGGCTCTAAATAAATAAAAATACTAAGCATATAACTTTGATATCCTGTGTGCTTTTCTCTGTGGATATATTTTTACATTGACTCTTTTGGAATTAGCACTGCAAACATCTACTTGGAACAATTTTTTTAAATCTTGGCTGGAAGGACTTTTGTTTGAACTTGACAGGCTGTTGACCAGAGGGGAGGTCAAATTGGGTAAAGTATTTATCAAGGGTTTCATGGTGTTTAGTTTTAATTAATGTTACACATTCACAGCTAAAACCTGAATTGCAGGTTTTGGATGAAATAATTATACTAGTGATGGAGTTTAATGATGGAGTTATGATAAACTTTTTTTGCTTTGCAATTCACAGAAAGGTTTGTGTCCTATAATTCACCCGGGGCGTGTGAAATCATAAAATTGATATAATATTTTTTTCCCTCATCAATCTACACACAATACCCCATAATGACAAAGCAAAAACAGTTGTAATTTTTTTTGCACATTTATAAAAGAAGAACATTTAATAAAAAAATTCCATAAGTATTCAAAACTTTTACTCAGTACTTTGTTGAAGCACCTTTGGCAGCGATTACAGCCTCAAGTCTTCTTGGGAATGACACTACAAGCTTGGCACACCTGTATTTGGGGAGTCTCATGTCTGTCAGGTTGGTTGAGGATCATCGCTGCACAGCTATTTTCAGGTCTCTCTAGAGATGTTCGATCTGGTTCAAGTCCGGGCTCTGGCTGGGCCAATCAAGGACATTCAGAAACTTGTCCCAAAGCCACTCCTGTGTTGTTTTGACTGTGTGCTTAGGGTCGTTGTCCTGTTGGAAGGTGAACCTTCGCCCCAGTCTGAGGTCCTGAGCGTTCTGGGCAGGTTTTCATCAAGGAGCTTTCTGTATTTTGCTCCGTTCATCTTTCCCTCAATACTGGCTAGTCTCCCGGTCCCTGCATCTGAAAAACATCTCCACAGCATGATGCTGCCACCATGCTTCACTGTAGGGATGGTGCAAGGTTTCCTCCAGATGTGACGCTTGGCATTCAGGCCGAAGAGTTCAATCTTGGTTTCATTAGACCAGAGAATCTTGTTTCTCATGCTGTCATGTGCCTTTTACTGAGGAGTGGCTTCCGTCTGGCCACTTTACCATAAAGGCCTGATTTGAGGAGTGCTGCAGAAATGATTGTCCTTCTGGAAGGTTCTCCCATGTCCACAGAGGAACTCTGGAGCACTGGTAGAGTGACCAACGGGTTCTTGGTCACCTCCCTGACCAAGGCCCTTCTTCCCCGATTGCTCAGTTTGGCCGGGCAGCCAGCTCTAGGAAGAGTCTTGGTGGTTCCAAACTTCTTCCATTTAAGAATGATGGAGGCCACTGTGTTCTTGGGGACCTTCAATGCTGCAGAAATGTTTTGGTACCCATCCCCAGATCTGTGCCTCGACACAATCCTGTCTCTGAGCTCTACGGACAATTCCTTCGACCGCGTGGCTTGGTTTCTGCTCTGACATGCAGTGTCAACTGTGTGACCTTATGTAGACAGGTGTGTGCCTTTCCAATCATGTCCAATCAATTTAATTTACCACAGGTGGACTCCAAGTTGTAGAATAATCTCAAGGATGATCAATGGAAACAGGATGCACCTGTGCTCAATCGAGTCTCATAGCAAATGGTCTGAATACTTATGTAAATAAGGTATTTCTGTTTTTTTCTTTTATACATTTGCAAACATTCCTAAAAACCTGTTTTCAGTTTGTCATTATGGAGTATTCTGTGTAGATTAATGAGGAAAAAAAGTAATTTAATCAATTTTAGAACAAGGCCGTAACGTAAAAAAATGTGTAAAAAGTCAACAGGTCTGAATACTTTCCGAATGCACTGTATATTAATATATGGATTCACTTCAATCAAGCTTACATGCAGTACCTTTTTTTTACGCAAATACATAAACTGTACCTTTATTACCCAAATAAAACAGCAGAATGATTTTGGGGTAATGTAATAAAATAGCAGATAGACTCCCTTTTCAAGTAAACCTTATGAAGGGCACGTTCCTCTGCCCAGGCGTTGCTGATGCATTCCATATCTTGCAACACCTGGATAGGTATTTTCAGTATCAGCTAACCACATCCATTATGTTATAGCAATTTGTCATTCGATGACACTGTCGATGACACTGTCAATGACACAGTCGATGACGTGGCAAGCAATCATTGATTGATGCATGCAAGGTCTGAGCAGGGGAACACGATCCATATGTTATTGCATGCCGCTTTTCAAACCAACTGGGAACTCAGAAAAATACAAGGTCATATCATGACTTCAGTGACCTTCAGGTCGGAAAGTCAGAGCTCTAGAAAGAGGCCTGAGTTCCCGAGTTGGAACTCTGAGTTGCATGACCTTTCAAATTTCCCAGCCGGAGCTGTTTTTTTTCTGAGTTCCCAGTTGTTTTGAACGCACTGAAGTCGGAAGTTGGAGATTTCCGAGTTCCTAGTTCCGAGTTCCCAGTTGTTTTGAACACAGCAACTATCTGAAGCCCGACTGCACAGTCAATGACATGGCACGCAGACATTGGTTGATATATGCAGCGTCTGAGCCGGGGAATGTGACCAATATCAGCCTCAGTCTCAAATCCAATCACCTTCCCGTACTACTATCTGGTGACGTGAGGAGCACGCTGCTTATCCCTCGTTCAAAACAACTGGGAACTGGGAACTCAGAACTGGAAAATCTCAGACTTCCAACTTCAGTGCAATCAAGACAACTGAAAACTCTGAAAAAACTAGCTCCGACTGGTACATTTTTTTGAACGGTCATCCAACTCAGGCATCTTTCCAAAGCTCCGACCTGAAGATGGCTGATGTCATGATTAGACCTTGTTCCCAGTTGTCTTGAAATCACCATTACTGCAGTAAGAGGTTAGTGATGTACCCGTACCATATGACTAAACTAATATGAGGACCTAGTCCCATTTCAGTCCCTTGCCCCTACCTGTATAGTATAAAAAAACGGAAAGGACTAGATAGTGGGGATTCTTCCATATTGCTTTCACATATCCAGCCCTATCAGATCTGTGGAGGCAAAAGGGGCTAGGCATTGAAATGGAATGTGGCCATTAAAACGTAATCTTCACTCCAGCCCACAGAAATTGCAGCAACAGCAACCTCTTGTGGCACAAGTAACAGCACCAGTGCCCTATTGTTTGTCATCAAAATCAGAAAGGTATTTTGCTTAGGGCCGGGATTCAATGTGATTCGCGTTATAGCGAGCATGACCTTTAAATGTTAATGCAATCCTTGTGAAAGCCGGAACATTGCCTTTAAAAAATGCATTATCTACAAGTGTGATCGGATTGAATTGCATCCTAGTTTGGACCCCAAACATTCTAGAAATATTCCTACTGTTGGCTTATATTGTGTTTTTTTTACAGGTGACAATTTTGTCAATTTTGATACTGCATCCTGTAGGCTTATCAAAAGGTTGGCTGGACTTCCCTAAAGACCCGTAGATCTCTTCATTACTCCATTTTTGTTTACAAGGCCCTACTTCATAAACTTCCATCCTATTTAATTTTGTTCTTGAAGTATAGACACCTGAGTTGCCTAACCCCTTCACAGGATTGAACTCTTGATGTTCCTAGGGTCTCCACCGAGCTAGGTAAATATGCTTTTAGTTTTAATGCACCGTATTGCTGTAACAAAATTCTAAATACATTTCATCTTAATATTCTTGTGCCGTTCGGTATTGTCATGACGTTGGCAATGGGGGTAGGTTTATGACAGTCATAAATACCTCTTTCCCCCTTTTTCTCTCTCCCTACTATAACTGATGTGACCTAAGAAAACCCTTGGTTAACATAGAGATTCTGGGAACATCAGAAGTGGGGGGAAATTAACTATATTCTGGTAATCCGACCAACTGAACATATGCGGTGGTACTTAAGGTATATTATGTCAGTTCGGTTGCCCTCTGACACATTCTCATCAATGATAGAATGACATAAACTCTACTGTGGAAAGTCTAAACGTCAGAGGTATCAGATTCACATGGAATTGTTGTTTAATTCAAATGTTTGAATATGAAATTATTTGTGAAGAGATTAAATTTAATTTTAGCTTCCAAATGAGAGATTTGTGTTTTCATAAGTTTGGGCTTCTGCTCAACTAGGGGCCCGCCCCTGTGAAGAGACATGGGTAAAAGACTTTTCAGACACACCCCTCTCCCTCCACTATAAAAGCCATTGACAAAAATATAACTTCCTGTTCCGGGTACACTAGGATGACGATCCGGTGTCAGAATGGTTCAGATAATAACTACAGAACTAAGCCAACAGCAGCATGGACTTTGATTGTGAATGGTATGAACTTTGAACTCGTATTCACTACAGAAGTGATATCTCCTAGCCGTTGAGTTAGCAACAGCTGCTACAAACGCAGGTTAGGAAGGACAGTCCGAGTATCCCGTCTACTACACACAACGTTACTCCAACGTATCCAGTGACTACCAGAGACATTCTTCAAAGGGCAGAGGACTCGGGTTGGCGACACGGTCCATCTACCACCAACCTACTGAAGCGCAGCTCAGAGTAAATATTTATTGCATTTTCCTTCTTCAAATGGGCGGTAATTTAGAATGCATAAGGTACTGTATTTACGATAGGACAGCTCGCCTATGTTCCAGTCTCCCGCTCTTTCACTAAAACCCCGCCCTTTTTCTTTGTGTAACAAGCTGTCATATCTATTCTGCCTGCTAGGGACGTTTCTTTATGACGGCACTTTGTAATCAAGTTATCATTTAATTGTGTATGTGTGATTAGTTAGGTATTTAGTAAATAAATAATTAAACCAAATTTTGTAATGCTGATTCAACTTGTTAGCCAGGATTCTTGCAGATAACCAAGGATTTACCACTTTCAGATGAGACTGAATAAAATTACGATTAATATGACTGCTATGGATGTAAAATATTACTAAATCTTTAAGAATTTATTCGGAAGATAACAGCTCTATAAATATTCTTTCGTGGTGTCCCTCTCTAGTTAATTATATTTACATGATTAGTTCAATCAGGTAATATTAATTACGGAGAAATTATTTTATAGATTAGCATGTCATAGCAATTCATCTGGCATAGCCAAAGACACGACAGTATTGATTGGGTAATTATTAGTTTTTCAGAGTGATTTGTGATGTTTTACTTGTGCGTCCCATGACTGTGGTTTTGTATTTTAATGAATGTATATACAGTATATGACAAAAGTGAGTACACCCCTCACATTTTTGTAAATATTTGAGTATATCTTTTCATGTGACAACACTGAAGAAATGACACTTTGCTACAATGTAAAGTAGTGAGTGTACAGCTTGTATAACAGTGTAAATTTGCTGTCCCCTCAAAATAACTCAACACACAGCCATTCATGTCTAAACCGCTGGCAACAAAAGTGAGTACACCCCTAAGTGAAAATGTCCAAATTGGGCCCAAAGTGTCAATATTTTGTGTGGCCACCATCATTTTCCAGCACTGCCTTAACCCTTTTGGGCATGGAGTTCACCAGAGCTTCACAGGTTGCCACTGGAGTCCTCTTCCACTCCTCCATGACGACATCACGGAGCTGGTGGATGTTAGAGACCTTGCACTCCTCCACCTTCCGTTTGAGGATGCCCCACAGATGCTCAATAGGGTTTAAGTCTGGAGACATGCTTGGCCAGTCCATCACTTGTACCCTCAGCTTCTTTAGCAAGGCAGTGGTCATCTTGGAGGTGTGTTTGGGGTCGTTATCATGTTGGAATACTGCTCTGTGGCCCAGTCTCCGAAGAGAGGGGATCATGCTCTGCTTCAGTATGTCACAGTACATGTTGGCATTCATGGTTCCCTCAATGAACTGTAGCTCCCCAGTGCCGGCAGCACTCATGCAGCCCCAGACCATGACACTCCCACCACCATGCTTGACTGTAGGCAAGACACACTTGTCTTTGTACTCCTCACCTGGTTGCCGCCACACACGCTTGACACCATCTGAACCAAATAAGTTTATCTTGGTCTCATCAGACCACAGGACATGGTTCCAGTAATCCATGTCCTTAGTCTGCTTGTCTTCAGCAAACTGTTTGCGGGCTTTCTTGTGCATCATCTTTAGAAGAGGCTTCCTTCTGGGACGACAGCCATGCAGACCAATTTGATGCAGTTTACGACGTATGGTCTGAGCACTGACAGGCTGACTCCCCACCCCTTCAACCTCTGCAGCAATGCTGGCAGCACTCATACGTCTATTTCTCAAAGACAACCTTTGGATATGACGCTGAGCACGTGCACTCAACTTCTTTGGTCGACCATGGCGAGGCCTGTTCTGAGTGGAACCTGTCCAGTTAAACCGCTGTATGGTCTTGGCCACCGTGCTGCAGCTCAGTTTCAGGGTCTTGGCAATCTTCTTATAGCCCAGGCCATCCTTATGTAGAGCAACAATTATTTTTTTCAGATCCTCAGAGAGTTCTTTGCCATGAGGTGCCATGTTGAACTTCCAGTGACCAGTCAGTATGAGAGCGATGACACCAAATTTAACACACCTGCGACACTAACGAGTCACATGACACCAGGGAGGGAAAATGGCTAATTGGGCCCAATTTGGACATTTTCACTTAGGGGTGTACTCACTTTTGTTGCCAGCGGTTTAGACATTAATGGTTGTGTGTTGAGTTATTTTGAGGGGACAGGAAATTTACACTGTTATACAAGCTGTACACTCACTACTTTACATTGTAGCAAAGTGTCATTTCTTCAGTGTTGTCACATGAAAAGATATACTCATATATTTACAAAAATGTGAGAGGTGTACTCACTTTTGTGATATACTGTATATGTATATTTTGTGTATAATGTACGTATTTGTGTTGTATTGTGCAGGACACATTTGAAAAAGAGGCATAGGTCTCAACATGTCTTATGTTAAAATAAATGTAAAATAAAAACAATATTTAAATGGTCATTTACCAGGTGAAGGGTGAAATAATGTTACAAACTCCAAAAAACTACTTTTATTTTCTGTAGACAGCAGGTGGTACTGACTATACAAAATGTGAGGACATAAAATTATTAAGGATGGTACAGTTTCTATGACAATGGAGCAGAGTATTTTTTCATTGCACTCAATAGAACTAACAGTGTAAAATAGACTGTGTGCATGTTAGGCCTATATTATTACCAAATAGCCACAGTAGCCTACTTGACCACTGTTAAAAATAACTTAAAGCAGGTACAGTGTTCACAGTAAACGCGCGCCGGAAGTTGCACAGAATTTTCGCAACATTAAAGTTTGCGCTCAGCAGACCTGAAATTTGCTCAGTGATTAAAAAAATATGTGGGAACATTGGACATGATGTAATCATGTTGTACAGAGACAGCTTATGGACAAAGGTAATACATACATTTTTCTCTATGGACAACCATATCACCAAAGGACAGTATTAAAAAGTTATTAGCAAAAATCCATCAAAACTCCATGCATTGAATTAGACAATGTAAATATGAAAAACGGTCCTACTTTAAAATGACAATATAATCATTTATTTACATGGTAGGCCTAATTACTTTGTAGGTACTGTCGGGTTCACCTAGGGGTCATGAAAAGGGTTGTACCAAGATGTTTGATGTATTACAATAATTGATTATTCTTATGTTGTATTAATAGAAGGGGAGGGGTTATAAGACCCTCCTTACATTAGTAGGGTCCTAGACTACAGATTAACAATATATATATATATACATTATGAGATTTTAATATTGTTCCAGTTGTTTTCTAATTCTCTCTCTCTGCCTCATTAAAAAGAGGCCCCTCCTAGTAATGTGTGACTGTGAAGAAGAAGCTCTGCAGGGGAGTGGAGGAGATAAGACTAGTCAAACATTCCACAATAAATCAACTTTGGGGAGTGGATGTTTATTGCTAAGTTTTGGATAACACTAAAAGCCATTGTTTATATAGCTTGGTAGGCAGGGTTTTGGTCTCAGGAGTAAAAAGCTAATGACGTAGGTAGTGACATCACCAGGCTAGACTGAGGGTGTAACAAAACAACTTGAGACTTTTTGTTTGATGCAGAACTTACTCAGAAACATGCGTGATATGTTCCTGATTGTCAACTTCTGTCTGCAATTGCATTAATAAAGTTATTTGAAAGATTTAATTAAATATATTGTCATAATGCTAATTTCACCAATGATTGACAAGGAGGAAAGGAACGAACCCTAACAGTACACATCGCTACATCGTACAATGTTTGCTAATCTAATGTGAGAATATCCCAATGTGTATTGACACAACTGTAAACTGCTATCACAATAAATTGCACTCTGTAACAATGTGCCTAATCTGTAGTTACGCTTTACCTATCTGACTATAATGTAAATATGATTTTTGCGCCATAAAGCGGAACCGAAAACTGTAACTATAATTGTTGGAGCTTCGAGAACCTCACCAACTAAGTGAAATTCAAAACAATTACAGTATGACAAATGTGATCAAGAGGCAATGACGGTTTACATCTTTCTCGCCACTCCCATTTCCTCATTGGTTTTTAGGAGCATGCACCCACGTGTCATCTCATTGGTTTTTAGGAGAATATACCCACGTGGGTGATTGAAAGATGAAGTGAGGTCCACACTCCAGTCCAGTTGGTAGTGGTAATGCACCTTAAAGTTGGTTGCCAACCACTATTTAAAGTCCAAAGAAAAAGAAGCCTGAAGTAGGAGAGATTACTAGAAAAAGAACTCAGTTTACCGTTTTATCTGTGGATTAATTGTCAAGGTAGAGGACCTTGTGCATTTCAGGTAAAATAACAAACCAATGTTTATATCACAGGACAAATTAGCTAGCAACAGCAAGCTAGCTAAATTGTCATAAATGTTTGCTTAACCTGTCCCGAAATTAATGTAATTGGTTCAGAATTCGTTTTGATATTTCCACCTGTGTGTTCTGATCGCATCTGGTGTGGATGGATAAAAATCAACATGCGTGTGATGGCGTGAACAGGGAGTACAGGAGGGGACTAAGCACACAACACTGGGGCCCCTCAGGGGTGAGGATCAGTGTGGCTGTCCAGTTTGAGGTGAATTATCACTGTTCTGATATCTAGAAGCTCGTTTCGGTCATAATAGACGGTGGCAGAAACATTATGTACAAAATAAGTTACAAATAACGTGAAAAAACACATACAAAAATGCACAATTGGTTAAAGGCCATCTCCTCTGGCACCATTATGACTATTTATAATATAAATATAACTCCTGCAGAATTAAGCAGTTCTTGCAGCTGAACTGAAATCTTATCAGAAACATGTTAGGTCATTTTCACAGCTTTAATTCCTGTCAAACTGATGTCATGTGTACATTTTGCGCTGAAAATCTTATTGCATTTTCACTTTATCACATATAGTTGGGTGGTTGCAGATGGGTTATTAGCAATTGCGGGTGGGTGAACAAACAGCTGACCCACACATCACTACTGGAGTGCACCTTTAAGCTTCTACAACTGGGCCTTAAATATATAGACAAAATGTCTCTGCCAAGTTAGAGGACACATCCTGTCTACTATCAGCATACACATCCTATCAACATACCATACATTTGTTACGCCAGGACAGGAGCAAATGTTTCTAACCTACAAACAGAATAAGCATTTGGTTATGTTCAGGTCAGGAAGAGCTTTCAATTGACCCACTTTGGAGCGGACTGAAAGAGACACTGATTCCATGAAAGAAGGCGGAAGGGCAAGCAAGCCTTATTTCTGCAGAATTAATTTAACAAGATTGTTTTTTTCACAGAATAACTATAAAACGGACCTACACAATATCCTGCAATTAAAAAAATATCAACAATTTAAACCCACACAAGACAAATGCAACAGAATCCCTTCAGAAATGCACTTTGACTACTCATTCAAGTATCCAACAAAATGTGTGGTTCTAGACATTGTAAAAATTTTAAATAAAATGTTTAAAGAAAACAGTATGAGTAAAATGAGGGAGAAATGCTGGTGCTTGTAGATGAGTTGCACATCCATGATTTGATTACTACACACTACCCCTGCAATCTACTCCCAAAACGTTACACACAAGGGATCATTCTGTAAGAAACAGGGTTGGGGTCAATTCAACTTTCAAATCAATCAGTGCATTTAGGAAGTTATTTAAATGTAACATTTACAATTAGGATTTCACACTTACTCAGTTGATGGAATTGAAACGTGAACTGACCTCTACCCTGAAGAAGAGTCAACTTCTCTGTGCATGACATCAGGCTGAAAGCATGACAGAGGTTTCAACCTCCAACATAAAATATGATACTTAAGCCTACAAGTTTAAACCAAGTCCAACTTGAGCTAGAGCGATTGAGCAGTGGTGTTTAATTCAGCTAATACAATCCACAACCAAAACAAACACACATCTATTGCCCTCACTCAGATGCTGGTACCAGGTCTGTTTTTCCTCTCTTGCCAACTCCTATAACAGTGACCATAGGAGTTGGCGAGACAGCTAAAACCGATCTGGGACCAGGTAAATGAGGAGCTTCTTCACACCTTTCTCCTTTCAGGGTGTAAAGTACATCTCTTTGGTCAGCATTGATACAATGCAGGGGATCTGCTTCTTGGCATCGAAGCCGGGAGAGTTTGACGCAGACTCAAACTCTGTCGCCACCTTGTGGTTGACCCGGGTCAGGATGTGTTGGACTTCCAGCTCTTTGCTGTACTTGCCAATCATCTCACACAGAGATTGAATAAACCAGGAGCCAGTCTGCGTGTTCCTCCATGAGTAGTAGCCTGTGGGAAGACATGTGAGAGCACATAAGAGTCAAGGGCCTGGTTTGAATAATTCAGAAAATGCATCCATGCTCAGATAATAACAGATCTAAATTGGATGGATTGGTAAAGTAAGAGGGTGGTAGCCTTGCATTCACAGATCCAATTACTTATAGATCTGTGCACACCTCAATGAAACTTGACTGGAGAGTGCTTCTATGTGTGTGTGTGTGGTTTTGGAACATGTCTTGGACCTGGAGCTGTGGAGTAGGCATAGAGGAAATCTGCTTCCACAGGGATCCTGGTCGAACTCCCATCTGAACTGCTGTCTGCCTCGATGCCCCTGTCCAGATCAGTACCTCTGCAAGCCTGCTTGTCACACACACGGGGGAACAGGAGACATGGATCAGTCACAGTCACACACGAACGCAAAGGCTACCCTTTGAACAATCCCTCACCTCTTCCTGCCATCCAGGACCTCTATACCAGGCGGTGTCAGAGGGTCAGCCACATGACCCTGTTTTTATTTGATTTGACTGTAACCTGTTTTGTCAGTAGGGGATTCAATTAGCCTCTATCTTATACCTTCTTTTAACCTTAACTTCATATTGTTGTTCTAGTGCTTTGGTTTCACATTAATTCCATCTAGAAATAAAATTATAAACAGGTGCAATGGCTTTGTAAATCTGCTCCTGAGTAGTTTTAAAAAGTCTGATCTAGGAACATACGTGATGGCCACAGTACCTGGATGAAGAAGAGTTTGGGCTTGCCCACCAGCGAGTTGCAGCGGTCGCCCCGGAACAGGCTGGTGAGGCTCTTGAGCTCGATGGAGGCATCCGTCCCGAAGAACACGCCATCATCCCCGTGACTCAGCAGGCAACACACAAACGAAGCGTAGCAACTGTGGTCCTCCTTGGAGGCTGGAAACAACATCAAGTTTTAGATTGGTCCTTCACAGAATTTAAAAGGCTCTTTAAAGGAGCAATCTGCTGATGCTACATACATGTTTTACTTATAAATGATTGATTATTGATGTACCCATTGATTCTTGAAGAACATAACAAATTCCTCATGAGCTGAAAAACTGTCATACTCCATCAGAACCCAAAATATAAGCTTGCATTACTTCAATGTTTGTAAACAAAGTAAATGTAAACAGACACTGTACAGCATTTTAAAACATGGTTAAAACTATAAATGTTGATATCATGGATGATCAGTCCTGGCATCCATAGCTCTGTCTATGAGTTTGGGAATGGTTACATTTCTTCAGCCACATCTCTCAACTTTTTACCGAAACATTTGTGTGGAGGGCGTTTTGTTATTGTTTCAACTACGGATTGCCCCTTTAAAAAAAAGGTAGACAAGAGCAATATTGGGACAATTTCCAGAACAACAAGAAGTGAGAAACAAGACGCTAATTTTCTTCACCAATGTTTTCACACAGCTATCACGTTGCAGGTGAGTGAATGAAGTGCGACAGTGCACATGTGCAGACACTGAGAGCGGATCGTTTTGCATGGTGTTCACCTGCAATGTCTTTGCTTAACCCCGTTGCTCGTGGAAACGTCGTATTGTTGATTCTCAGTTTAAGTACAGGAGACCATGTACTTTCACTTGTTTTTATTGTGAATGGGCTGCTTTTAAAACGTAATTTACTGAATGTCTTCTGTGTATGATCTTTATACGAAGACAAACCCATCTCCGTGGTGGTGCTGACTTTCAAACATGCTTACCTGTGGTTAAAACATGCTTGATCTGGTCCACTGTCTGGTCATTGTAAACCTTCACCTTATAACCCAGTTTCCCAAACACCTTCATTACGTTGCCTGCATCCACATCTGTGCCATTGCGTACATTCATACCTTTAAAAACAAAGTAAAGTTATTAGACTAATTCAATTTGCTTTCTGGATATGTAATGCGTGTCATCATTGTGTACATACAGCCTTTACACAGTAGTGGAAAAAGTACCCAATTGTCATACTTGAGTAAAAGTAAAGATACCTTAAAATGACTCAAGTAAAAGTGAGTGACCCAGTAAAATACTACTTGAGTAAGTCTAAAAGTTTTGGGTTTTAAATATAATTAAGTATCAAAAGTAAATGTAATTACAAAAATATAGGTGCCTCCCAAGTGGTCTAAGGCACTGATTCGCAGTGCTAGCTGTGCCACTAGAGATCCTGGTTCGAGTCCAGGCTCTGTTGCAGCCGGCCGCGACCGGGAGACCCATGGGGCGGCGCACAATTGGCCCAGCGTAGTCCGGGTAAGGGGAGGGCTTGGCCGGCGGGGATGTTCTTGTCCCATCGCGCACAAGCTCCTGTGGCAGGCCAGGCACACTGACACAGTCGCCAGGTGTATGGTGTTTCCTCCAACACATTGGTGTGGCTGGCTTCCGGGTTAAGCGGGCATTGTGTCAAGAAGCAGTGCGGCTTGGCTGGGTTGTGTTTCGGAGGATGCACGACTCTTGACCGTCGCCTCTCCTGAGTCTGTATGGGAGTTGCAGCAATGGGACAATACTGTAAACTACCAATTGTATACCATGAAAAAGGGGTAAAAAAATATATATACTTAAGTATCAAAAGGTAAAATCATAAATAATTGCAAATTCCTTATATTAAGCAAACCAGACAGAACCATTTTTATTTTATTTGGCTAGCCAGAGACACACTCCAACACTCACATAATTTACAAAACAAGCATGTGTGTTTAGTGAGTCCTCCAGGTCAGATAAGTGTGTGAATTGGACCATTTTCTTGTTCTGCTAAGCATTCAAAATGTAACATACTTTTGGGTATCGGGGAAAATGTATGGAGTAAAAAGTACATTATTTTCTTTAGGAATGTAGTGAAGTAAAAGCTGTATAAAATCTGAATAGTGAAGTACAGATAACACAAAAAAAGACTTAAATAGTACTTTAAAGTATTTTTACTTAAGTACTTTACATCACTGCCTTTACACATATTCTTACAGTAGTAACCCAGCAGACAAAGCTGGGTGAGGTAATGTCATTACAACCATTTTACATAATCAGGTTATAATGATGTAATTTCAACTAGTTTCACCCACTGAGAAGAAGCTGAACAAGCTTTATGCAAACACAAAACAAGTATTAGACATAGCCTAGACCGGGAGTCTACAAATGAACAAACACAATACCTGTTCTTCTGTCAAAGTTCTTGTTGTTAATGATGATACACTGGCCAATGCTTGGGTAGCGGAGGCTGTACCTGAAGCTATGGGACTGAGGCGTGGCATCCACCTGCATAGACCCAGAGCCACCACAGGGGCCCTCTGACCTAGGAAACAAATAGATGCCACTTAGCAGACGCTTTCATCCAAAGTCACTTACATTTTCGTGTGTGCATGTTTTCCCTCTGAGAATTGAACTTACGACTTTGTCATTGTTAGCTCTTACCAACTGAGCCACACAGGACCACTAGTTAGATTACAGAAATACGCCAAGCTGACTCTGTAAGTCAGATCTCAGACTGGGTTTTGAGTAAGTATACGCGTGAACCGTTGAAATTCTTTTGAGCATCCCTGCCTCAAAGTAATCACTGATCAGACATGTGGATTTTGTGGAAGCCGTGAGGTGGTACCCTTACTTTTCACCTGTAGAATCATCAGATCAGTGATTACTTTAAGAAAGGGTGGAAGGATGCATTTCAAAAGTTTCCCAGGCAGGCCCTTAACCCAAAATGCTCCCAGGAGTGTTGCCATGTGGCTGACCCTGTGCCTTCTCTCTCTCTCTGACTGTTAAGCAATATCTATGAATAAAAATATAATACTTTTTTCAAAAGAGATACAATAGATCTCCTACTGTAAAACGTCTATTTTTAGTCATATATATGGCTGTGCGTGTGTCAACTATAGGCGTGACTCAATAACAATTTCCTGTATGTGGTCTAGCATGGACCAAATATAGGCATCAAACTCCATGACCGCAACACGATCATCAAGTAACAATGTCGCTTAATGTCCTGATTTCATTACAAAAATGTATAATAACATGTGGTGGTCCGAATGACTGGTGAATATCGCAACTCAAAACAACTTTACCACGGTTTGCTAGGCTACTTCGTAAAATACATGCATTGAGATAACAAAGAATCTCACTCTTGTCCATCGCCCCGCCTAGCGACAACGCAGTCCCCAGCACTCAACTCGTTTGCTGCTGCCATGGTATTCTGCGAATCGATTTCAAAGAAATGTCAGTGCCTATATAAAAATGTTGGTAGTAAAGTTTTGGTCAGACCGTGCAAATTGCCACCCTTATATCAAGCCAATATATTGTATGCGCATGTCTTCCTATAGTTCTTTGTTACAAACAACAGTTAGCAACCAACCAATAGTAGCGTCCGGAGTAAACAATATTAGAACACGTCACAATCGAAACCAATGCAAGGGGGCGTTCGGTTTCCACACTTCCACACAACTCATATGATCCATATGATATTATTGATAATAATAAACGTGTACATATAAATGGTGGCTCCATATTGGTGGGCTATATGCATTTGCAATATTTCATATCCATATTGCAGGAATTCAGCTTGCGCTCAATTATTTGGATAGTAAGGCACACTTCTAGCGCACTGGAACGCACCATACGTTCTTCCATGAAGTACGTAACATTTCGCTGCAAAACAACGTTTTCAACACGGGTTCCTGTAAGTAGATAGATTCAGTTCCTGCTTTAAGTCGAATTCTGTAACGTTAGCTAGCTAGCTAATTAGCTTAGGTTAGCAAACGTTAAGCAGGTTTTACATATTTAGTTTACATTTTATTTTATTTTTATACATTTTAGTGGTACTGGCATTAACAACATGACATATTAAACTCAACTCCGGCTAAATGTGCAGTGTGTATGGCTACGGTAGTCTGATTTAATCAGACTGTATACACATTTAATTGGTACCAATTCATACACAATCGAATGCTTGTAAACAAATTTATGAATGTAGCTAAAACAATCTTGTCATTCTCATGGGCGGTCAGTCCTTGCATCCAATGTGTCTGAATTTGAAAGGTGGCCCTAAATAGCTACATTTCTCCAGCCACATTCCATCCATTCTCTGCTAGGCCTAATAATGATGGGGCTTAACAATCACATTGTTGTGAATTCAAAATCAGAGATGGAGCCATAAGTCTATTGTAATGCCTTCAATATTGATCATTTCTAAGTTAGATATTAATAACACTGACACTACTACATTAAAGTAATCAAATAGTTTTATTTTATTTCTTACATGCAGAAATGACTGTGGTGGCAGCCAGCATCACATAGAAGATGAACAAGGGTGATTGGGAAAACAGATTGAAGAAGGTGGAACAATTAGCTCAGTCCTTCCAGCAGTGTCCTTTGACCTCATGCTACAAACCTAGGCTGTCCCGGCCATGGCAGCCGTCCTCCATATGGAAGCTCTTCCCTCGTCAATGTATGGCTATCAACTTTGCACAGAGTTGCAGAGAGGTATGTACCAGCATGTCTGGAGTAATGTGGTGCCAGATCTGTTTGTGCTGTCATGTTTGACATTGACCATAGGATTTGACAAGACAGCACACACAGATCTGTGAGCAGGCTACTGTATGTCCGGAGGACTTTATGTGATGTGTGTGTTTTATTGCCCTTCCATTTGATTTTTTATTACCTTTATTTAACTAGGCAAGTCAGTTAAGATCAAATTCTTATTTTCAATGACGACCTAGGAACAGTGGGTTAACTGCCTTGTTCAGGGGCAGAACGACAGATTTGTACCTTGTCAGCTCGGGGATTCGATCTTGCAACCTTTCGGTTATTAGTCCAATGCTCTAACCACTAGGCTACGCTGCCGCCCCAATGGGTCATAATAACAGAAAAAATGACATTGTTTTCAGCTAACTGTAGTTTTGACTGCCCTCTAATTCAAAGGACGTACACGTGTTTGCACTTGAGAAGGAACAGGCAAAGATGGGTCAGAGGATCTTCCTGGTCAGCAGTTACAGTGAGCTATGGCATTACTACAGGTATGTATAAGGTTACACCATTCACGTCAATACAACTTTATTTATACCTTCAGAGGCAGTTAGTTAAGAAATAAGAAAGTCCTATTTGTCATAACTGAAGATTGTTAATCAATGGTACTACTGCACTTCAACCCTTTAAATTTCAACTGTAATTAGTACCTACAGGCAATCTCTGATGCATTGCTATGAGGTGATCCCAGAGGGGGCTGTTTGCAAGCTATATTTTGACTTGGAGTTCCACAGGCCCTCCAATAAGGGCTTTGATGGGAAGTGCATGGTGGCCTCCCTCATCCAGGTACGCAAACATTGATTGCTTCCTTCCCTCTCAAGTGCAAAATAGACCTGTGTCAAATATGTTGTTTATGGTGTTAGTTATGTCATTGTTATGACAATTTACTTTACACTGACATGACACACACAATGTTTAGATCAGCCTATTGGCTAGGCAAACTAACTAGCAAACTGGCTAATCAAATTAATGCTTTGTGGCATGACAGTGTAAAGTCAGTTGCCATAAGGTGAAGCCAGCTGCCAAGACTGTTTATGACAAATTTTATTTAGTTGTTATGACAGTGTTATGACACCCTTATGACTGATGGTCCAAATAAAGTGTGATCCATAGAAAGTATTTTTTTGCTGTACATTCTGAGGAATTAAATGTTAATGTAACCACTCTCAAATTCATAGACAGAGGTAGGGATGCAAAGACTCACTTGCATAATTTTAATCATGTTTTGAGGCTATACAGTGTTCGTTTACAACTACATTGTTTACAAACAATGGAGAAAAACTAGCTTATATTTTAGGTTCTGATGGTATGACAGTTGGACTACGCTCATAAGTTATATTCTTCAAGAATCAAAAGTTTGGGGTCACTTAGAAATGTCCTTGTTTTCCATGAAAATATATATGAAATTAGTTGCAAAATGAATAGGAAATATAGTCAAGACGTTGACAAGGTTATAAATAATGATTTTTAATTGAAATAATAATTGTGTCATTCAAACTTGGCTTTCGTCAAAGAATCCTCTATTTGCAGCAATTACAGCCTTGCAGACCTTTGGCATTCTAGTTGTCAATTCTTTGAGGTAATCTGAAGAGATTTCACCCCATGCTTCCTGAAGCACCTCCCACAAGTTGGACTGGCTTGATGGGCACTTCTTACGTACCATACGGTCAAGCTGCTCCCACAACAGCTCAATAGGGTTGAGGTCCGATGACTGTGCTGGCCACTCCATTATAGACAGAATACCAGCTGATTGCTTCTTCCCTAAATAGTTATTGTATAGTTTGGAGCTGTGCTTTGGGTTCCTGTTGTAGGACAAAATTGGCTCCAATTACGCGCATACAGGGTATGGCATGACGTTGCAAAATGGAGTGATAGCCTTTCCTTCTTTAAGATCCCTTTTACCATGTACAAATCTCCCACTTTACCACCACCAAAGCACCCCCTGACCATCACATTGCCTCCACCATGCTTGACAGATGGTGTCAAGCACTCCTCCAGTATCTTTTCATTTTTTCTGTGTCTCACGAATGTTCTTCTTTGTGATCCGAACACCTCAAACTTAGATTTGTCTGTCCATAACACTTTTTTTCCAATCTTCCTCTGTCCAGTGTCTGTGTTCTTTTGCCCATCTTAATCTTCTTTTATTTTTATTGGCCACTGAGATATGGCTTTTTCTTTGCAACTCTGTCTAAATGCCCAGCATCCCGGAGTCGCCTCTTCACTGTTGACGTTGCAGGTACTATTTAATGAAGCTATCAGTTTAGGACTTGTGAGGCGTCTGTTTCTCAAACTAGACACTCCAATGTACTTGTTTTCTTGCTCAGTTGTGCACCGGGGCCTCCCACTCCTCTTTCTATTCTGGTTAGAGCCAGTTTGCGCTGTTCTGTGAAGGGAGTAGTACACAGCGTTGCACGAGATATTCAGTTTCTTGGCAATTTATCGCATGGAATAGCCCTAATTTCTCAGAACAAGAATAGACTGACGAGTTTCAGAAGAAAGTTATTTGTTTCTGGCCATTTTGAGCCTGTAATCGAACCCACAGATGCTGATGCTCCACATACTCAACTAGTATAAAGAAGGACAGTTTTATTGCTTCTTCAATCAGAACAACAGTTTTCAGCTGCGCTAACATAATTGCAAAAGGGTTTTCTAATGATCAATTAGCCTTTTAAAATGATAAACTTGGTCTAGCTAACACAACGTGCCATTGGAACACAGGAGTGATGGTTGCTGACAATGGGCCTCTGTACGCCAATGTTGATATTCCATAAAAAATCAGACGTTTCCAGCTACAAAAGTCATTTACAACATGAACAATGTCTACCCTGTATTTCTGATCAACTTGATGTTATTTTAATGGACAACAAATGTGCTTTTCTTTCAAAAACAAGGACATTTCTAAGTGACCTGAAACTTTTGAACGGTAGTGTATACAATTAATTTAAAAGTCCAAAAATAGATGTAGCAATCACAGATTGACCCTTTAATGTCGATGGTACATACATTCAACATGTTTATTAATATTTATATTTGGTAACGCTGTTTTCTCCTGTGTGTTTACAGTATGTGTGTGAGAAGCTGGAGGAGGTGTATGGGATTGAGTGCTCTGGGAAAGATGTTCTGAACCTTGACTCCAGCACCGAGGAAAAATTCAGTCGCCATCTCATCTTCATTTTACCAAATGCAGCTTTTAAGGATAACCTACATGTTGGTACGTAATCTCCTACTGTCTCTGATGAAAAAAGTGGAAACGAGACCGTAGATAGAGATATACAGTTGAAGTCGGAAGTTTACATACACCTTAGCCAAATACGTTTAAACTCAGTTTTTCACAATTCCTGACATTTAATCCTAGTAAAAATTCCCTGTCTTAGGTCAGTTAGGATCACCACTTTATTTTAATAATGTGAAATGTCAGAATAATAGTAGAGAGAATGATTTATTTCATATTTTATTTATTTCATCACATTCCCAGTGGGTCAGAAGTTTACATACACTCAATTAGTATTTGGTAGCATTGCCTTTAAATTGTTGAACTTGGGTCAAAAATTTCGGGTAGCCTTCCACAAGCTTCCCACAATAAGTTGGGTGAATTTTGGTCCATTCCTCCTGACAGAGCTGGTGTAACTGAATCAGGTTTGTAGGCCTCCTTGCTCACACACACTTTTTCAGTTCTGCCCACAAATTTCTATAGGATTGAGGTCAGGGCTTTGTGATGGCCACTCCAATACCTTGAATTATAAGTGAAATGATCTGTCTGTAAACAATTGTTGGAAAAATGACTTGTGTCATGCACAAAGTAGATGTCCTAACCGACTTACCAAAACTATAGTTTGTTAACAATTCATTTGTGTAGTGGTTGAAAAATGAGTTTTAATGACACCAACCGACTTCAACTGTATACACTGAACAAAAATATAAACGCAACATGTAAAGTGTTGGTCCCATGTTTCATGAGCGGAAATCAAAGATCCCAGAAATGTTCTGTTGGCATGCTGACTGCAGGAATGTCCACCTGAGCAGTTGCCAGATAATTTAATTTTAATTCCTCTACCATTAGCCGCCTCCAACGTCTTTTTAGAGATTATTTGGCAGTATGTCCAACCGGCCTCAAATCTGCAGACCACGTGTATGGCGTCGTATGGGCGAGCAGTTTGCTGTTGTGAACAGAGTGCCCCATTGTGGGGGTGGGGTTATGGTATGGGCAGGCATTAAGCTACGGTCAACAAACACAATTAGATTTTATCGATGGCAATTTGAATGCACAACAATACAGTGATGAGATCCTGAGGCACATTGTGAGGCCCATTTCTTGTGTGACCAAAATATGCATATCTGAAATTCATAGATTAGGGCCCTAATTCATTTATTTCAATTGACTGATTTCCTCATATGAAAAACTGTAGCTCAGTCAAATCAATGAAATTGTTGCATGTTGCATTTATATTCTTGTTCAGTATAGATATTAAACTCATCTTCACAATATTATTGCTTTATATTGGAGGTAGAAAATAAAATGCATTGTTTTCTAATCAATGTAGGCTTGTGCTGATTTAAAAAATATCTCATCAGTAAATCAAGTATGCATTTATTCTTTTTTAAAGGGCAATTTATCAATTTGATTCTGCAGCCAGTGCTGAGCGTGCATAGGAGGGGAAGAGAACTTGAGAATGACATGGGTGGAGTCACAGAGGACAGTGGCAAAAGGTCTGTTCTAAAACAAATTTTGGTAACACTTTATCTTATAATTCTAAGGGATTTAACGCAATTAGTAACTAAAAGACGAATTGATAGATACATTCAATACTACAACACAATACTTAAGGGTTTAGAAAAGTCAGGTCCATAATAATTGGCACCGTTGATAAATATAAGCAAAAAATACTGTATAAAATAAATAATACAAATACTGAAATATATTGCATGTTCCATATAATGGGGATATTATATTTTATACTAATACAATTGCTCAGTGAATATATTTTGTTTAACAAGTAATACAAAAATTCTCAAATATAGGGGTCAAAATAATTGGCACCCCTCTTTTCAGTACTCAGTACTTTTCAGTACTCTGAGGATAGCAAAACTGAGCCTCATTCTAAAATGTTTAATAAGATTGGATTGAAGACGGCAATCCATAAGAGCAGACAAAGGATATCAAGGATCTTGAAAGACTCTGTATGGAGGAATAGTCTAAGATCCTTCTCAACGTGTTTTCCAATCTCATTAAATATTTTCGAAAAAGGCTCAGTTTTGTTATACTCCATACATTGAAAACGGGGGTGCCAATCATTTTGACCCCTATATTTTTTATTAAAACAAAATATCTTTCCCTGTGCAGTTTTATTAGTATAAAATAATATAATAATTATAAAAATACATATATTAAATTGAGCATACAATATAGCTCAGTATTTGTATTATTTATCTTATACAGCCTTTTATGGTTATCTTTATCAAGGGTACCAATAATTATGGACCTGACTGTAAATTCTATGTATTATTATTATTATTATTATTAGGGGGCTGATTGGAAGTCCACCGACCAAGAGGCCCAGACAGGAAGAGAGGGACCTCAGCTTCCTGTTGGTGAAAAACAAGGACGGACAGGATGGGCTTTTTGTTGACCTCGGTAAGTGTCACCTAAAGTATCTTGAAAAGTCAATTTTACCTTTACTTTCAAATGAGGCTGAAATAGTAGATACAAGCATTGAGAACTAATCTTTGTTATCTTTGTATTTTGTTCTGTTTTAGATGATTATATCTCTGTTTTATTGCTGTTTGTCCATCTATTTATATTTTACAACCAGTCTATAGGTGTATGGAATTTGATTTATCTTGTCAATGCATTGTAAATTCTACTTGTTTGTGTTAATTTATGTTACAATGGATGAAATGTAGGTGTGTACACCAAGAACAGAAACTTCCGTCTCTACAAGTCATCTAAGGTGGGGAAGAATGCAGCCTTCACTGTCGCAGAGGACAACAAGTTCATCACCAAGCCTAAAAGGAATGTCTCTGCAGAGGAGAGCTTGTTCCAGTCCTCCTTAATCAGCAACGTAAGGTACAGATGAAGTGAAGGGTGGAGTTGCCCCTAGATGCTGATCTTCGGTCAGTTTAGCATTTTCCCCCGTACTGGGCAGGTTGGCATTTATTGGGATGTCTCAGGGGATGGTGATCTAGATCTGTACCTAGAGGAAACTTTACCCCAGAACTACAGGTGACTTGACTGTGTACTGACCTGGCAAAGCTGGTTGAAATCATTTTTTAAAAATGCTATCACACAAGCCCACGGAATGCTGGTTTCGTCATGCGACATTAAGTGGGAGGAAGGAAGAGCAGGGGTGTGTGTTGAAGATTAACATTTGGATTGAGATGGAAGTGCTTGACTATTCAACATGCTTAATATTCTGACATGCTGCATAATGTGTGGCTAGGATAACATTTGTGTTTAATCTAATGTAAATAAATGATGTCTATTTCAATATTGGTCTGCAGTTTCACCGGTCAGAAGATTCTGACATGGGACCTCCATGACGAGAGGGACGGGATATGCCCCAAGCCTCATGCTCAGCTGGGTTCGACTTCACACTGTGTTTCAGGTACTGACCCACAGAAGACAGAGCTGTGTGTGTGTTGTGTACGTGCGAGAAAAGTTGTTAATGACCTCACCCAAACCAGGTGAATCATTCTATAAAATATGAGATTATTTGTCACTGGTCTACACATAATACCCCATAATGTCATGGAATTAGGTTTTTAGAAATGTTTACAAATTAAAAGCTGAAATGTCTTGAGTCAATAGGTATTCAACCCCTTTGTTATGGCAAGCCTAAATCAGTTCATAATAATTTGCTTAACAACTCGCATAATAAGTTGCATGGACGCACTGTGTGCAATAAAGGTGTTTAACACCATACTACCTCATCTCTGTACCCCACACATAATTGTATGACCCCTCAGTCGAGCAATGAATTTCAAACACAGATTCAACCAGGGAGGTTTTTCTAATTCCTCGCAAAATAGTGCACCTATTGGTAGAGAGGTCTTAAAAAATGTTTTTTTTTAAAAGCAGACATTGAATTTTTTGAGCATGGTGAAGTTATTAATTAGGCTTTGGATGGTGTGTCAATACACCGAGTCACTACAAAGATAAAGGCGTCCATCCCAACTCAGTGGCCGGATAGGAAGGAAACCACTCACGGATTTCACCATGAGGCCAATGGTGACTTTAAAACAGTTACAGAGTTTAAAGACTGTGACAGGAGACAACTGAGGCTGGATCAACAACATTGTAGTAACTCCACAAAACTAACCTAAATGACAAAGTGAAAAGAAGGAAGCATGTACATAATTAAAAAAAAATGCAAAATCCTAGAGGAAAACCTCCTTCATTCTGCTTTCCACCAGACACTGGGAGATTAATTCACCTTTCACCACGACAATAACCTAAAACACAAGGCGACATCTACACTGGAGGTGCTTACCAAGAAGACAGTGAATGTTCCTGAGTGACCAAGTTACATTTTTGACTTAAATCTACTTTAAAATCTTTGGCAAGACCTGAAAATGGTTGTCTAGCAATGATTAACAACCAGTTGGACAGACCTGAAAGAATTTTGAAAATAATGTGCAAATGTTACACAATCCAGATGTGGAAAGCTCTTAGACGTACCCAGAAAGACTCAGGGGTGTGAATACTTATGTTATTTATTTCTGCATTTTATTTTAATTAAATGTGCCAAAAAAATGTAATTTTTTTTTTCACTTTGTCATTGTGAAGTATTGTGTGTAGATGGGTGAGAAAAAAATCTATTTAATACTTTTTTTCAGGCTGTAACAACAACATGTGAAATAAGTCAAGGGGTATGAATACTTTGTGCAAAGCTGTCAAGGCAAAGGTTGGCTACTTTGAAGAATCTCAAATATAAAATATATTTTGATTTGTTAAACACTTTTTTGGTTACTACATGATTCCATATGTGTTATTTCATAGTTTTGATGACTTTTGACTGGTACTGTATATATACAGACACAGATGAATACAACTTTGCGTTTGCACTTTTGGGACTATTCCATTGCGCCAAGCAGGCTATGTCAAGCTCACGTCTAGCATTTTAAGGAATATGACATATGTATTTGACCCAGGTATGGAGATTTCATTGCCAATGTTAAACTTCTGGCTAATACTGGTTTTGACTGAAAAAAACAGCGGTTATTGAATTTAATAGCCTTTCTGTCTTCTATGAAAGATATTGTTTTGTTTGTCATCCTTCAATGTAAGACTCTTTGGGAGGCTACCAGTGTTCTCCCCACAAAGAAGTGGACAACTTTGTTCTTTCTGTGGTGAAAAAGGATGGCATCCAAGGAAGTAAGTTTTAAGCAGCTGTTAGATAAATACTTTATATGTATTATTTTAGATGCACTGTAATAAAACAATCTAACTGCTGCTGCATTACAAAGGTCTGTAGTGTATCAAATTAACCAAGTTGAAGTGTTGAAATATAAACGTTTCCAATTTTTTCCCCTAACAGGCATACGACGGTGGAATTACTTTGTTTCAGAGCAGTTACTTATCTACGACATCCTAAAGTACCGCTGGTGTCAGAATGTTGACCGGTTCCACAAAAGCAACAACGTCATGTGAGTGTCTAGTTTGGAATTGAGGGGATCTATCTGTCTCAGTAGTCCAAAGTGTCATCCTTCCTTCCTCTCCTTTTCTCCTTACTGGATTATGTATTGATCTAAAATAACTAGACGGGTGAAAGCAAATAGCCCTATAGGTGGCCACCATGTTCTTTCCACCTATCCTGTTCTTTCAGATCAGTGCAGTTGAAGGAGAGGAAGCCATTTTAAATGCATCCCGATAAAGTCCTTTGCTACTGCATCCAGAGAGGAAGAGGCGAAGCGAGATATCTGTACGCGCGAAAATATAGCGTTAAGCAGTGGGAGTGGGGAATTTTTTGTATAGAGGTCAATGGAAGAGTGTTGCGTTTGGTCAACATACAATTGAATTGCTAATTTGCTACTTGAGGCTTATTTGATTGAATAGAAGTTTCGTAATATTTAGGTTGTTACAAATGTACTGATAAACAGTGCATTCGAAGGTATTCAGATCCCTTCCCTTTTTCCACATTTTGTTAAGTTACAGCCTTATTCTAAAATGTATGAAATTACAATTTTCATCAATCTACACACAATACCCCATAATGACAAAGCGAAAACAGGTTTTAGACATTTTATTTAATTAAAAACAGAAATACCGTATTTACATATATACAAGTATTCAGACCCTTTGCTATGAGACTCAAAATTGAGCTCAGGTGCATCCTGTTTCCATTGATCATCCTTGCGATGTTTCTGCAAATTGATTGGAGTCCACCTGTGGTCAATTCAATTGACTGTGCATGATTTGTAAAGGCACACACCTGTCTATATAAGGTCCCACAGTTAACAGTGCATGTCAGAGCAAAAACCAAGCCATGAGATCTAGGAATTGTACGTGGAGCTCCGAGACAGGATTGTGTCGAGGCACAGATCTGGGGAAGTGTCCCACAAAATGTCTGCAGCATTGAAGGTCCCCAAGAAGACAGTGGCCTCCATCATTCTTAAATAGAAGTTTGGAACCACCAACACTCTTCCTAGAGCTGGCCGCCCGCCCAAACTGCGCAATCAGGGGAGAAGGGCATTGGTCAGGGAGGTGACCAAGAACCCGATGGTCACTCTGACAGAGCTCCAGAGTTTTTCTGTGGAGATGGGAGAGCCTTCCAGAAGAACAATCATCTCTGCAGCACTCCACCAATGATAGAGTGGCCAGATGGAAGCCACTCCTCAGTAAAAGGCACATGACACTCCTATTTGCCACATCTTCAATTTAAGCCTACTAGAGAGCGTGTGCCCTCAGGCCTGGGGGGAAGCTAAAGTCATTCTGTTACCCAAGAATAGTAAACCTCCTTTAGTGGCTCAAATAGCCGACCAATCAGCCTGTTACCAACCCTTAGTAAACTTCTGGGGAAAAATTGTGCTTGGCCAGATACAATGCTATTTCAGCATGCTTATAGGGAAGGACATTCAACAAGCACAGCACTTAAACAAATGACTGATGATTGGCTGAGAGAAATTGACGATACAATGATTGTGGGGACTGTCTTGTTAGACTTCAGTGCCGCTTTTGACATTATCGATCATAGTCTGCTGCTGGAAAAACGTATGTGTTATGACTTTACACCCCCTGCTATAATGTGGATAAAGAGTTACTTGTTTAACAATACACACAGGGTGTTCTTTAATGGAAGCCTCTCAAATATAATCCAGTTAGAATCAGGAATTCCCCAGTGTAGCTGTTTAGGCCCTTTACTTTTTTACATTTTTACTAACGACATGCCACTGACTTTGAGTGTCTGTATGCGGATGACTCAACACTATACACGTCAGCTACTACAGCGACTGAAATGATTGCAACACTCAACAAAGAGCTGCAGTTAGTTTCAGAGTGGGTGGCAAGGAATAAGTTAGCCCTAAATATTTCTAAAACTAAAAGCATTGTATTTGGAACAAAACACTCACTAAACCCTAAACCTCAACTAAATCTTGTAATAAATAATGTGGAAACTGAGCAAGTTGAGATGACTAAACTGCTTGGAGTAACCCTGGATTGTAAACTGTCATGGTCAAAACATATTGATGCATTAGTAGCTAAGATGGGGAGACTGTCTATAATAAAGTGATGCTCTGCCTTCTTAACAACACTATCAACGAGGCAGGTCCTACAGGCCCTAGTTTTGTCGCACCTTGACTACTGTTCAGTCGTGTGGTCAGGTGCCACAAAAAAGGACTTAGGAAAATTGCAATTGGCTCAACAGGGCAGCATGGCTGGCCCTTGGATTTACACAGAGAGCTAATATTAATTATATGCATGTCAATCTCTCCTGGCTGAAAGTGGAGGAGAGATTGACTTCATCACAGCTTTTATTTATGAGAAGTATTGACATGTTGAATGCACCAACTACTGACACCCATGCATACCCCACAAGACATGCCACAAGAGGTCTCTTCACAGTTCCCAAGTCCAGAACAGACTATGGGAGGCACACAGTACTACATAGAGCCATGACTACATGGAACTCTATTCCACATCAAGTAACTGACGCAAGCAGTAGAATTAGATTTAAAAAACTGATTTAAAAAAACACCTTATGGAACAGCGGGGAATGTGAAGCAACACAAACATTGGTACAGACGCACGCACGCACGCACACACACACACACAAATTAGCCAGAGTGTCCCATGGGTGCGAGTTAAAGCAAAGAGAGTGAGGGCACACAGTGTGTTGTGAATGTATTGTAATTTTTTTTGTTGTTGTATAAACTGCCTTAATTTTGCTGGACCCCAAGAAGATTAGCTGCTGCTTTGGCATCCGTAATAAATACAAATACAGCCCACTTGGACTTTGCCAAAAGGCACCTAAAGGACTCTCAGACCATAAGAAACAAGATTCTCTGGTCTGATGAAACCAAGATTGAACTCTTTGACCTGAATGCCAAGCTTCACGTCTGGAGAAAACCTGACACCATCCCTACGGTGAATTATGGTGGTGGAGATGTTTTTCAGCAGCAGGGACTGGGAGACTAGTCAGGATCGAGGGAAAGATGAACAGAGCAAAGTACAGAGAGATCCTTTATGAAAACCTGCTCAGGACCTCAGATTGGGGCGAAGGTTCACCTTCCAACAGGACAACGACCATAAGCACACATCCAAGATAACGCAGAAATGTCCTTGAGTGGCCCAGCCAGAGCCCGGACTTGAACCCAAGCGAACATCTGGAGAGACCTGAAAATAGCTGTGCAGCGACGCTCCCCATCTAACCAGACAGAGGTTGAGAGGATCTGCAGATTAGAATGGTAGAAACTCCCCAAATACAGGTGTGCCAAACTTGTAGCGTCATACCCAAGAAGACTTGAGGCTGTAATCGCTGCCAAAGGTGCTTCAGGACTGGCCACCCCTCATAGCCTGGTTCCTCTCTAGGTTTCTTCCTAGGTTCTGGCCTTTCTAAAGATTTTCCTAGCCACCGTGCTTCTACACCTGCATTGCTTGCTGTTTGGGGTTTTAGGCTGGGTTTCTATACAGCACTTTGTGACATCAGCTGATGTAAGAAGGGCTTTATAAATACATTTGATTGATTGATTCAACAAAGTACTGAGTAAAGGGTCTGAATATAATAGTTCAGTTCAGTTTTTCAACATTTCTAAAAACCTGTTTTTGCTTTGTCATTATGGGGTATTGTGTGTAGATTGACAAAAAAAAGAATAAGGCTGTAGCGTAACGAAATGTCGAAAAATTCAAGGGGTCTGAAAACTTTCCGAATGCACTGTAAGTGGACACATCAAATCAAATCAAATTTATTTGTCACATACACATGGTTAGCAGGTGTTAATGCAAGTGTAGCAAAATGGTTGGAACTAGAAGCACAAGCATTCAGTAATATCTAACAAGTAATATAACCTAACAATTACACAACTACCTTATACACACAAGTGTAAAGGAATGAATACGAATATGTACATAAAAATATATAAATGAGTGATGGCCGAACGGCATAGGCAAGATGCAGTAGATGGGACAGAGTACAGTATATACATATGAGATGAGTAATGCAGGGTATGAAAACATATAAAGTGGCATTGTGTAAAGTGGCTAGTGATACATTAGATGCAGATGGCAAGATGCAGTAGATGGTATAGAGTACAGTATATACATATGAGATGAGTAATGTAGGGTATGAAAACATATGAAGTGGCATTGTTTAAAGTGGCTAGTGATACATTTAATTACATCAAGATGGCAAGATGCAGTAGATTGTATAGCGTACAGTATATACATATGAGATGAGTAATGTAGGGTATGTGAACATTATATAATATAAAGTGGCTAGTGATAAATTGATTACATCAATTTTTCCATTATTAAAGTGGCTGGAGTGGAGTCAGTATGTTGGCAGCAGCCACTCAAACAGCCATCACTAACATTAACAGTCTGATGGCCTTGAGATAGAAGCTGTTTTTCAGTCTCTCGGTCCCAGCTTTGATGCACCTGTACTGACCTCGCCTTCTGGATGATAGTGGGGTGAACAGGCAGTGGCTCGGTTGGTTGTTGTCCTTGATGATCCTTTTGGCCTTCCTGTGACATTGGGTGGTGTAGGTGTCCTGGAGGGCAGGTGGTTTGCACCCGGTGATGCGGTGTGCAAACCTCACTACCCTCTGGAGAGCCTTCCGGTTATGGGTGGAGCAGCTGCCGTACCAGGCGGTGATACAGCCCTACAGGATGCTCTCGATTGTGCATCTGTAAAAGTTTGTGTGTTTTTGGTGACAAGCCGAATTTCTTCAGCCTCCTGAGGTTGAAGAAGCGCTGCTGCGCCTTCTTCACAACGCTGTCTGTGTGGGTGGACCATTTCAGTTTGTCCGTGATGTGTACGCCGAGGAACTTAAAACTCTCCACCCTCTCCACTACTGTCCCGTCAATGTAGATAGGGGGCTGCTCCCTCTGCTGTTTCCTGAAGTCCACGATCATCTCCTTTGTTTTGTGGACATTGAGTGTGAGGTTATTTTCCTGACACCACACTCCGAGGGCCCTCACCTCCTCCCTGTAGGCCGTCTCGTTGTTGTTGGTAATCAAGCCTACCACTGTAGTGTCGTCTGCAAACTTGATGATTGAGTTGGAGGCGTGCATGGCCACGCAGTCGTGGGTGAACAGGGAGTACAGGAGAGGGCTGAGAACGCACCCTTGTGGGGACCCAGTGTTGAGGATCAGCGGGGTGGAGATGTTGTTTCCTACCCTCACCACCTGGGAGCGGCCCGTCAGGAAGTCCAGGACCCAGTTGCACAGGGCGGGGTCGAGACCCAGGGTCTCGAGCTTAATGACGAGTTTGGAGGGTACTATTGTGTTAAATGCTGAGCTGTAATCGATGAACAGCATTCTTACATAGGTATTCCTCTTGTCCAGATGGGTTAGGGCAGTGTGCAGTGTGATGGCGATTGCGTCGTCTGTGGACCTATTGGGGCGGTAAGCAAATTGTAGTGGGTCTAGGGTGTCAGGTAGGGTGGAGGTGATATGGTCCTTGACGAGTCTCTCAAAGCACTTCATGATGACAGAAGTGAGTGCTACAGGGCGGTAGTCATTTAGCTCAGTTACCTTAGCTTTCTTGGGAACAGGAACAATGGTGGCCCTCTTGAAACATGTGGGGACAGCAGACTGGGATAAGGATTGATTGAATATGTCTGTAAACACCTCAGCCAGCTGGTCTGAGGACGCGGCCGGGGATGCCGTCTGGGCCTGCAGTCTTGCGAGGGTTAACACGTTTAAATGTTTTACTCACATTGGCTATAGTAAAGGAGAGCCCGCAGGTTTTGGTAGCGGGTCGTGTCAGTGGCACTGTATTGTCCTCAAAGCGAGCAAAAAAGTTGTTTCGTCTGTCTGGGAGCAAGGCACCGTGATCCGCGATGGGGCGGGTTTTTCTTTTGTAGTCCGTGTTGACTGTAGACCCTGCCACATACCTCTCGTGTCTGAGCCGTTGAATTGCGACTCCACTTTGTCTCTGTACTGATGCTTAGCTTGTTTGATTGCCTTGCGGAGGGAATAGCTACACTGTTTGTATTCGGTCATGTTTCCGGTCGCCTTGCCCTGATTAAAAGCAGTGGTTCTCGCGTTCAGTTTTGCGCGAATGCTGCCATCAATCCACGGTTTCTGGTTGTGGAATGTTTTAATAGACGCTGTGGGTACAACATCACCGATGCACTTGTTAATAAACTCACACACCGAATCAGCGTATTCGTCAATTTTGTTGTTCGCCGCTTTGCGGAACATATCCCAGTCCACGTGATCGAAGCAATCTTGAAGCGTGGAATCCGATTGGTCGGACCAGGGTTGAACAGACCTGAGCGCGGGAGCTTCCTGTTTTAATTTCTGTCTATATGCTGGAAGCAACAAAATGGAGTCGTGGTCAGCTTTTCCGAAGGGAGGGCGGGGGAGGGCCTTATTCTAACTTCCGCGACGCATATAACAATGGTCTAGGGTTTTGCCAGCCCTGGTAGCAGAACCGATAGAATTTGGGGAGCCTTGGCATCCCGGCAACTTTGAGATTTTTTTTTTTTTAATATTGGAGTTGTGCCTGTTGTTAACATGCTAATCTGCCGTCTCATTGGCTAGAATGTTCTAAATCTGCTCCAATTGTTAGAGCACTCAATCTCGTCTCTTGTCAGTATATTGATACTCTTTAGTGAATCTCTAACGTTTTCTTGATTCCTCCTTTCCTTGATTCCTTAACCACCTCCTCAAAATGCATCTGAGGAGAAGATCCTTGATTCCTCCCCTAGGACCTTCTCTTGCATCCTCCTCACAACACAAAGAATTTACTTTTGAGATTACCCTACTTTTGTCCCCCTGACTTTTCTTTCTCTTCTTCCCCCACAGGATTCTGGTGGATCTTAAACAGGAGGTCTGGTACCAGAAGTGTCATGACCCTGCTTGCAAGAGCTTCAGATCTTCTAGTATGCGCTGGTTAAAATTGAAATAGTATTGAAGTAAAAATGGTGCTGACTTTGATTAAATAGAATAGATCTAATACTATTGACACAAGTCGTCTTATTACCACAATCAAGAACCTGTGTTTTAGGTGATTGGTGTACCAGTATGTCATTAATTGAAATGACTGGAACAGCAGGAAATCTTACAGATTGTGCCTTTTAAACCTGTCATTACTTTTCCAGGTTACCCATTACCACAGGACATCTGCGTCAGCTACCTCATTACAATGGTGAGTTCTGCACCTGTTCCCCTCACTGCTACAAAAGTTTGATTTGCTTCAGTCACACTTGTGGCCATTTTAATAGAAAATTACATCACCACAAGATACCTGACTTCCTCTGGCTACATGAATCTGTATCTCAAAAAAATAATCCCACAATAACAAAAGTAAAAATAAAGCTATTAAGCTGTGTGTTTGTCTTTTTGGCGGCAGGATGAGGAGGACCAGGCATATCTGATGGACGACTTGGGGAACATCGAGCTCAGCCAGACACTCCCAGCGGAGAAGTACCTGGGGGGCTCGGCAGCAACACTTCCTCAGGGAGAAGACCGCGATCCCTGGGGAGATGACCAGGCTTACCTGGAGGCCCTGGAGGATGTCGAGAGAAGCACAGGCGATTTGGCAGAGGATGATGTCCCAGATGAGCTTCTGCTCCAAACCATGACTGAGTTTGAGTCCCTCAAAGATTTGTGCTTGTCAGCCACTAAGTGCATTTAACTTCAATTCTGTTCATGGAGACACAGGGTGACCAGGCTTTTGCCCCAGCTCAGGGGGAACCCACCCCATTCAACTATTCAAGGGCTTGATGCTTAGTTGAATTAGGTGTGTTGAGGTGCTGGGCTGGAACAAAAGCCTGCCAGCCTGTGAGTCTACAGGAGCAGAATGGAAGAAGACTGCATTAGAGGGAGGTTATACTTGTCCAACAGTTCATTTCTCATTTGTAATACAGTAATTGGGCTCCTGAGTAGTTCAGCGATCTAAGGCACTGCATCTTAGTGCTAGAGGAGTCACTACAGACCCTGGTTTGATTCCAGGCTGTATCACAACCGGCCGAGATTGGGAGTCCCATAGGGCGGCGCACAATTTGCCCATTGTCATCCGGGTTAGGGTTTGGCCGGGGTAGGCAGTCATTGTAAATAAGAATTGTTCTTAACTGACTTGCCTGGTTAAATAAAGGCTAAATAAAAAAAAATGAAATTCAGTACAATCCTCAATTTCAATTACTGGCTGTTAATTCACTTTATAAAACAGGTTTTTCCTAACTACCTAGGCCTATTCAATGCAAGGTGGCCTATAGCAGGGGTCTCCAACAGGTCGATCGCAAGGTGCCAGTAGCTCGCAGCCCACCTATGAGTAGCTCGCCAAACGATTCTGAAAGTATATGCAATTTTCATGTGTTTCACTGCAAACGGTCATAAACAAATCTCACAAGTATCAGACACCGCAAGCTCCCAGCTACTATCTAGTCAATGCAGCATTGACATGATCAAACCCCTGGTCAGCCACTATTGGATTAAAAACCCAAACCTAACACAATATCATATTCATTTCCAGTAATATCGCCTGTGTCTGTGTGGTGCGTTTGTCTATCACTCAGTGTGTAGCTAGAAATACTTTCCCCAAAACCTTCTCTATTATCATAAGTATATCATTTGTATCTATTATTTGCAAACTTTGCCATGAAATGAGCAGCAGCAGTACACATTCCTCACTCGTTAGATACGCAATTAAAAGGGTAATTACACAACTAACATGGATTTTTTTGTTTCTTCCCGATTTAAGCATTGCCATGGACTCAGAACGTTCAATTATGTTTCTATATGAACAATTGTATTTTTGAGAGTGAAAATGCAAAAAAATCTAAACATAAAAAATAAAAAAGTAGCTCTCATGGTAGAAAATGTTGGAGACGCCTGCGTTATAGCGTGACAATCTCCACAAATGTCTGGGAATATGCCATTAAAAAGAGCATTGTCAGCTGTGTAGTTCGCTGCACAATAAAGCACCTTGCATTGAATGTCAGCCCTACTTGTTGTTCTGATAGCGTAGAATTGTATATAGGATGTTTCTGATAACATTTATAAACTACCAACTCCTTACCTGTTTTCTGGTCCTTGTTTGTTCTGAATTATTTTATGGGTGATATTATAATTGTATTATATGACTGCAAACCATTTATCTGCAAATCGAGTCACCAAGCATGTGTCCACAGGTGTGGAAGGAAGCTCAAGTAATTCCACTGCCTAAAAATAGTAAAGCACACTTTGCTGGCTCTAACAGCTGTCCAATCAGTTTGCTGCCTGTTCTTAGTAAACTGATGGAGAAAATTGTGTTTGACCAAATACATTTTACATTTAATCATTTAGCAGACGCTCTTATCCAGAGCGGTGGATACATTTATTTGTACTGGTCACCCGTGCAAATCGAACCCACAATCAAGGCGTTGCAATGCTCTACCAACTGAGCCACAGAAAGTCATTCTTCAGAGAACTAGTTTACTGAATTTCAGCATGCATATAGAGTAGGGCACTCAACTAGTACTGCATTGACTAAGATGAAAGATTGGTTAAAATAAATGGATAAGATGAGTTGGAGCTGTATTGTTAGATTTCAGTGTAGCCTCTATGATTGATCATAAATTGTTATTGAAGAAACTCACTTGCTATGACTTCGCAATCACATGGTTGGATATTTATTTAGCCAATAGAACCCAGTGTTCATTGGATGTTTCTCTAACATCAGATATGTACAGTGCAGTGTCCCACATGGCAGTTTCCTTGGTCCGTTACACGTTACAAATGATTGCCACAGGTCTTACACGAAGCTAAAATGACTATGTATGCGGATGATTCCACACTTAACATGTCAGCACTCAAAAGCCAGTGAGCTCACTGAAATTCTAAATAAAGAGTTAGTATCAGAATGGGTGGTTAATAAACTAGTCTTAAATACATCAACTAAAATAATTTTATTTGCTTCAAAACAGTAAGACCTAAACCTCAACTGGAGTTGTGCATAAAGGGTGTGACCACTGAGTAGGTATAACATTGGATGGTCAATTATCAAGTCATATTGACAAAGTTGTGAAGATGGGGAAATGGTGTATGTTATAAAAAATGTTTATACAAAAATCAACTGTACAAGTTGTTTAGGCTTGTCCCACCTTGATTACTGTCCGTCCGGTAATATGGCAAAGAAAGACCTAGCAAAGCTGCAGCTGGCTCAAAACAGAGCAGCACATACATAAGATGCACGCCAGTCTATCCTGGTTGAGGGTTCATGCAAATTAATTACTTAAAAATCATACAATGTGACTTTCTGGATTTTTGTTTTAGATTCCGTCTCTCAGTTGAAATGTACCTATGATAAAAATTACAGACCTCTACATGCTTTGTAAGTAGGAAAACCTGCAAAATCGGCAGTGTATCAAATACTTCTCCCCACTGTGTATAATATATATATATATTCTTTTATATTAAATATATATATATATATCCTTTTATATTGTCACTGTCCTTTATCAGTGTTTTGTTACTTGTCATGTTCTGTGTTTTTTGTGGACCCCAGGAAGAGTAGCAGAGGCTTCTGAAAAAAGCTAATGGGAATCTAAATAAACAAATAATGAATAAAGTTTAATGTTTTTTTTTGATGACTGAAATCAGTTTCATCATATTGTGTACATCTCAAAGAATGTCTGTATACAACAAAAAGTACAATGAAGCAAAGAGCTACAGTAGGACAAACAGGTTTATTTGGTACAGTGGAGTAAATGAAAGGTATGAATTTTACTCCTGTACAAAACACATCGAAACCGAACACTGTCGATTTAAGGAGAGCTCAAGTTCCTAGTATTGGCCATCTGTGATGGTGTCTCGAAACATCATCAAGCAGATAAACCCAATCATGTACAGAACAATGTTAACAAACAGGTCAATGTGCATCATGAGTACTTAATTCATTGTTAAATAACCTGAATTCATAAAGGACCCTTTTTTTCTTTGTTAGATCTCAAAGTAGACTGAAATGTCTATAATGTGGTTCTTTATATAGAGGTAAATGATGGTTAGGCCTAACACAAATAAGTCACTATTTTTGTCCAAAAAAAGCTAAGTCAAAGGGCCAGCGAGCCATGGCTTGGTACTGGCCAGCTTACCCTGGAGAATGATCAGGTTATCCTTCATTAGGCATCAAATGGGAGAAAACATCTTCAAAACAGATGGTGAGTGTGCATTCCAATTGGACAAGTCAGTTTCGCCATCTCCTTTTGAACATTTGAAAAAGCATTTTATTTTTGTAAGCATGGGCTATCTAAAAAGACCTTGCACCATTTTACACCCAATTATTTATTTTACATCCATGGGGGGGGGGGGCACATTTCAGTGAGAGAATTGGAAAGCTAGGCTCCTGATTGTTGCCTGCTGAATATGACCCAGGTATCCCTTGGCCGACAGGACTATGTTTTCTATGAATAGGACAGGTCCCAGCGTGTGCATTTTGGCATATTGAGGCCACTAGTTTTAAAAGGACACTTACGCAATAAATGTTTCTGTGTGAGAGCAGAGACATTGGTGGCACTTTAAGTTGTGTGTTTTCGTTCTGGTATTGCACATGCAGTCTTTTATCCCTGCTGTGTGGGAGGCTTATTTCCTTTGCCAGGCTTTTGTGCCATTCATAAGATCATAACACCTTTCTGAATGGACATTTTCCTACTTGTCTTGTGCTAAAATAGTTATGGAAGCTTCAGAAAGGTTTAAACAAGGCCTTCTGACAGTACAACATTGAAAAACAAGGAAATGCAGCAAAAAGAAAGAACTGTATCAACCGTGACCCATTGAAGTCTGACTTTTTTCTACAGATACACTATTTACAGTAACATTCATCAATTATATTAAATATCAACTTAAATTAAAAGAAACAAACAGACTTCTATAAATAGCTACTGTATTTCTCAAGTTGAACAAGACAGTACTAATATGTTGCGTATGGTGATTTGTCTCATTTCAGTTGTTGAAATACTGTCTGCATGTGTGTGGTCTTGAAACATAAAAAAGCAGATATACAAACAAAAAGAGAATAAAACTAAAGTTTGTCAGAACTTAGATGATTAGTAAAAACTGGTTAATTGAAACTGACAATTGAGGGATTACCGACTGAGATAGTCGAGAAACTCCTAACAGGCGACTCGATCGGCACTTGAAATGGCTGACAGGAATAGTTAACAGAGTCACATGGACAATAAGGCATGAACCTCTCCCCCTTTCACTATGGCCTAGATATAAACAAATGTAGATAAACGACCTGTGCACTGCAATCTACTTCTAAAAGTGATTGTGCTGACATGCGCTGCGTTTATGGCGAACGTGATCTCTGGGAAATCACCTTTAAAAAAAGTCTAATCACAGTGCATGGGTCTACCTACGTTTGTTTGAATCCCGGTCTCTAACATAACAGACTCAACTCTCACACACACTCCATCTCTTCTACAGCGCAAGGGGACCAAAGACACTGTCACAGTAGACAAGAGGGCCACAACCGTCACCGCCGATGAGAATTACAGTCAAGGGGAGCGGGCTATGGTTTCCAGATTGTCACCCTCTGCTTCCCTTTCCCCTCTACCTGGGGTTCACATCTTGATCTTGGCATAGAGCAGGTCAATCTGCTCTCGGAAGTGGCTACGGAGGTCGGTCCTCTTGGCCTTTAGCGTGGGCGTCAGGAGGCCGTTCTGGACGGAGAACATCTCCGCGTGCAGCGAGATATCTCTCACCTGCACGAGACAGAATGTTATTCATTGTTCAGCTTATTATGTGTTTAGCTTTTATTTAACAAGCCGAGTCCCATTGAGATGCAAATGTTGTTTCGTTTTTTTCTCCAAGAGTACTCTGGGCTAGAGGCAGCATTATAATCATGCACAATTTGGAGCCAACATCACTTGTGAGTGTTATCGTGTCTAAATGGTGCCTAAGGAATGTGTGGAGCGTTAGGAAGGATTCCTCACCTGCTCAAAAGACTTCAGCCCCCCTTCTTTCCCCAGCCTCAGAATATCCTCCAGAATGGCATTTTTCAACTCCTGGAAAGATAGGCATTTCAGACAAGGCAGTGTAGACAATACATCTTAATGGCTGTACTTAAAAAGGGATAGTTCACTCAAACTATCTTTCAGTATTCTGTTCATTAGTCTAATGTCTATCAGAAGTCACATTTTCTATATGGAGCACTTTCAGTACAAACAAAAACTGTGATGTGTTTGAGATGAGATTGGCTCTGTTCCGATATCCACACTAGCATGCCCAATACATTGCTTCATTCTAAGGCTTTACACGCAAATCTTATTTGTCACATGCGCCAAATACAACAGGTGCAGACCTTACTGTGAAATGCTTACATACAAGCTCTTAACCAACAACGCAGTTCAATAAACAGAGTTAAGAAAATATTTACTAAATAAACTGAAGAAATAAAATAAAAATAAAAAGTAACAATAACAAGGCTATATACAGGGGGTATTGGTACCGCGTCAATCTGCGGGGGTACATGTTAGTCAAGGTAATTTGTTCATGTAGGTAGGCGTAAAGTGACTATGCATAGATAATAAGAAGAGAGTAACAGCAGTGTAAAAACAAGGGGAGGTGGCCATTTGATTAATTGGTCAGCAGACTTATGGCTTGGGGGTAGAAGCTGTTAAGGAGCCTTTTGGACCTAGACAACAGTCTTTGACTTGGGTGACTGGAGTCTGACAATTCATTGTTTGGGTGTTCCTCTGACACAGTCTAGTATATACAGTAGGTCCTGGATGGCAAGAAGCTTGGCCCCAGTGATGTACTGGGCCATACGCACTACCCTCTGTAAGGCCTTATGGTCGGATGCCGAAAAGTTGCCATACCAAGTGGTGATGCAACCGGTCAGAATGCTCTTAATGGTGCAGCTGTAGAACTTTCAGAATCTGGGGACCCATGCCATATTTTTTCAGTCTCCTGAGGGGGAAAAGGCGTTGTCATGCCCTCTTCACGACTGTCTTGTTGTGTTTGGACCATGAGTTACTGTAGAGGCTCGGCAAGCTTCAGTGACATTTTGCTGAGGAAAACACTTGTTGAAGTGTAAGAGGTATGCTAGCATGGACTGTGGAAATCAGCCACTGAATACACTGTCAGGTAAATCTGCCATACCATTGAAGCTAGCTAACCTTGCTTGCACACATCTCCAAATAAGAACCCTCGATGCCCTTCTTCTTTGCCCATCCTGGTAAGAAGTCTGGATCAGGCACCACAATGCCCACCAGGCATGCCTGTGTCAAACAAGACATTTTTAAAACATTATTTAGCTTTTTACAATTCCATAAGCATTTATACTAATTTACAAATGTATCAACATTTACAAGCAGTGGCTTATATATGAAAGTCATAAGTGTCACCCAAACAAGTTTCAATTAGATGGTGCACATATCCACAACCAACATTATGCATGTACATACCCAACCACAAACAAAGTGCTTCAATAGAAACACGCACAGCAGAAGACTTGGCACACATGCGGGCGCGCACACACACGATTTGGTTTGTCACAAACCTGCAAGCTATCGCCATGGACAAAGATCTGGGCCACCGGGTCGCTCCGGATGTAGATGTTCTCGACCTTCTCCGGGGCAATGTACTCTCCTTGAGCCAGCTTGAAGATGTGCTTCTTCCTGTCCACGATCTTCAGAATGCCATTCTGAAAGTAGAGTAAACAAACTTAATCACTACTTAGTTAACTACATCAGATTTTGCCCCATTACTTCTTTCCCACTCTTAAGTCAGTCATAGATTGAGGCCCAATGTCTGCTGATCTCTTTTGCCTGGTACTTATTTCATCATAATCATCATCAGTTAAGCAGGGTCGGTCCTGGTTGCTCCCTGGATGGGATACCAGATGATGCTGGCAGTGGTGTTGGAGGGCTAAGGAGATCCCAATGCCCCAGGGCAGTGAAGGGGACATTGCCCTGCGTAGTGTGCCATCTTTTGGATGGGACAATAAACGGGTGTCCTCACCCTCTGTGGTCATTAAAAATCCCATTGCAATTATCATAAGAGTAGGGGTGTTAGCCACATTGTCATGGCTCAACTCCCAACCTGGCCCCATTTCATCATGGCCACCTAATCATCCCCCATATTCCTAACTGGCATATTTCACTCCTCACCTCTCCACCCGATGTGTGGTGAGTATTCTTGGGCATTCTGGGGCGGCAGGTAGCCTAGTGGTTAGAGTGTTGGACTAGTAACCGAAAGGTTACATGATCAAATCCCTGAGCTGACGAGGTAAAAAAAATCTGTCATTCTGCCCCTGAAAAAGGCAGTTAACCCACTGTTCCTAGGCCGTCATTGAAAATAACAATTTGTTCTTAACTGACTTGCCTAGTTAAATAAAAATAAATACAAATTCTGGCACAAAAATGGTCACCGTGCAAGCCCCACCAGAGGACAATTGTCCATCCCCGCCTTATAGGCTAGCTCAATGTTTCCCAATCTTGGTCCTGGGGACCCAGAGGGGTGCACATTTTTGTTTTTGCCATAGCACTAACAGTTGATTCAACTAATCAAGTCATCATCATGCCAAAAGAAGGCGGAACCCTTTGGGTCTCCAGGATCAGAATTGGGAAACACAGAGCTAGCTGAATGTCGAGTTGACAGTACTTACAGGCAGCCACTTCCCAATGTCTCCGGTGTGGAGCCAACCATCCTGATCCAAGGCCTCCTTTGTCTTCTCCGGGTCATTCAGGTAGCCCTTGAATACGTTTGGTCCTTTCACACACACCTGCGAAGAAGCAGAATTATATATATATATACACATCAAATACAAACATGGGACCAGGATAAACACCCACCTCCTCAAAGGCTAATGATTCAATTGTGAAGTATCAAAGCAAGCTGGGAAAACCCCCACCCCAGTTGGTCCCAATACACGCGGTAAAGAGATCAATGGAAGGGAGACAAAGGTCACAGTCATTGGCGCCCATTCAAAAAAGCTTATCTAACAACGTGGATATTCGTTGAATCGGTCATGATTTCTATGTTCTAGCAGGCCCATAATGTGGTTACTAAAATCAGATTTGTCTGTTTTCGCTGCATAATGTTTAGAAGTTGTCTCTTTAGGGTTTAGAAAATCCACATGACCAAAAGTATATGGACACCTGCTAGTCAAACATCTCATTCCAAAATCATGTGCATTAATATGGAGTTGATCCCCATTTGCTGCTATAACAGCCTTCAATCTTCTGGGAAGGCTTTCCACTAGATGTTGGAACATTGCTGCGGAGTATTGCTTCCATTCAGCCACAAGAGCATTCGTGAGGTCGGGCACTGATGTTGAGCCCATTAGGCCTGGTTGCAGTGGGCCTTCCAATTCATCCCAGACGTGTTTGATGGGGTTGAGGTCAGGGCTCTGTGCAGGCCAGTCAAGTTTCCACACCGATCACGACAAACCATTTCTGTATGGACCTCGCTTTGTGCACGGGGGCATTGTCATGCTGAAACAGGAAAAGGCCTTCCCCGAACTGTTGACACAAAGTTGGAAGCACAGCATCGTTTAGAATGTCATTGTATGCTGTAGCATTAAGATTTTCCTTCACTGGAACTAAGGGGCTTAGCCCAAACCTTAACAAACAGCCCCATTATTCCTCCTCCACCAAATGCATTGGGGCAGGTAGCGTTCTCCTGGCATCCGCCAAACCCAGATACATCCGTCGGACTGCTAGATGGTGAATCGTGATTCATCACTCCAGAGAATGAGTTTCCACTCCAGAGTCTAATGGCAGTGAGCTTTACACCACTCCAGCCGACGCTTGGCATTGAGCTTGGTGACCCGTGTCACGTGTGCGGCTGCTCGGCCATAGGGAAACCCATTTCAAGAAGCTTCCGACGAACAGTTCTTGTGCTGATGTTGCTTCCGGAGGCATCTTGGAACTCGGTAGTGAGTGTTGCAACCAACAGACAATTTTACGCACTGCATGCTTCGGCACTCCCAATATGTGAGCTTGTGTGGTCTACCACTTCGCGGCTGAGCCGTTGTTGCTCCTAGACGTTTCCATTTCACAATAACAGCACTTACAGTTGACTGGGGCAGCTTTAGCAGAGCAGAAGCTTTACAAACTGACTTGTTGGAAAGGTGGCATCCTATCACGGTGCCATGTTGAAAGTCACGGAGCCCTTCAGTAAGGCCATTGTCCTGCCAATGTTTGGCTGTGGAGATTGCATGGCTGTGTGCTCGATTTTATACACCCGTCAGCAACAGGTGTGACTGAAATAGCTGAATCCACTCATTTGAAGGCGTGTCCACATACTATATATACAAAAGTGTCTGTCTGCTAAATGAAAACTCCTGTTCAGATAAGCTGGTAGCATAGTTAGCCATATAGAGATCGATGGTGGTATATGAAGTCGTTTTTAAGTGTAATGCAGTTGATTGGTGACGATGACATTAACATGTATTGGAGTTGACAGGCTAATTTTGATGGGTGTTAATGAGGAGATTCTGCTCTATCAACAACACGGGGGCCCCATGTGTGGAATTTCCATGGTGTTTACATTGTTTTGTCAAACAGCAAACATCTCTTTACCGCATGTATTAAAACCCTACCACTGGGCTTGGCCCTTATTCTTCAATGTTTGCAGATCCGTATGGTGGAAGCTTTACCACTGTAGTGCTTATACCTATCCAGACCCTTCAGATATGCTAACATCGACTAGTTAGCGCCAAGGGGGAGGGACAGTGAGCAATTTGAGACCGAGGTGGGACTTCCATTGGTCTAAAGACCTCACCTCTCCTTCCCCATTGGCAGCAAAGTAGTTCATCTCAGTCACGTCCACCAGCTTTACATAGTTGCAGGGCAGTGGAGCCCCCACATGACCTGGGCAAAAAGAGATGAGTTGTCACATTCCAGTAACACTTTATATGGCTGTTCTTTCATAATGCCAACATGGTCTCATAAGGTTTCATGAAGGTTCCAGTGAGCCACACAAGACACATAAGTAAAACTGTTCTTGTTCATTGTAGAATCAGAGTGTAGAGCCATTTGTGTGACTTGTTTGTTGGATTAAACATGTGGTGGTATGCATTGTGCGATGTGGTAGCAATTGAATGCTTCAGTAACGATTGAATGTGTGTATTACCTGCTGTCCAGTCCCCAGGCATGGACATGGTGCACCCGGCTGTGCACTCAGTCTGACCATAGCCTTCATAAAACTGTCAAGTAGAAGCAGCAGACATTTATTTGAAAGCATTGTAATTAAGTAACTTGTGTTTCTCATGCTAGTATCACCTATCTTTCGGCACCACAGCAGCCTGGTTGGGTGTGAGGTTGACTCTCAAGCATGAAGTGATTGTTTTGACTGATAGAAAGAGAACATTATTGCCAATCTTTCTAATGCGAATCCTGTTGAACAAACAGGAAAGGCCAAAGAGGGACCTGCTTCTCTAGGGTATGAGATGGGCTATACTCCGATTCTCTACCTGTAAACTCCCCCTGACAGATTTAAAAAGAAAGTTGTGATGAATATGGGGGAAACTCCTTCCAGCCATGCTTGCACCAATCCAAACAATGCTTTTAAAGGCATGAGGGAGTGAATGAGTGCACGTACCTCTTTAGAAGGTTAGAGAATTAGAACACAACCAGGCTCTGCATCCAAATTCTCTGAGAAAGGTTGCATTTGTGCACTCTTCCCCACGCATTTATAAGCATTGGATTGGTAGAAGCATGGATTAGAGGGAGTTGATCCTTTCTTGCACCTGTCGTTTAATTTGTGAATTCATGAAGGGAAGTCTCACCTGGCAGCCAAGAGCGGCCCGAATGAAGGTCAGGACGGTTGGAGACACTGGGGCCGCTCCTGTGATCATCAGCCTCACACGACCCCCGAGACTGTTCTGGAGAACACAAAAGAAGGAAAGGCGTTGACATCCATGGTTGTACCTCACACAATAGAACAGCGATTCTCAAATTTGGGTCGCACGTCTGAGTAATTATATTTATTTTGGGGGGGTGATTAATGGCGAGAAAAAAAAAATACTCCAGTCTGAACTTAAACAAGGTGTGTAGAAATAATGAAAATTACAATTTTAAATAATTTAATCTCTGAACAATTTAATATAGAGCTATAAGCAGTGCCATTTTTGGTTGATTTTCTGGTCTCAAACCAGTGAGTTTATTAACCTTCAACGGCAGTGACAACCAGTTTTGAAGCCTACCAGTTATTTTATTGTTGCCTGTATTACATGTTATTTTGGCATTAATGTGTGTCAGCATTACTTCCATACTCACGATAAGGCAAGTAACACTGAAACATGCATGAGAACATCAGATGTTCCGGACGACTGTGTGATCACACTCTCCGCAGCCGATGTAAGACTTTTAAACAGGTCAACATTCACAAGGCCGCAGGGCCAGACGGATTACCAGAACGTGTAGTCAGAGCATGCGCTGACCAACTGGCAAGTACTTTCACTGACATTTTCAACCAGTCCCTGATTGAATCTGTAATACCAACATGTTTCAAGCAGACCACCGTAGTCCTTGTGCCAAAGAACACTAAGGTAACCTGCCTAAATGACTACCAACCTGTAGCACTCACATCTGTAGCATGAAGTGCTTTGAAATGCTGGTACATCAACACCATTATCCCAGAAACCATCGCTAGTTTTGGGGTGGCAGGTAGCCGTGGTTAGACATTTGGCCAGTAACCGAAAGGTTGCTGATCGAATCCCCAGCCTGACAAGATAAAAATCTGTCGTTCTGCCCCTGAACAAGGCAGTTAACCCACTGTTCCCCGGTAGGCTGTCATTGTAAATAAGGATTTGTTAACCTGTTTGGGCTGCAAACCCGATGTCGGAACGAAAATGACAACAGCAGCAGGGCGCGAAATTCAAAATCAATTTTTTTTTAAATATTTAACTTTCACACATTAACAAGTCCAATACAGCATTTGAAAGATAAACATCTTGTCAATCCAGCCAACATGTCCGATTTTTTAAATGTTTTACAGAGAAAACACCACATATATTTATGTTAGCTCACCACCAAATACAAAAGTGGACAGACACGTATGAATATGATTATGATGTATGAATTATGATTCAAGTAGCATGCACAAGCCAACCGAAATAAACTAAAACCAACCTAAAGAACCCAGAAAAAACTACCTCAGATGACAGTCATATAACATGTTACACAATAAATCTATGTTTTGTTCATAAAAAGTGCATATTTTAGCTATAAATCAGTTTTACATTGATGCTACCATAAATGCTACCACATAGCTACAGTCTGAATCCAGACGGGAGTAGCCAGAGAAAATACAGACACCAACGTCGACTACTAATTACACCTCATAAAACATTTCAGAAAAACATATGGTGGTTAGCTAATGAAAGACAGATATCGTGTGAATAGAGCCAATATTTCCGATTTTTGAAGTGTTTTACAGCGAAAACACAATATATCGTTATATTAGCTAACAACATAAGCTAGCATAAGGCAGCATTGATTCTAGTCAAGCGCTAGCCTAGCACAGTTAGCACAGTTAGCATACAACAGTTCGACAGATATATGAAAAAGCATCCCAAATTGGGTCCTTATCTTTGTTGATATTCCATCAGAATGTTGTAACGGGGTCCAATGTCCAGTACAGTCTTTAGTTGGGTTCCAGAACGAAATATTTCCCTCTTTGGTTAGCAAGCACCACGGCTATGCGGCGCTAAACTTTCTGTCTTCAAAACATTCTTCCAAAACATCACGCCTAAAGTCCAGAATAAATTGCAATAATATAATTAAAGTATATTGAAAAAAACATACTTTAGGATGATTTTGTGACATGTATCAAATAATATCGAAGTCAGAGATCATATTCACCGTTATCGACCTTCTTCCAGTAGCCGAGACCAAATTCTGCTTCGCGCCCGGGATTTTTTTTTAAATGCGCAGGTCTCACAAGAAGGTGTGGTATTCAGTCCATGGACGAGATATTCGACTCCTTTCAATTCTCACTTCCGCATTACACCCTGATGAAGGCGTATGACGTGTTTCTACGGTCATAAGTGTAATGACCTTTTATAGACAAGGTCTTAAAGAGACACATCGCATTTTGGAAATCTCAATTCGGCTGGGAAAATGGCTGTAAAAATATTTCTGTTCGATTTAGAGAAATAATTCAAACCTTTTTAAAAACTATAGACTGTTATCTATCCAACAGTAGTAAATATATGCATATTGTAAAATAAAAAAATTCTTAAGAGGCCGTTTGAAAATGTGCACATATTTTCCAGTTTTTTCAATATTCACCCTGCAGCCTGAAGAAGTGTTAAAACAATTTTTTTTTTTTTTTTTTACTTTAATACCTCTACCTACATGTACAGTCGTGGACAAAAGTTGAGAATGACACAAATATTAATTTCCACAAGGTTTGCTGCTTTCATGTCTTTAGATATTTTTGTCAGATGTTACTATGGAATACTGAAGTATAATTACAAGCATTTCATAAGTGTCAAAGGCTTTTATTGACAATTACATGAAGTTGAGTCAATATTTGCCACATCGACTGATGGCAGCCCATTCTTGCATAATCAATGCTTGGAGCTTGTCAGAATTTGTGGGTTTTTGTTTGTCCACCAGCCTCTTGAGGATTGACCACAAGTTCTCAATGGGATTAAGGTCTGGAGAGTTTCCTGGCCATGGACCCAAAATTTGTTCCCAGAGCCACTTAGTTATCACTTTTGCCTTATGGCAAGGTGCTCCATCATGCTGGAAAAGGCATTGTTCGTCACCAAACTGTTCCTGGATGGTTAGGAGAATGTGTTGGTACCATTCTTTATTCATGGCTGTGTTCTTAGGCAAAATTGTGAATGAGCCCACTCCATTGGCTGAGAAGCAACACCACACATGAATGGTACCAGGATGCTTTACTGTTGGCATGACACAGGACTGATGGTAGCGCTCACCTTGTCTTCTCCGGACAAGATTTTTTCCGGATGCCCCAAACAATCTGAAAGGGGATTCAGAGAAAATGACTTTACCCCAGTCCTCGGCAGTCCAATCCCTGTACATTTTTCAGAATATCAGTCTGTCCCTGATGTTTTTCCTGGAGAGAAGTGGCTTCTTTGCTGCCCTTCTTGACACCAGGCCATCCTCCAAAAGTCTTCGCCTCACTGTGCGTGCAGATGCACTCACCTGCCTGCTGCCATTCCTGAGCAAGCTCTGTACTGGTGGTGCCCTGATCCCGCAGCTGAATCAACTTTAGGAGACGGTCCTGGCGCTTCCTGGACTTTCTTGGGCGCCCTGAAGCCTTCTTCACAACAATTGAACCGCTCTCCTTGAAGTTCTTGATGATCTGATAAATGGTTGATTTAGGTGCAATCTTACTGGCAGCAATATCCTTGCCGGTGAAGCCCTTTTTGTGCAAAGCAATGATGACGGCACATGTTTCCTTGCAGGTAACCATGGCTGACAGGAAGAACAATGATTCCAAGCACCACCCTTCCTTTTGAAGCTTCCAGTCTTATTCGAACTCAATCAGCGTGAGTTCTCCAGCCCTGTCCTCGTCAACACTCACACCTGTTTTAACGAGAGAATCACTGACATGTCAGCTGGTCCTTTTGTGGCAGGGCTGAAATGCAGTGGAAATGTTTTTTGGGATTCAGTTCATTTGCATGGCAAAGAGGGACTTTGAAATTAATTGCAATTCAGTGTATATGCAGTATATGTATGCAGTATATGCAAATTGCCATCATACAAACTGAGGCAGTAGACTGAAAATGAATATTTGTGTCATTCTCAAAACTTTTGGCCACAACTGTACATATTACCTCAATTAACCGGTGCCCCCGCACATTGACTCCGTACCGGTACCCCCTGTATAGCCTCGCTATTGTTATTTTACTGCTGCGCTTTAATTATTTGTTACTTTATATTCACATCTTATTTTGTATTTTTGGTATTTTTCTTAAAACTGTATTGTTGGTTAAGGGCTTGTAAGTAAGCATTTTCACTGTAAGGTCTACACCTGTTGTATTCGGCACATGCGACAAATAACATTTGATATGTCAGCAAATAACATTAAAATAATATATATAAAAAAATCAGTGAGTTAATAAAGCCGCATAGAAACATGGTCTCTTTTTTGCTATCTGCGGTGGTGTGGCAGCCGGCGGAAAATACTGAGTGTAGGGGTTGGTAATGTTCTCTAGTTGCCACGTGATTGGCTTAGTGTTCTGTCACTCATAGGGACACTACATCACCGCAAAATCTAAGGGGAGTGCTCGAAAATTCAAGCCCCTTGGGTGCTGCCATAGTTATATTACAAGTGTCCATCTAATAAGGCAAAAGGTCATATATATTTACGTCAAATCACGTTATATCTACTGTAGCTATGATTGGACTGATCATCACGAATGAATTAAGTCGACAATCTACTGGCAAATCCTTTTCAACCTTGTCATATGAAGAGAAATGATTGATAAAGCGAATTGGTGCTCATCGGCCAAACATCACACAACAAGTTGAATATCGCAAATTCAACAATGAGTGGTTAGGAAGGAATTAGTGGCTAAATGCAAGCATCTGCTAAGCAGTCACTGGCCTGCTATTCAGTGGAGTTGGTGTGTGGGCCAAGTCTGGGTTTAAGAGTCTCTTTTCCAAGCTTAAAAAGGATAAACATTCAACATTGGCCATACTGTAAATCCAGCATGACTTCTGCTGCATTCAAAACAACTGGAAACTTTGAAATTTCAGACTTCAGTGAGTTCAAGACAACCTTACCACTGCTACTACACCTGGCTTTGGGACTGCTGTTGAGACAGCTTTGTGTAGGCCCTAACAGTTTGTGGGCACTGTTTTTCACCATTATAGTGCAATTAATGTATTGTTTAGTGCTGTGTTGTGTTGTGTTGTGTTGTGGCTTTGCTGCCAAGCATTCAATTGTGGGGAGTCTGCCCCACCAAGATTTACATGCTAAAATCGTCACTGATCAAGAATATGGGCAAAAAGTAATTACTAACAATGAAAGTGGTGGGAATGTTGTCCCCATGTCATGACATTTCTACATTTAATATCAATACAGCATTTAAAACAGACAGAAAAAAAATATAAAAACATAACATGTAAAGTGTTGGTCCCATGTTTCATGAGCGGAGATAAAAGAACCCAGAAATGTTCCATACACACATTAAGCTTCTCTCTCTCAAGTTGAGAGCATTTCCCCTTTGCCAAGATAATCCATCCACCTGACAGGTGTGGCTTATCAAGAAGCTCATTAAAACAGCATGATCATTACACAGGTCCACCTTGTGCTGAGGACAATAAAAGGCCACTAAAATATGTAGTTGAGGGTGCATGCAATTGACATGCTGACTGGAGAAATGTCCAAGTAATGTTAATTCTCTACCATAAGCCGCATCCAACATTGTTTTAGAGGATTTGGCAGTACGTCCAACCAGACTCACAACCACAGACCACTTGTAACACCAGCCCAGAACCGCCACATCTGACTTCATCACCTGCGGGTTCATCTGAGTGGCTGCGTCGGTCTATAATAATTCCCTTTTGTAGAGAAAAAAAGAAATCTGATTGGCTGGGCCTATGCCTTATCAGGCCGAACCATGGCTGTGCCCTTGCCCAGTCATGTGAAATCCATAGATCAGGGCATAATTTATTTATTTAAATTGACTGATTTCTTTATCTGAACTGTAACTCAGTAAAATCAATGACATTTTTGCGTCTATTTTTTTTCAGTATAGTTTTAATGAAAATAATGGGTCGCGACAGACAACCTGGTGCAATATGGGTCCAGAGGCAAAACCAAATCGAGAACCACTGCAAGACACAACCTTAAGATAAAAGTATATTTCGATTTTGGGGTCTGTGGGGGTATTCAAATCGGGGACGATGTTGGAAACAATCAAACTTCTTCGGGATCGGTGTCCCTTTCACGGGACGGTTGAGCTAACATAGGCGAATGCCATTAGCATGAAGTAACAAGAACATTTCTCAGTACATAGACATATCTGGTATTGGCAGACAGATTCAATTATTGTTAATCTAACTGCACTATCCAATTTATAGTAGCTATTTCAGTGAAAGAATACCATCCTATTGTTTGAGGTGAGTACACAATTTTGAACATGAAAAGTTATTAATAAACAAATTAGGCACATTGTGCAGTCTTGATACAACATTTTTAACACCAATGCAATGGTTCATTGGATCAGTTTAAAACTTTTGCCATACACTGATGTCATCTAGTGGCCAAAATCTAAATTGCACCTGGGCTGGAATAATACATTATGGCCTTTCTTGCATTTCAAAGATGCTACAAAAAAAAATTGAAATATGTTTTTCTTTGTATTATCTTTTATCAGACCTAATGTGTTATTCTCTTACATTCCCTTCACATTTCCATAAACTTCAAAGTGTTTCCTTTCAACTGGTACCAACAATTTGCATATCCTTGCTTCAGGCAGTTAGATTTGGGTATGTCATTTCAGGCAAAAAATGTTTAAAAAAAGGGATAATCCTTTTAAGGGTGGCATTATAATGCTTCATACAAATTTGCCATGATGAAAAATGCTAATGTGTGGCACTTACCACCAATTGTTTTTACCATTAACCCTCATCTTTATGATACCCACAATCCAATTTTTGTATTTTTTATTTAACCTTTATTTGACAGATTTTTACCTTGTCAGCTCGGGGATTCGATCCAGCAACCTTTCGGCTACTGGCCCAACATTCTAACCACTAGGGTACCTGCCGTTCCTAACCTTGACCCTCACCCAGAACCCAAAACCTAAACTTGGCTCATATAAGTTGCAACATTAAAGTAAACATCATCCTTTCTAGCACGACCATCAGGTGCCTATCCATGGGTACCTGGACTTTCTGGAAGATGAGCTTGTCCCACAAGCTGTCCTTCCTGACTATGCCATTCATCATCTCCGCATGCTTCCTCCTGGAGGCGAAAACCAGCAGCCATCTTTTCAGTGGCGTGTTGGCCTGTCCGAAGATCTTTGAAGGAGAGACAGAAAATAATCTTATTTATCTTGCAAAGGATATTGGTCTTATGCCCAGCTCCCAACCTTGTGCCTTCATCATGGGCAAAACTGGAGTGGATGGATAGCAACCCAGCCCAGGATTTGAACCAGTGCCTGTCCAGCTACTGGTCCACCTGTCTGACCTCTGGGCTACCCACCACCCCTTCTCCAAAAGAAGAAAGAGTATTCAACAACATATCAAACCGCAAAGCAATCTAGGCCACTGAGCCATTTGAAACCTTTGTGGTCAAATTCAGTCCAACCCACCTTTGCAATGTTTATGAAGCATCTTGGTTTTCATACCATTGCCCACACCCACGCTTTAAATAAGGTTTCAATACACGTACAACTATTTTTAAGACATTTTTGAATTGGTCTTTTATGCATGTCCCATTAAAATAAATCCAGCTACTGGTACTAAATGATACGGTCATATTATTGTTGAAAACATCCCTCAGGGTCTACAGTATATCTGACCTTGTCAAACATGCGGTTGAGCAGGCGGGGCACGACAGGGAAGACTGTTGGCTGCAGGGTCTTCAGGTCGTCCATCAGGAGCCGAATGTCCCCCTGAAAGTAGCCAATCCGAGCACCGTGCACCAGGATCACTCCCTGGAGAAGGGTGGAGGTGTGAGAAGGAGGCAGACGAAAAAGGAAGTGTCCGTTAACTGTCAAGTACACGTGTCAAATATGTTCCAATACATTTTAGGTGATGTAGCTTTGAGTTTGCACTTTTGTGACTATTCCATTGGCTCCATGGTAGCGGGCAAACTAAATCAAGCTAAGCTCAATTATTTGACATTAACTGTATTAAAAAAAGGGGCAATCTGCAATTGCTTTTTGCTTTTTAAATGAATTATATTTATCTATACACACAAACAATGATTCTTGAATGCAACTTATGCCTGATGAGCTTAGTCCAACTGTCAAACCCCATCAGAATCCAAAATATAAACAAAGAAAATGTAAACAAAACACTATATAGCAACAAAACAAGGTTAAAACTCAAATGTTGATATCATGGATGGTCAATCCTTGCAGTCTCAGTTTTAACAAGGGTGAAAGGAAACGAGGGGTTCCTGCTTCTCGTCATTCTGTCAGTTTTAGTACGTACCTCCACTACCCTCTCAAACATGTGTGCTAGAGGTAAGTAGGACATGTGAATGTCGTGGAGGTTCAGCATGCAGTGCACCTGCGGAAGACACACACCCACCCGCGTCAGGCACTGCATTACCTCAAAAACCCTCTCAAACATGTGGGCCAATGGCAGGAAGGAGATGAGCACATCCTTAGTGCTGGGCTTGAGTACGCTCTGAGTAGACAGCGCGGAAAAAGAAAAGATATGGAAGGGAAAAAAGGAAACGGATAGGAGAGGACAGACAGGAAAGTCAAAGTCAACATGAAGATTGAGGAACAAGAGCGAGAAAAAAAAAAAGAACTGACTGGATTTTAAAGGGCATTTAGCAGGGGGGTGGGTAAGGAAGTGCAAAGAAGGCTTGGAAAATAGCAGCTTTCCACACATTGTGGAATACAACAGTACATATTAACATGACACTAAGCATAATAAGTGCCCATTTTGTTTTACTTGCCCATCTAAGCAGAGGAAAATGTTAAGATAAAAAATTGCTGTTTTTAAGCCAGGTTTGTTATTGCAAATAAGAACTTTTTTTCTATTGTTACCAGGTTGAATAAATTCTACTTACTGTTATAAGAAAATACTTCTGATAGTTTCACGATACCTATATTTCCAATGCTTACACTTCCTTTGATAAGCCATTCAAGGAACAAATTAAATCAAAAGGGTGGTTAGTTTACCTCTGTTATCTTGATGAAAGCAGCACAATTGGCAATAACATTTCCATGTGTAAGCATTCCACCCTTTGGGTTTCCTGGGAGTAAAAGAAAACAAGTGACCATTGTTGAAGGTTAGATGCTTCATGTTTTCAGGACACAATATCACTAATAAAAAGAGTCAGTAATTCATGTATGTGGGAGAGTCTCCATTCATGGAAACAATGGATTAGTAGTTTATCAACAGGATAATTCTTGTCACGAGGGTCCAAGAGTAACACACATCCTCCTGATCATGCATGTACACAGTATGTCAGTGAGTGTTCCTTCACACTTGACTATCATACTATTTGTATTACATTATACATGTCAGCGTACTGGCCTATTTTTCTACTGTGTTGCTTTTGAAATAAGACTGTTCATACTTTTAAAATGTCTACTCTCCCTACTTTGAATCCCTGACTACGAAAAGCCTGACCTTAGAGTCTTGAAGTGTTTGAACACTCTATAGCATTTCTTGGTTATTCTCTGACCCTGCTGGTCCCCTATGAACCTTTTAACATATCAGGCCTTAATGGTACTCTTAAATCTCTACCCGGTACAGCGAGAAGAGGACTGGTCACTCCTCTAGGTTTCTTCCTGTTCCTGCCTTGAGTTTTTCCAGTCCAGTTCTTCTACCTCTGCATTGCTTATTCTATGGGGTTTTAGGATGGGTATCTCAAATCAATTCATATTTTATTTGTCACATGCGCCGAATACAACCTTACCGTGAAATGCTTACTTACAAGCCCTTAACCAACAATGCAGTTCAAGAAATAGAATTAAGAAAATATTTACTAAATAAAATAAAAAGTAATAGCGAGGCTATATACATGGGGTACCGGTAACGAGTCAATGGGCAGGGGTACAGGTTAGTCGAGGTAATTTGCAGTGGTGTAGTATTTTTACTTGGTCGTATCTGTACTTCACTGTCTATATTTTTGACAACTTTCACTTCACTAAATTCCTAAACAAAATGATGTACTTTTTCCTCCTTACATTTTCCCTGACCACCAAAAGCACTTGTTACATTTTGAATGCTTAGCAGGACATGAAAATGGTCCAATTCACAATCTTATAATTTATTTGTAAATTATGTCTAAGCGTTGGAGCGTGCCCCTGGCTATCTGAAAATCATTTTTAAAAAACAACATGGTTCTGTCTGGTTTGCTTACTATAAGGAATTTGAAATTATGAATAGTTTTGATACTTAAGTATATATGATCAATTACATGTATTTTTGATACTTAAGTATATTGAAAAGTAGGATTGGGATTTTTTTCCCCGCCATGTAGAATGTAGGTATGTACATGTAGGGGGGGGGGGGGGGGGGGGGGGTCATAGCAAATAGTCCGGGTGGCCATTTAATTAATTGTTCAGCAGTCTTATGCCCTGGGGGTAGAAGCTGTAAAGCAATGTGACAACTAACTTTATAAAATACATTTGATTGTTTAATGTGGGATATGCAAATTCTGAAATACAGAGTAATGACATGAAAGCAGAATTAATGCACACACACCTGTGGTTCCACTAGTGAAGCAGATGAGTGCCAGGTCCTCTGGTGTTGGGGGCTATAGCAGACCACAAAGAGATTTAAGAGAGAACTAGTAGCACGTTATTTTAACAGTACAGACATACCAGATATTCAAACAAATAACATTGTCTTTTTACTGAGTAATAACCTACTACTTATATTATTTGTTTCTTTGGGATTCATTAAAATCACCACTGTTTGAATGAACCGCAATATGGATTTGTACATTCCTACTCACCAATGGCTGGTGGTGGTGGGCCTTGCCAACAGCCTGAGGGTGACAAAGAAACAGTAAAGAAAACATGACACAAAATTCAGTTACATTTTTCCCGCATTGAAACATTAGCTCTCTAACATAAGAAAACATATATCTGGGATATGCATAACCAAACAAAACTAGAGAACAGATCAAAATGAGGACCCTGCTCGAACAAGCTGGTTCTCAATTATCCTCTGGATAAGAGCCTTGGCTAAACGTGAATACTGTAAACATAGAAGTACATTACATTTTAGAACTTACCTCCACATCCTTCAGGCTAAGGATCTCGATGCCGCTCTGCTGCCCGCGGGCCACCAGCTCCTCATCAAAGGCCTCCATGAGCATGATGGTCTTCAATGTGTGCTCCTTGCCGCTCACGCAGTCCAGGATGAGTCGCGCTTTCTCCGCCAAGTCGCAGATCACCGTAGAGACGGCAGCTGAAAACATGGGATGGCACTGGGTTATTTATTGCCAAATTATTTTTTTATGTTCCGTGACAGTCGTAAGGGTGCGAGATATTGTCCTGTCTTTTGTCCTGAGAAATGAATTTAGTTACACATTAATTGAATGTTCTTGTATAATGCCTACAGTAGTGAAATAACCATGACTTGTCATCTAATGACAGTTTATGCAGATTACATCTCTTTTACATTTTCAGTGTTATTGTGAGATTTCAGTGCATCATAATGCTTCATAAGTTTATATGACAAACTAAAGTAATGTTTGAAATAATAACTTCTATATCATAAACAAATGTTTGAGGGCCGCCGTGTCTGCTGGTTGATACTAGCTCATTCTACAGCTGGTGAGGAAGCCAAGACAGACACGTTTTCCAGTGTGGAATGTAGCTACTGTAGCCCCTTAGCACATGTAGATCTGGAAGGATTCAATAGGTGTAAGAACTATGGTAATAGCCCCACCATGCTTTCTGAATTGGAACTTCTACCATATTACTTGAATCCATCTAACCCATTCAGCTCTAAATAACTGCCATAATATAGAATATTGTGTGTGTGGTACCCATGAGTAAAATTGCCATAGACTAAGGGGCTTTTCCTGTTCTAGTAATTCTATTTCTAAGGAAAAGTCTAGGGGTGGATTTTGGATATCAGGCCGCACTTTTGTGACCTTGTTCCAAATGGTGTTTGTGGTTGCCCTGTGACATACCTTGGCCGATGATGTATTCAATGGCCTCGAGGCCTAGTGTGTCATACAGTGGTACACACACCAGGGAGTATGTGTAACAGGCCAGCTCTGAAATGGTCCACTGTAGGAGAGAACATGGATAACATTAGCACAGGGGTAAAATTTTATCAAGGTTTGACGCCAGGTCCAAAATCGTTCTTGCTAAAAGTATATACTAAAAATCAGCAAAAAAAGAAACGTCCTCGCTGTCAACTGCATTTATTTTCAGCAAACTGAACATATCTAAGTATTTTGTATAAACATAAGATTCAACAGACAAACTAAACAGCTTCCACAGACATGTGACAAACAGAAATGGAATAATGTGTCCCTGAACAAAGGGGGGGGGGGGGGGGACACGACAGGGTCAAAATCAAACGTAACAGTCAATGCAGCTGGTGGCCACACCAAATACTCTCCTCATGGACTGCACCAGATTTGCCCATTCTTGCTGTGAGATGTTACCCCACTCTTCCACCAAGGCACCTGCAAGTTCCCAGACATTTCTGGGGGGGGGAATGACCCTAGCCCTCACCCTTCGATCCAACAGGTCCCAGACGTGCTCAATGGGATTTAGATCCGGGCTTCTCAC